>NC_141247.1:13519614-14119614 GCF_054856555.1 Leptonotus elevatus | reverse complement strand
TCCTACAAGCACCTGCACTCAGAGGTAAACTCCCTCAAACCACATTAGTCCTGTGTACACTGGCAACACCTGGCTTTTCCCAAGCGGGTTCAAATAAACATCTTGTTGAAGAGAGGCCTGTTTTGTTGGATAAACTGGAACAACCTGGGCTCGAATCAGAGCGTAATCCACCACATCCAGAGGAATCACGTCAAAGTTAGCTTGACAATTTGTCCTGTTTACATGCGGCAAAATATTTCATTGGCTAAAAGGGTCTTGTAGGGCATATTTGAAAAAGCACATTTTCCCCTAAATGTAAATAAGTTTGTTGGAACTGGACCCAGTGTGGTCCGACTGGCTGGAAAGACACTCTGCTACTGAAGCAAGTTGCGGCAGCCCGGGCCAGAATCGGGCTGGGCAGGGCAGAGCGCTCGCTCCGTCAAGCAGACATGGACAAACATAAATATGGCTGGGAATATTTCAAATACTTGCGGTGAACCTTAATTCATCTCATGAGATGCTTACACAACCTCAACATTGACAAAATCCCTTGGAAGATAAGTTTATGAAGCACTTTAACATGATCTCAAGTGTTCTGAGTGAACTCATCTACTTTTTCCCTCTTCACCAGGTTTGTTTCCTTGCTCATTTCTTCCCAAGCCACATAAACCAAAACCAAATGCAGCAGTGGACCAAACCACAACTTGCTACTTGACAAACTCTCATTCCCTCTCAAGCAGCCGCTCTCTGACTCTCGTCTTCATCTTCCTACCTTTTGCTGTCCTACTCTTGCAATTGTTTTCCACCCCCCCCCCCCCCTCCAGTGTTAGGAGGCTGCAGGCTCGAAAGTTCAAGTAATTAATGCTCATTTTTCAGCTTTATTCTATCAGAAGAAGAATAACAGCAAGAGAGGCATGTGGTTAAAGGTTTGTGTTTGTGTA
This sequence comes from Leptonotus elevatus, assembly GCF_054856555.1. Lineage (NCBI taxonomy): Eukaryota > Metazoa > Chordata > Actinopteri > Syngnathiformes > Syngnathidae > Leptonotus > Leptonotus elevatus. The sequence goes on along the minus strand of NC_141247.1, from coordinate 14,118,694 downwards.
TATTCATACACTGGTGTGTACGCTTGTGTGCATCAGGTGGTAAACCACAGGCTTGTTGCAGCTATTAGAGAGCAATACTGGTACGAATACTCAACTCTTGAGTAGTCACAGATACTGATACTAAGTACCATTACCACTAGTACTTGTGATTACATAAGACCCCCCCCCCAAAAAAAACAAAAAAAAAACGACAGGTAATTTTAAAGAAAAACCTAATACAGTTATATCCCATTAAACATTTTTCCTTGAAATGCCATGAAATTAATGACAATTTTCTATCGATCGTAAAATGGCCACAAGAGGGCTGCCGATACTGCATGTAGGCCCACAACCGATACCGTATTGGTACTCATCCATCCTAATACAATGTAATTTACTTTGAAGTATTTCTTATAAAGCAAAGTGTCCTGCTCATTGACCCGCCTGCAAATGTAATTAATACAATTTCAAAGATTAATTTAACTACCTTGAAAACTGGAAAAATAGCATTTACTGCATGTCCCTGCTTCCTAAAATTACAATTTGCCATGGAATATTTAAAATTCTTCAGAAATAAAAATATATACAGATTGCTTATTTAATTATAACAGTAGTTTAAATTCACACTTTATTCATGTTCCTGGGTTCTCACTCAACTTAGTACTATGCTTAACACACACACACACACAAAATTATAATATTCATTAAGTTGCTCTAAGAACATTTTGGTTAAAAAAAACCACAACAACAAAAACAATTTGGGTCAAAAAGAAGCCGATCCACCACTTGAGTCAATTTGACCCGACTTTCTGAAAAAACTTGGGTTGTTCTATAAAAAACAAATTAAAAAAAATGGACACAGAAAGTTGGGTCAAACTGCACCCTTTAAAATTTGATGCAACTTTCTGTGATGTTTTTTTTTGCAAAGCAAGCCAAAGCTGAGTAAAATTGACCTAAGTTAGTGGGTCTGTCCAATTTTTTATCCATATTGGGTTGCTTTTGACCTAACTGCTTTAGAATGTTGCAGGTGACTGCATTATTCGGATCTTATAAGTTCATCCATTTGCTTTTCTGTATATTGATGATATTACAACTTTGGCTGAGGGGAGGTTAACATCTCAGCTCAATCATGTTACCTGCATTATGTTTTTATTGTTTATTGAGTCACTGTAATGTGCTATGTGGTTGTATTTCCTGCCTTTGCCTAGTTATTTGCTAACAAAAAAAAACAGGCTTGTTACTTTCAGTCATGTTTTTCAAATAAACAGTCAAAGTAAAATAAAACAATGACATGAAAAATAAGTTGCCCGAGATGGGCCAATGCACATTTTGAGTGCTTCAATATGTATTATAAAATTTGAAAAAAGACAGAAATGTAACTTTGTTTTGAGAGTGTTGCAACAAACAAATGGCACCAATTTGGTGGACTGGCCCACAAGCATGTGGCGCACATCAATGCTAACAGAGCGAATATTCATTTGTTCAACCGCACGTGTGCATAAACACACTTTGAAATGATGCAAACAAATTGATTGCACACATGGACGCTTGTTACCATCACACACCGTGCGTGCACGTGTGGCGCTCCCAAGTGATTGATGGGCATGAGTGAGAGTGACGACAGGTGATACCAGAGCGCATCTCTTCATCCATGGCTCTCATAATGTCACTCAAACTCTAGTTATACTTCTCCTACTTTTTTATATAAAGTCCACTCAGTTATTTCATGTTCTCTCCTCCCACTTTTAGTTAGAAAGAACATGGAAATTGGGCCCATGTTTTTCCCTTTTTCTTTGCAGAGTGTCTGCCTTGTGTCACACTCAGTGCTGACAGAAAGATATTTTACTGTTGGAACGCTTCAATGCAGTAGACACCCCGCTGTGACATTATCATCAAAATTATTGCATATTTGCAAAAACACGAAGGCCAGAAGTTTGCACAGCTGTCACATAAAGCAGGAGAAAATGTAAAAATGTTAGTGGAGAAGACGTTTAGGGGCTTATTAAATGAAAATGCTGGATAAAATATAATGTCAATGTTGTGCTTAAGTCAGCTCATAAATGCAGATTTTTTTTTATTTTTGTCAAGTCTACTTTGTCTTCCAAATATTTCTCTCAGATTTAGATTTGTTGTACGTGAAAGTTTTACAGTAAACTAATATTCCCAACAGTTCAAAATAGATTTGTCACCATAAATCAGCTATTTTATCCACATCTGCACTTTACACCTTGCTTAGTCCAAAACGTCCTTAAAACCCAATAAAATGTTACAGCTAATGCTTATCTGTCTCCCAGAAGTCACAGCAGCTTGTCTAGAATTTCTCCTTTTCCCTGCTACGCTGCCTTCGCATCTCCCTCCGGACCGGGCTGGAATTTACTACGAGACTGTTAGCCCAAACGCTCCCATTTGTCATGCATCCGAGTTATTGGAACGTTACAGTGGCACTTCCTGTGGCGTGGATGCGGCCGGCGGCTACGTTCTTGGGGTTACAGTAAAACAAGCGTCTAATGACACCCCCTGTAACCACAGCAAAAGAAGGAAAAGGGAGGGTGTGTAGGGGTGCGGAGGGGGGGAGGGGGTGCACGCGTCACTATAGCACTATAACCCAGGAAATGCTTTGGTTGGCCACAGGGTAATTGCGACTGTCCCATGTAATTTAGGTGGAGAGGCAGGCAAGCCTGGCCGCACGCTCGCTGCACTTGTCTCTGACTGGCTGCTGGTCAACCACATGGCACCACAGACATGACAAAAGGATGGAGGGGGGACTGAGGGAGGGTGCGTGTGTTCAAAAGGAGATAAGACTTCAAGTCTGGCTCTAGAAGTGAAGACAGAAGGGTACAAAAAAATGAAAAATTACAAACCTGAGTGAAGTGAAAATGTAGTGGTTAAGTGCGTGTGTGTTTCAACTGCTTGTCGCAGTTTGAACTGTGAAAGTGTGACATGTGCACGGTGGGCATTAGTTCTCCCCGGTGCAGGTTCTCCTTCGCTGAGGCAGATGGAAAATAGGAAAGGGGATCAGGGGGAATTCAGCTTCGTCAGGTCTTCTGCTCCAGCAGTGTACTCATCACAGTGTGTGTGTGTTTGGTGTCGGCTCCTCTTCACAAGCTGAACTCACTTTAAGTGGGAAAGACAGCTCAAAGACCAAAGACTTCTCTGTTTTGTGGCCCCAAACCACAGGTGTGTGTTTGCGTGTGTCTACTCTGCGTACATTTCTGTTTCCGTGTGACAAGGTTCAAACGTGGTGGTGAAGCATCGAAACCAGGTCGAGTCCAAACTACGGTCTGCGGGCCATTTGTGGCCAGGCGTCCATTTTTTAGCGGCTCACGACATGAAGGGGCCTGCAAGACTAGTTACAAAAAAAAAGTTTGGCAGAGTGAAAAAGGAGGGTGCCAAAAAAATAAGTGCCACATTTACTTTGCCCTTCTAATTTGTAAAATAATAGCAGTAATAATAACCACATTTACAAATTTGTCTATATATATATATATATATATATATAAATAGTGCCACATTTACTACTAATTTGTCAAAAAATAAGTGCCATATTTATTACTAATTTGTCAAAAATAAATACTTGAATAAATAAGTACCACATTTACTAAAATTTTGACAAATAGGTGCCATATCTATTAGTACTAATTTGTCCCAAAAATAAATGAATAAATAACACACATTTACTACTATAAATAAAAATAAATTGGTTTATATAATGTGGAGCTTTTCTAAATATAAAGATAAAAATAAACTCTTTATGACTAAAATTGTAAAATTAAAATTTCTCTTCAAAACACTGAGTTGAATAAAGTTAATTATATTTTTGAAGCAAACATTTTCTTCCACTTTCTCCTCTGTGTCAAGATTTGATTTATGAAGACACATTAATGATCCTCAAGTAACAGTTTTAAAAATGGTCAGCTTTTGCTTTGGTTCTGAATGTGGACAAGGGTTAGGGTTAGGCCATGGTCGCTGTTCAGTGCAGGAGTGGATCTAGTCTCGTGGGACACATGGCTGTCGACCACCCCAAAATCTTTAAAAATCCTATAATTATATGACACAAGCGTGTAAATGGTTATCACCCTGCGTGTGTAGCGTGCTTGGAAACATGTAACCGTGCCCCGCTGAGCATGTGACGTCTGCCTTTGTGTTTGTTGTGGCTGCCGAGTCATACTCATACCTGTCTGTCTGTGGAGATTTTCTTTTTTGTATTAATGGAATTAGATGGCTTGTTCCGCATGCTGTGTGCATGTGTGGGTTCTGTCTGCCTGTCTGTCTGTCTGTGTCTTCTTGGCGGGTGTGCACGTCTGATGGTGCATATAGAAAGTTACAAGAATGTGTGTGCATGTGTGTGTGTTGTGCAGGCTGCGGGGTCACCAGCAGGTCCTCATCTCCTCAGACCAGACCAGACCAGACAAAAAGGAGGGGAGCGGCGAGGCGAGCGAGGCGGCGTGATCCGGGACATGGCCTTGGGCTGCGACTAAATGAAAAATGAAACAGCACGGATCCTTAAATGCTTGTAAATCGGAGACTGACTTAACTATGCTAAACCCCAAAACACACACGGAGAAGACTCTAAACGGATCTTCCTCAGAACAGCACCCGCTGACCCGCTTTTCATGACCAGGTTCTGGCCAGAGTCCAAACGCAATCAGGTAAGCAGTCAGGTAAGCATCAACGGTGGTCGCTCCACTGGTGGCCCGTTTGAGTTTATTTTCCTTTCCAACGCTGCTTTGTTTCCATGATGAATCTGTGACGAGTTCTCAAGCTCGACACTCTACAATTTACTGCACTTTTAACTTCAATAAACATGCTATTTAGAAAGTGTTGTTGTCCCTTGCCCCAGATTCTTGTGCAACAGTAATATGTCTAACAAAGCACAGATGCTACATCAGCCTGGAGACATACTGTAGGTCTGACTTACACAGGGAAAGACAGGGGGAGAGAATTTGAAAGAATGTCCCATCTCGACTTTGTGCTTGCTGCTGTTGCACATGTCCTCATGTAGCCGGTGCCAAAGACTGCTCCAAGCCAACAAACACTGACCTTTCTCTATCCAACTGAGTCAGTATCACATTTTCATGGCGGCGTTTCAACGGTCTCAATGATACAAGATGAAGAAAGGCAAATGAAATAGATGCATAGAGAAACAGCTCGGTGGTTCTGTAGTGGTTCATGTGCGCGCAGCTAGCGTGGTATCAATTGCCGGCGATTCATAAAGGTGAATGACAGACAGTTTGACTGACTGGTGGTGATGAGTCCAAGTTATAATATACCTTTTGCCCTGCAAAATGAATTAATAGATTTGTTTCTAAATACATTACAGTAGCTTTACAAAAGCTTTAGAGCGCCTCGTTGTCACGGTGTAGAATAACAAGGCTTGGGTATCGATTCTTATTTTCTCAATTGATTCGATTTTGATTCACAAGAGTTCAGTTCAATTCGATTTAGATTTTTGTTCCTGATTCAATTCAATCCGATATTGATTCATTATGGCACATCAATTCTTCTTAAATGTCAAGGACATGATGAAAACTCATCAAATATTAAATTCCAAAGTATTTTTTGCGGCGGCAGTAACTGGTCAAATGATTTAGTTGAATGAAAGTAACACGTGTTATAATCACTTAAGTGTTACACAAACATTGACATCAGCAAGGACGAGATGAAAATATCATATTTATCAAATTTCATATTCTATTTCAGTAATTGTAAATATAAATTAAAAATATTCTGAATTGTCTTCAAGTGCAATAAGCCAGGTATTTAAGGAAATTATTTTGAATTCACGAGAACAGTAAATTTAAAGAAAACAGTAAGATACAAAAAAATTGGCCTTCACCATTCTATTTTCTTAAGAATTTATGGGAAAAATAGATATATAAAATAATTGATTCATTGTTTTTTGACTCGATATCGGCCTTGAAAAGAAAAATCTATTTGATATCGATTATTGGATTTTTTTTAAACCCAGCCCTAGGAAAATTGTAGTTATACGAAAGATGATAGCTTCAATTTTTCCAGGTCACAGTGATATTTGATTGGGTGTGTTTTTACTGAATTTTGTGGACACACTCAACATTTGAGAGCGGAGAGAAGGGATTGATTTTTCACAATATTGAAGCCTCATTTTACATACTTGGCCATTTTTTTATTCATGTAAATTTTGCAGAGTTGTTAACAACACTCTTCATTGTGGTGTGTCAAGTGTAGAAAAATATTTATTTTCACTTTACAGGGATTTTAATGTTTGGCAAAACGTTCCCAGTTTGACTCTGAATACATGACATTGAGGCTTTTCTCTGTGGAGTTTGCGTGTTCTCCTGGTGCGTGTTTGGGTATTCTCAGTTTACCCCGCAAATAAAAACATGCAAGGTTAATTTCTGGCCTGTTGCCTTGAGCAAGATCTTGAGCAAGATGTACATGTTTTTTGCACAATTGACAGAAACCAGATCACCAAGTGAACCGTGGCTGCAGTTCAATTTGCCATGATATGGCTTGAAATGGGAAACCATCCGGCTATGTAAATAGGGGTCAGTGGTATTGTAGTGGTTCAAATAGTTGACTTTGGCACAGCTGGTTGTGGGATTGGTCTTCACCCTCAATGCCCCAGTATTCCCGTCGACTACTAAGTTCACTGGTTGTGACCTTGACAGAGTAGATGAAATGAATGGCTGGCTGGTTGGATCAAACAGTATGTACATATAAATAGTGCAACGTCACAACAGCTGTGAAACAGTTTAACCAACCAACCGAATGACTACACGACAAAAGGCAATGATGGATACAAATGAAAATTCTTTACTGACCATTCTATGAAAGACGCAGTGTCTCCATCTCCTCACGTTACCTACAGTGGTGCCAAAAACTCACTTATAGATCAGTTGTTTTAGTTCTCTTCACATCCTTTGACAATGAAAAAACCCAGGAAAAAAATGCATGACATACCAAAGTGCAGTGCATGGTGGAAACAGGGCTTAGCAGACTTGTGAGCCCATTGGGCATTAGTTACAGTTACGTGTTATTTCAATAAAAGACAGACTCTCAAGAGATAAAAATTCCAATGTAAGTGCACCAGTAGAGCAAACAATGCCAAACCTCAGCACAGCTGGGAAAGTCCAATCTGACTCATTTCAAAGTCGACAGAAGGAGAAATAGTGCTTCGGTGTAAATACGACTGCAACTGCGCAGGCCAACGTCTCTCATCCAATATGATGGTCACGTACTCTCACATCACATGATTTATGTTACAAGGTTTTCCTTTTTAGAGTTGAAAAAAAGGTAGTTTATGGAGCAGACAGAGTTATGACAAGGTAGAATAGAACGACTTTTATTCAAGACATAAAAGGCATAACTTTCCACAATTTAGTCACAAGGCTCAAGTGGCACTAAGTTGCAGACATAGACAAAAATACTTATGCAAAATCCTGAGTTGAGCGAAAGAACAACGTGTGAAGCCAAAGAGGGTTCTGCAATAGGATAGGGAACTAAAGGTAGCCTGTTAGGTTCAAAGTGAATTAAATTTGTGGTAACTAGCACCTAGTAAGGACTTGACATATACTGTAAGTATACGCATAAAAACAAGATCAGGACCGACTCTCACACTCAAAATGTCTGACCAGTTGTTTAGTGCTAGCTCCTTAAAATTATACAGTCGTGTGGGGATTTCACTGCCGTTTAGCATTCGGAATATACTATAAAGTGTATTTTTTCAGGCTTGCAGTATAACGTTTAGTCCTCATTAACAAATTCTCTGCCATGTTTGCACAGTGCGTTAAGGCATGACTCAGAATTTTGCTACATTGCAATGTTTTTGGGGGGAAATGAAAGTCCAGTTCAGTTTTAAATTAGTTCAAACTTTTTTATACGATTCCCTACAAAATTAAAATTCAAGCATGTTAAGGTGCGGCAAGCAAAATGCTGTTGGACCCTCCACATCCTGGTCACCACCTCTTCTAACTCCTTTCTATTTTGCACACACAAATCAGCAGACATTCCAACAACCTCTTCCGTCTTGCCATCAATTGCACATTCACGGTTGTATCACAACTACTGCATCATCTGCTCAACTGTCATTGTATTGAAATTACCAAACTATCGGTCACGTTTTCTTTGTTAGATGACTCTCCGCATCATTTGCACAGCTGTCATTGGTTGATACGACAGCGCTAAAAAAATAGTTGATTGTTATATTGGAATACTAGTGTAGCTTACTGACTGACAATGACTTTGATTCCGATTTTGATGATTGTGGGATGTACTACTCTAATTGTGTTATGTCATCACAATAAAAAATGTTGCATTATAAATTTTTGTTCAAACCTTTGAAAAACTGTCTTCTTCCATTTAAAATTAATGTACATGTCAGTGGTGCCTTGACTTATGAGTTTAATTTGTTCCAGGACCACAATCAGAACTCAACAGTTGTATTTTCTATCATGTTCCCCCGTTTAAATGAATGGAAATGCCTTTAAACTGTTCCAGCACCCCATTAAAGAGCAACAAAAACATTTGTAACATTAAAAACATGCAGGAATAACTTAATTAAATGTAAATAACAATTTTTGTGCATGACGATTTCTTGCATTCATTGTGACGCTCGATATGGTGTGCACACCTTGTCCACCAGGGGCAGTATAATATGTGCATACATATAGTATACACAAAGACAGCCACAACCGCTCAAAATGCTGTAATATTACTCATTTTTTTGTAGCGGATACAGAATATGTGAGTACCGTTATATTGCCTGCCAGCATGTATTTCTGGAACTTTTTGTTATAAGGTTATAACACTGCATCATCACAACTAGTTTTGTAGTGTTTGTGATCATTAAGATGGCGGCATTCTGTCAGTCCATGAAGTGGTGTTTGTTTTAAATAGACTACACAACGTGTATTTCACTTTGTTTTATGCATAGTTTTCCAGAAAACAGATGCAGTAGCAACATACTTGCCTTTGAGGATTTACATAGAGTGTTAAAGGTAAGTTTAAGGTCAAGTCACACATTTCTTCTCATTATATTTCCATAAGTGTTGATGTTTTTACTCAACTGTGGGCGTGCCTTTCAACTGTAGTATAGTCATTCAGAGCAAATGTCAGCACATCGTTTTTCCCCCCCTCTTTTTTTCTCATTCAACTTGGCGAACAAAAGCCTCCATAATAGTAAAGTTTGTGGCACTGCACAAAGTGTTGCCATCCATCTGCCCCGGGGAGGCGTTCTTTCTCATCTCTCGCTCCCTCTACTTAATTCTATGTCCTCTCTTTCTTCCTCTTTCTTCTCAGGCCAGACATGCCCAACTGTAGCCAATTAGCATTTTTGGGCCCTTTCTTCTCTTTCATTTTGTCCTCTCTTTTCTCGCCTCTGTTTGTTGTGTAAATTAGAGTTTAAGACACATTTTGAGCTCTCTCGCTTGCTCGCTCTCAACATGAATAAACCTGCTGGCAATTAAACATTTATGGAGCTGGCATGCCCCCGTTTATCCCATCACACTCAGAAGTCTCTTACTCATTCTCTCCCACAAATTCTCTGGTGTCCGTTCACCTCTCACCTGCTTTTATCTCTTCCTCCTCCACCCTTTCAGCTTTGGCGCTCACGTTATCTCCTGCGTGCTCACACTTCAACACCTGCTGCAGGTCACCGTTTTTGCTATCGTCTTCCTTCTCTGAGAGGAATAAGGGAATGATTAGCGAGATTCAGATTTTCCTTCCACGTGTTGCGCCAATGTAACGGCAGTGTACCCGCAACATTCGGGACAGCTGTGTGTGTATATCTGTGTTTTGAATGATGAAACCGAGCGTCGTTAAAAATCGGAACACAATTAGCGGCCCTCGCATAGCATCAATCCAAATCGAAGTCCTGTGTGAACCATGTTTGCAACTGTTTGTACACACATTGTGGTTTATCGATGTGTGGCCAATCGTGTGTGCTGCGTGTTTTCAGTTGCGGGAACAGATGTGCAACACGGTGCTATGAAACCCGACGCCCCCCACCACCCCCCACCTTTTCCCTTCAGCATCAACTATGGCAGCCCCCGCTCCTCTCTTCTTGTCCTCCAAACCCGCCCAGAACTCTGCTGCGTTATAAGACACATGTGGAAACAATTCAGCCAATGCCCTGAGCAGGGTAGCCCTCTCTCTCTCTCTCTCTCTCTCTCTCTCTCTCTCTCTCTCTCTCTCTCTCTCTCTCTCTCTCTCTCTCTCTCTCTCTCTCTCTCTCTCTCTCTCTCTCTCTCTCTCTCTCTCTCTCTCTCTCTCTCTCTCTCTCTCTCTCTCTCTCACACATATACTGTATATCATATCATCATACAGTACATGTGACACTTATCCGTTCCCATTGGAAGGGCTCATTGCAGGGCATTTGACAGTGTGCTAACTCTGCTGGGATGCTAAACTGGTGTCAGCTTGTCGACACTCAGTCCGTGAAATGTGTGCATCCCTAAGGGTTCCTTTTTTTCTGAGAAGGTGTGTAAGGACTCCCAGAACACAATGTGCAGTGTAGTGAGACACAAAGATAGATTTGGGGGATGCTGGAACATGCTAATGTTTGCGAATGTTAAAGGATGAAGCATGAAAAAGGCACCTTGATGTTTTTTAACTGCAGCGAGGGTGAATTGAATTTCTTTCTTTGAACCGAAAGCCAGTCGACAATACAATAAAATGTACAATGAAATGTTAAGTAACATAAAAGTGGGAAAAACTATAAACTATAAAATTTATATAAAATTAAAAATATGCACTGTACTGTCTAAAACTAGTGTGATATCGATTTGTGTTTAGGCCATTTTTTCTGCCAGTAGATGGCATAATTGCATTTGTAAGACGTTAGGGACATCTCTGCATTTTTCTTTTCATATTAAAAGCTATCTAATCTTTCATATGAAGTAACTTGTGAAATTCTGCACATTTTTAAAATTGTAAAATACAACTTGACCCCAATCTCCACAAATATATGCATTATTATTAAGTTAATTACTGCTAAATTTTGACGTGGACATGTCTGCTGTGTTATGACTGGAATTCCCCCAGTACAGGCTTTCCAAGTAAGGGGCGGTTATCAATCGTGTGTTAAAAGAATTAGTTGTATTAAAGGAACTTTAAATTAACGCACTAATTTTGATACCCCTAATATATAAATATATATAGTGCATGTGAAGGTGCAAAAACATTCTTTTTGATAAAATTCCTACAACAGTTGGGGCTGGCCTGGGCTTGTCCTGGATAATCCCTAATTACGTTGCAATAGAACAAGATTGCTTGGGTAATTCCCATGATGTTCTCTCATTGTCCATCACATATCACAATGATGCATCACCTTCATTGAACAGATCATTCGAATTCCCAACCAGCAGTTGTAAATCATACTGTGTGAATTACTACTAATGTTACCTCTGCCAAGAATCAAGATGGAGGTTGTGTATGGAGCTGTTTTGGTGGATGGTTGGTAAATGTTACTGGGTTCTATGTTACTGTGATCCGGATAATGTTGTGGATCCATAAATGTATCAGAGGAGCAGTCTGCCTCATAATCAAATAGGCATCAATCATCCATTCATACATGTCATCAGATGACATCATTCTCTATTAGCTATGATGTAACCAATCAACAAAGATGGAAAATCAAAGTCAAAATAAAGTGTGCCGCATTTTGTCAGTAGTTCAGCCTTGGCAGAGGTCTGTTCTCTATTAAGTGACATTTTATCATATTTTGATTACTGCTGTTGTTGTAGCCTTTATTTGCTCGACCAAGTGGAATCTGGTGTGTGCAGATGACACTAAAATGAAGAGTCTGGTTCCAGAGTGCAGTATATATACGGTTGTCACAAGTTTGTCACGCTGCCCTAAAGTTGTCTCATCTGTGCAGCTGAGAATACTCTGCTGAGGTAATCAGACATATGAATCAGTCCGCATGCCCTTCACTGGTACTTACATCTAAGACTGACATTAACATGTTAACAACAACAAAATGAAAAGGGACAAAACCTGTTTTATGCCACTCTTACATTCCAGAATGTTTCCAACATTAGTAAAACACAGCGAAAGTTATAATTATCCACTAAACATAAATATCCTCTTTAGATGCCAAGCAACTCCAACTGTTCCACATTACAACATTGGATGTTCGGTCATGTTATTTAGCAGAATGGTTTACAACAGCACAAGGTTATTTACAGTTAACGACAGTGGAAAATCATTGTCTTTGTTAATCCACTGACGTAAGACATCAAAATGCTTCTTTGTTGACCCCTCACTTTAAAACTTTTTAATATTCATATTCTGTCTTGAAGATCATTCAAAATGCTATAAACAGTTGGTTAATTGGGAAACTCCACTTTGATAATGGTTTGCAGTGAATGAGTTAAGAATGGGGGCAATATCCCACAATGACTCTAAATGGAAAATGTTGAACTCACAATTGAGAGCTTATGGCCTGTCCAGAGTCACACCAATTATTTTATTTATTTTTTTGCTTGGTGCATGAGCTTCCCCTCCACAATATTCAGTTGGCGTTAGTGTACAGTTTGTGTAATCCTGCAAACTATCAAACGGCAATCACAGCAATACCTCTTGCCTTTGCGCTTTCACATTTGGTGGAGGTAATAAAAGAGAAACATGACGGTTGTTCAGCATTTACAACAACAACACTCATAAGGCCATTTGAGTTTACAACATCATTAAACTTTAAGCGGCACAACTATTTGATATTTTATTTTTGTGTTTGACTTGCACGTAATACAATGGAAACTAATAATAAACTAATTGAAATGAGATTCATTTTTATGTTCAATGAAAACTTAATGTTAGGTTCTGTTGCCTCTGTGACAATAGATTTCCTGATTCCAGCCAAGAGCGGCCTTACAGCAGCACTTACGCAAGAGCGCCCGGATTCCAGCTGTGCAGAAAGCAAGCACAGATCTGGTGGTTCAAAATAAATGTTGCTTTATATTTAAAAATAATGAATTGACCAGAACAGGGTTATACTAGTTTGGGGTTTTTCATTACAGTTAGTTATTTCTTTTTTACCTTTGTTTTTTAAATTCACTTCGTTTTTAGAGCGGATTTATTATTTTTTTATGATATGGAGATATTATTATTTTAAAGGTGGGGTCTTAAGTTTTGACCGTTTGTAAACAAACAATTCAAAATGGACTCCTCCCATGACTCAACCCCCACTCTTTTTGTCAACATTGCGACTTATTTTTTTGAAGTCACAATAAGTAGTGTCTGTAAAGTACGACGGCGTATTAGGGCCACATACCAAATGTCTTTGTAGTGCCTCACAGGTAGGAATATGAGCATTGACAAATAATTTTCTTGCTGTACCATCTAGACCCTCAGCAGTAGCCTAAAGGTATCATTATAGGCCCCAGTTAGTCTGCATATGGTGCATCGCTTATATATATTTTTTTTTTTAATGGGGGGGGGGGGGGGTAACAGAGAAAAAATTCACAAATTTACGAGAAATAAACTTGCAGATTTGCAAGAAAAAAACTCAGAAACTTGCAAGAAATACACGTAGTGTACTCGGATGCTTGTGCCAATACTTTTCGGTCATTTTCAAATAAGGACAGTACGGTAATTTTTTTTGCAGAGATTAACCATATCATCACACTTTGAAGCGTTGGGTACTGCCAGCGACGAAGACGCCTCACTTCGCAAAGGTTCACACCCTGAGAATCAAGTATTTAAATTAATTTGTTAAAATATATATTTACTTGTACATTTATGTTTCAGGAATTATTATTTACACATTCATACATGTTGGTATGTTTTTGTACAAGTATGTAAGTTAATGCGTCAAATCTGTTTCTGATTGGTTAGTGCTTGTCATCTGATAGGGTATCAGGAAGTGTTGTCACTCTAGCTGTCGTGTATGGCGTGTAAAGTTTAAGAAGAAATCTGTCTCTTTTCATTTTATAAAGAGTGTTCCACGAATCCTCACGTTAGCTCCTGGTGGACAAAAGCCAGCACCTCGTCCAGACTACTGTATAGCTACGCAACGTGTATTTCTCACAAGTTTCTGAGTTGTTGTTTTTTAGCAACCTGTGAGTTTCTTTCTCATAAATTTCTGAGTTTTTTTCTCGCGAATTTGCCACTTTATAATGTCGTAAATTTGCGAGTTTCTTTTGCGTAAATTTACGAGTTTTTTCTCAGAATATTACTCCCCCTCCAAAAAAATGTGGAGGAGTCCTCGAATTTCGGTGGAGTTCCGTTCCTACGCTGGCGATGTAACCCAAATTTCGACTTAAGTCGGATTTCACCATTAAAGTCAATATTTACATTAAAATACTTTGTACAGTTATTTAAAAAAAATATAGATATATTAGCGCGACCCGGAAGAGCTGTAACCAATATTTCGTGTTTGCGCACGGACATTCATTGCGAGGCTACAAACACGGAAATGTGACGCGTCTGATGGCGAGCCTGCCTGCTCGATGGATGTCCGTTGCTGAGGTAACAACACAACTTTAAATAACTTTAAAATGGCGCGATAACTGTGGGAAATTAATGAAAAAGAAGGTGCCACGGACAAGGCACGGACGCCTTAAAGTCGAAGTGACGTAAAAATTAATACATATATGTGAAATAAACCCTGAAAGTTCATACACAAAATTGAGTGAGTGAAACAGGCAACCTTTCAAACTAAAGCAAGTACATGAAATTGCCCATAAAGAGGCAATCACCTGCCCTGTAATGTCCACATATGGTATCAAATGCTCAAGTTGTGTAGACTATGTCACATCAGGAGAGCGCAGAGGCTGCTGGCTTGTTTTTGATATGACCAAAGTGCAAAAACAAGCCCATTTCTGTAATTTAATATTTTGCTGCCTTCACATCTGGAGCTGCATGTAAAAATGGAAAATAGAGGGGTGGGATATGACATGAAGCGAGGGGAGGAGGAGGAGAGAAAAAAATAAACCCTCTTCTCCAGTGCACACATTTCACTCACTCACTACTCACACTATGACCGCATGTAACGTCTGCATGCGCACACGCAGCACGCACGTACGCACACACTCACGTTGCATAGTTGCTGCATGCACATATACATCTTGTCTTTCATTTTCTCTCTCAATCAGACTCTTTTTCACATACACACACACACACGCTCTGGGGTGACTGGTGCTGTAAGTTGGCGTAAGCGTGTAGGTGATCTGGGTGTGATTACTGCTTGGCTCCCCGACAGCTCTGATGATGACATTCAGTGCTTTGAGCTCCTCTGGCCTGGGCGCGCTCCAAACACAACCAGGCCGTACACTCGCTCTACCTCGCAACCATGCATACACGCAGCTTGGATACTGCAGAAACACACACTCTTAAGTGGACCTCGCACTCGCCCCGGCGGCGTGCAGGAACAACTCGGGAGGGCAGCTGTGTGTTGCATTGTTGCGATCAACACACACTCTCGGTTCACCGTGAGGCTTAATGCCCAGATTGCGTTCCTGCTCTGTCCTCCGTACATTCTCTCGACACCCATCAACGACATCGGCACTTTGATGAAGACGTGCACACGAACACGAACACGCGCGCACGCTCGCTACTCTCCATCATTATCATTCTTTCAGCTGGAGAGGAGTCAGCGCTTTTGTTTGCAATTACGGGGGTTTGAAGTGAAGAATTTTCAAGAAGAGAGAAGATGATGGATGGAAAAAGGAGGGGAAAAAACAGAGGAGGTCAGAAAAAAACACCAAGCACCATGTCTGTGACATATTAGTCACATTTTACCGTAATTGTTGTTCGACCCCATCCCACACTTGTTTAAAAAAGAAAAAAGAAATAGTTTGGGAATGTGCTCTGCCGTGGATGACGTCCAAGGTTTTGTCTGGTGAGATCTGTACAAAGGGCAAAAGGGAGCTTTGTGGCTGGCTGGTATGGCTTTTAAAACATGAGCGCTGTGGGCAGACGACTGTTTCGCTTCCTAAGCCCGAAGCTTCGGTGAGGATTGACCCCATCAAAGCTGTGAGCTACTAAAGAGTCTTGGGCTGTAGACTTTCGGTTTCCCTCAAATCGCAACAAATCCCTCCATGCAAAATCTAAAACCAACACCTTCCATTTGGACCTGAGGATTGTTACAAAAAACACCTGATGGACAATCATGATTTCGGGGCACACGCGACAAATTCACCACTGGTCTGGAGCGACAGGTTGCACCGTCAAGAGGTCAAAAGTTCAAGGATAAGGTGTTATTGGAAGGGAAGAGAAACCATTAAAGATCCATTTTAGCGATGTATTTTCTGTGTCCTCATTATGATCGCGGCTGAGGTGCTTTTCTTTGTATTTTCAGTCTCAATCATTCAAAACGATGGACCACGTCCATTTCTGACGTCAGCCAAGATGTCAACATATCACATACAGTACAACCTCAGTTCAGCAAACATCAAGGGATTCACTCTGCGTGAGCTTGTTTTGTTTTTCTTCACTTTTTTTTTTTAGTCAATCCAAAATGGAGAAGCAGTTTTGAGAGATGAAGAATGTGATGAGAGATGAAAATGGAAAAACCCAGAAACAGTTTTCAGTTGTGTATAGTTGTACCTTGACAAAAGAGTGCCCCAACTTACAAGTTTTTTAAACAAGACAATTTTTTTGCATTGTTGTACAGCTAAATTTTAATATGAGATACTTGTGGCAGAAACAATCACACACACAAAATGCAAACACATGTAAGGCTGGATTGGCCATCTGGCATACAAAGCAGATCTCCGATGGGTCAGCGTCTTTTCGAGCCAATGTGGTACTATTAAAACATTATTTAATTTTATCTTTTTGAAATTTTGTTTTACACACATGAGCCCACAATTTAGAAGTCATGTCTAAGGAGTCAAATCTGTCTTTGGAGTAGAGTGTTTGGTACTTGCTGTCAATGTCAACTAGTATAATAGAAGTAATAGAAGTAAGCTACACTAAAAGCAAAGCAAATGCAATTCAAATGTCATTATCTAGTATAATAAGATCATCAAAGCCATGCTTGAACCTGCTTGCATTTTGAGTGTGTTGAGCAAGATTCTGGATATGTGCATTTTATTTCACGAAATCTTGTGGATGACATGACAAAAGAAAATACTTCTTATTTACAGAGGGGGTTGCGACCATGCGAGGGCTGGCCTAAGTCAAAATTGGGGTAAGCAGTATAGAAAATGGTTGGAGGGATGTTTTTTTTCTTTATTGAGTGCCTTGTGAGGGCTGGAACGGATTAACTGCATTTCACTTCATTTTAATGGGGAAAATTGATTTGATATAGAGAACAAGTAAAATCAGTTAAATATTTTGCATGAAATGAAACTGCACAATATGTCACCTATTAACAGCTGCAGCTTATTATTATGACATAAGGCTTCTTAAAACATTACTTGCACCTGTATGACAAATCAAGGTGAAATTATGCTGATGGTTTGACCCTGCGTGGAAACCATCATTTCTATATGCACTCTGCACTATTGGGAAATTGTCCAGAGCAAAATTGAAACAAATAGGAGGCCAACTATCATTCCACCTTTGAAGTTGGAGAGGTGAAATTCTGTCATTCATCATCTTATATGTTTTTGTTGTTGTTGTTTTTCAGCTCTACAAAACACGTACGTCCTCTCGTGACTCCCGGGCTTGCCCAACTCCCGGGAGTGTTTTCACGGTATCCAGGAGCAACGGCAAGCGAGGGTGGGGGAGGCTGATGTGAGGAGAGGCAGGAGTGCAGCCGCACTTTCGACTCGGATTTGTTTGCGTGCCTGATTGCTGCGCGCGTGCGTGTACGTGCGTGTACTGAATCTGCAGGTGGGCTTATGCACGTCATTATGTTTTAATGTTCGTGTACCCCTGCCTTGAAAGTGTGCGCGTGTGCGTATGTGGCACCCAAGCAACGTGTGGAAAGTGTTGTTGTCAACAGGCTAACTGTTGCTGACAAGCACACGCTGACTACTGGAGTCAAAAAGTTAAACGTACTCTATGCTCCTTTCACTCCCCCGAGGCGCTCACACACAGACACACACACACACCCACGCGCACACACACACACTCTCTCTCTTTCTCTCACCCTCTCAATGTTTCCCCTCTTCCCATTTTTATTTTCTATATTTTCTCTCCCTCTGTCATACCCTCCTGCTTTTTCTCTTTCTCTTGACGCGTTCTTTCTTTTTTTGCCGCCCCCCCCCCAACCCCCCTCTTTCTCTCCTTTCGCCATCTCTGATGATTTTAGCAGAGGTGTGACTCATTGGGCACGGGGCCACAATGTCAGGTAGTGAGGAGGTGAGGAGAGAAAGGGAAAAAGAGTGGCGATTTTTTTTCTGAGTGGTGAGGTATAGTATTGTGGGTAAGGGGTCACAGATATGTAAAACTGAGTGGAATGTGTGAGAGGGAAAGAGTGAGAGAGGAAGAGGGAGACTTGGGAGAGGGAGGGGTGTACAGTCAGCACAAGGAAAACATAAAAAAGGAGGGAAATGAATAATTTGATGGTTTCCGTCACAATTTACTCCCCCCTCTCTTCTTGCTCATGTTTTGGCCTCCGCACACATTCTGTGAGCTGACCAATGTGTTTATTTGAAAACCTGCTCATGGGCACAACCCCATTCATGACTTTTGGGACTTTAAAGGAGGTAATTAGGTGCAGAGTCATTAATAAACACCAAACAGATGGAGGGAATTGGTTGAGGGCAAGTAAAGAGGAGAAAGAAGGCCGCGATGAGCGAGGAGGAGTTGATGAGTGGGGGGTTACACAGGCACATTCATGTTCATGTTACGTGTCACTCAAGTGTGTTGTGGCCCCCAAGGCAGGGGTTCTCCACCTTGGCACTCACACTAAACATACACACACACACACACTCATTCACTTTTGGCTCATATTATGACACTGTGCTATTTTCTTTTCCTTCTGATGATGAAACATTGTAATGAATAATTTCGTCTCACGTGACCAAAAGTTTAAGTTGCCCTGAGGACACACATAATTACGCAGCAAATAAATTCACTTTACATTAGTTTCTGTAGAAACACACGTAAACATTGGAAGTGTTTGGAAGTCAATCAGTGAGGGTAAGTAGTATAGAAAATGGTCGGATGTATGAAAACCTCCTTGTTCTTGTGTGGGGTTTCTGCAGTTAAAAAACATCTTCAGCAGGGATGGGAATGGGGCGGGGGGGCGGGGGGGTTTGGGGGGGGGGTTGGGTGTTGGGGGAGTATTTTTCATCAGTGCTACTGGGGTTGTAGTGGGGGGTGGGGATTTTGGGGGCTAAAACCGCACTCTTCCTAGCCAAATGCTTTTTTATATACTGTATGGACAAAATATGTGCATATATGTGCAAAATATGAGCTCTTAATATGCCATTTTTGATTTTTTTTTATGCATGTATAAAAGATCTATACTACCAACAAAGTGTTTACAGCAAACAACAAAATAACCACATACTGTCAGTGCAAAAGGCTTTCACATAAAAATTACCATTCAAGAAAGGCCAAAACTGCTGAAAACCCCATTTTGTCACCCAAGTCACTCAAAATGTCAATATTATTGAGGTACTGTACTCTAATTGTCCCGCATTTCATTCAAATCAGCAGAAAATTAAGGCCTATTAATGTTGTAGTTTGCCATCTAGTGGTGGTTGATGATATTACAACTCAAAACTACAGTTGACCGCGGCATATTTGCAGTTTGGTACATATTCATGGATTTTTTCCCAATATTTTTTCATATTTTGGATTTTCCCCAGTTGTTGTTTATTTACTTTTTGGAAGAATTGTTTGGGTTTTGTTAAAAAAAAAATCTAAACTTTTTTTCTTTTTTCTTTTCTTTCTTTTTTTTATTTTTATTAATCTGGAAGCCACTGTGGTTGCCAATCCCTGATCTACAATATTTCAGGTTTACTGACAGTACCTCTAAATCAGTGATTCTCAAAATATGAGTACCTGTACCACAAGTGGTATGAGGGCTCCCTCTAGTGGCATGCAACATAATCACTCCCCAAGTACCGTTCAGTTGTGTTTAACTTTTTACATGACATAAACATGTAGGTACATTTAAAAAATATACATCTGTGCAAGACAGTTTAATTGAATCATTATGCCAGTTTTTTTTAACCCTCCTATATTTAAGTACAGTGTGAATCTTCAAACGACATCATTTTTGTCACGGCGTGGCCTACAATAATCTTGTTTTTTAAGGATTAAAACCTCTGCCTCATTTTTAAATGGACACTTGAGCTTGTTCTTTATTGTTGGTCATTATGGTCATTTAGATAGCTAAGTATTTTTGAGGTAATAAAAAGTTTGAGAACCAAATGTAAATGTGGAGTGGCTCCTTATTTCTTGTGACCGTGCGCAGGATAAGAAGTAGAAAATGTTTAGCGAGATGGATGATATTATTACCCTGAACCCAGCTATTGTAGACATTCTCCCAATAATGCCCCCATGGGGTAATTCTCTCCAAAAGACACAGCAGGCGTCTTCAATCCCTGCCTTGGAAGTCACACCAGGGGTCAACAGTCATCATTGCATAACTCAGGAACGCATGTTCAAATATGTGCTGGGTCACCCAAATTTTTTTTTTCTTACTGACTTACATTTGAATGCTTTGTGCAGTTGTTATTACATTTATGTGTGCAGATTGTGCTGAAGTGGGGAACATCCTGATCTGGTTATGACGCAGCCAATGAGGAGGATCAAAGTCATCCTGATAGATTGCCATCACCACTCCCACCTGTTTCCTCTGGAATGTGCTCCTCTCGCCAGAGTGCGTGTGCATGCGCGTGCACGAGTGTTATGTCTATCCCACTGTTTAGCTTTCTGCATGTGTGCCCGGCTTTTGCATCTGTTGCCCGATGGAGGAGAAACTTGTGTATATTTCCGTGTGTGCATGCGTGTATGTGTGCGCAGTCTGTTTCAACACGTCTGCAATTTGCGGGAATTTTATAATCTGGAGCTGGAATATGCGCTGTCTGTCTAGCTGCTCTACCTCCTCCTCCCCCCTCGTGCTGTTCTCGCTCTCTGACAGATCCAATAAGTGCGGCGGATCGTACGCCCCTGCGAACCTGCCAACTTCTTCCTGTTTGTCTCCTCTTTCTCCCAATTCCATCGTGCGCCTCTTTTCTTTTGCCCAGAAGTGTTATGCCAGCTCAGCGACAGACAAGCGCGCACTCACATATGGCAGACAGCAGCGATACACACTACATGCACACACTGCCTCTGTAGGCCTCTCGGGTTGCTGACATTTTCCATTTTTGCGCATATAAAGTATAATAATAATAATATTAGTGGGTGTGACAGAGCAAGGGTCCATTCTGCCACTGCCAGCCTCCTATTAATATCCCCCTTCTTCGAGGGAATCCGAGAAGCGGCGGAGACCTTCAGTTTACACAGCTGAGGTGCATGTGGACCAAACCCTCCATTCTCCCCATTTCCCCTCTTTTCTCCCTCTCCTTTCCTTCATTTTCCTATCACTCCGCTACTTGCTCTGCTACTGGCTCCTTCACAACCTTCTCTTCACTCTTGTTTTCTGCGTGTCTTCTTTCTTTGCCTTCACGACGCATATGGGCAAAGCATGTTCTTTTCTCTCCAGATTAAGACAGATTTCAGATGTTTATTAAGAAACTGCAGGGAGGATTGATTTGCAAGTCATCCCCTCTTTCTCATAAAAGTCATGTCTGCCAAGGTCATCAACTTAGTCTCTGATGACACCCACAGTCTTTTATGTGCTATGCAAAAACACTGACAAGATAGTATGTCTGTTAACCATATGTGAAGATCAACCATGTGCTACGAGTGACGGCCCCAGACTTTCTTTCGTTGGTGTTTAGCTCCCTCTAGCGTATTGTTTGTGTCATCGCAAAAAAGTCAAAATTTCATGGGAAGGTCAAGGTTAGAATTATAAATAAATAATAATAATAATAAATAACTAAAATAATAAAAAATATATAAAAAGTTAATAGAATAGAATGCAAACGTTATTTCCTTTGTCATAATAACACCATTTATGCAAATGGAGAAATTTTGTTGGAGCAT
Organism: Leptonotus elevatus; assembly: GCF_054856555.1. Taxonomy (NCBI): domain Eukaryota; kingdom Metazoa; phylum Chordata; class Actinopteri; order Syngnathiformes; family Syngnathidae; genus Leptonotus; species Leptonotus elevatus. The sequence goes on along the minus strand of NC_141247.1, from coordinate 14,096,740 downwards.
ATATCATAGGGCAAAAGTGCAAAGGTGTGCAAAATCACCAATCTTTTTCCATTATTGATTTTTCAGGGTCAATTCAACACGAGGTTCAACTCCATTTCTTAGGGTGAGAACAAATGCACAATATAAAACATAAATACATTTATGTATGCAGATTATTTTATACAGAACACAATGAAATCTAACAAAACGGGGTGTACGGGGGTGGGGGGGGGGGCTGACTGTCTAAAAAGGTACTGGTTTAAAAATGTATGCACATTTTTTTTTCATGCCCTGGCAGGTAAAACTGCTCATTGTTGTTTTAAAGCATTTTTTATATATACAGCAATTGACTTGGAGCCTCATTATACTTAATGTTGCCAATGTCCCCCTGATCCATCGCATTTGTTGTTGAAATTTGACATCCAAATCACATGGCATGCTTGACCAGCACTACTTCTAGAATGAAGATCTATGCTTTTATTTTGAGGATATTTAGTAGAATGAAATATGGCATGACGTCATCGACTAAGAAGCTGGTATGCCCCTTTTTGCCAGGAGATGGCAGTCTTAGATTACAGATAGAAAAGGCATTGCTCTGTGGACAATAAATGACAAAGGCGAGTTTACTGATATCATTTGCAGTTGAGAGTTTTAACACAATCTCCCACAATCTATTTTTAAAAAAAATATTCAAATTAGTGTGTATTTGTCAGTGAATGAGTCGGATGGATAGATAGATAGATAGATAGATAGATAGATAGATAGATAGATAGATAGATAGATAGATAGATAGATAGATAGATAGATAGATAGATAGATAGATAGATAGATAGATAGATAGATAGATAGATAAATAGAATAGATAGTGTATATTATTTCAAGTTATCAGAGAATCAGACGGTTTTAAGTAGGCCTGCAGTATTCGCGCTTCACGTGCATGCAATTTCCGATGCACGCCGCTGGAGGGAGCCATAGGATAACTAGTGACTCCCGTTTGCGCACTTGTCAGACAAATAAACAAGTCTGTAAAAAGTAACTTACTGTACAGAACTGCAATACCAACCTCATTCCTCACAGATAAAGTTCATGCAGTGTCAATTTAAAATAGTTTGAGGCATGATGCTATTGTGTTTGGCCACCTGATAAGAGCGTGACATTACTTCCGGCGTAGAGTTCAAGGTGCCCGTCAGTAATACTAGTCTGTCTGTGTCACAATGGGGGGCTTTGCGAGGCGATAGGGGCGGGTGAAACCAGCTTAATGCTCCGTGTAATGCATGTTAATGTACGCGGCACCAGGGGAGCGCCGGTCGCAGGGCTTCGGGATTATTTATCACAAAACATTTGTATTCTTCCGTCGGAGAACGGTTGATCCCGGATAGCTATACACACTAATCCTTCACTCCGTTAATTAAAATAGAAGGCAAAGCAATGGAACTGGTGCTTTCCCCGGCGCTCTGCAGTTCCTCTTTTTCCAGAAATGTAATCATTTCTGGAGAAGCTTAACCATCTGCTTGAGGTTAAGTCTGCAAGCAGATTGTGTTTTCTGCTTATTTAAACCTGGGGATTGGTGATTTTCGTAAAAGGGAGGGTGTGAGGGCTGCAGGCAAATAGTTCCAGGATATCTTCTGTTGTCGTTTGTTTGAAAGCAACCAAAGTCATTCTGTTTAACACTTTTATGCCAACAGACTATTACATCTACTTATCTGCTCCAAGAACAAATTATTATTTCCTGCCCTCATCTCCTCTTCCTTTTAGTTGCTAACGAGCTCCGAGATGCCCGCAGGGCCCAGCCTGCGCCTCGTCAATTCCGAGAAGAGACTTGAAGAGATTTTAAGACGACCACGCATTTACATTAGGATGCCACTCGTGTCTGTGTTGATCCACAAAGGCGTCCTTTTGCTTTGCCCCTCACTTGCTCTCTGTGCTTCAGCGCTTCTTCAACTGACCAGCATTATACAACAAAATAATCCCTGTAAATGTGTACTCACAACAGTTTATTTGAACAACATTAACATCACATCCAAACTGTAAACACGTCACCTATGAATTATTTAATCCAAACAATAATACCTGATTAGGGACAAAAATGATTAAGGCTTTGTGGCATGGCTTTTATGTTGATTATGTTGATACATGTCCATCCTGTTTATGTGAATTAAAGTCTTGTAATGCGCATTTGTAATACGTGGTGTATTATACCTCCTCCTCACTGTCACTTTCATTATGACCAAAAAGAAGCTCAGACGTGTAGACATAATTGTGATTAAAGGGCAATATCCTTAATAATCTTTTAGTGGGTTAAGGAGTGGGGGTGATTAATGATAGTGTAGAAGGAATTATGTGATACAGTATATGAGGAATTGGATCTTTGAGGGTTATCCTTCGACAATCCTCTTCTCGTAAATGTTGCCTGAAAAACACACCACGACACCCACCACACAATTTGCCCTCCTTAATCCAAATCTGGCTCTGACGTCTGGTGTCAAATTTACGCCTTCTCGTCTCTTTAATAGGCCAGAGGAAGTGACACGAGGGTGGGAAATGGTTAAACGTCGACAGTAATTAGAGTCGTATACTCTGCGTCCGCCAATACGGAGCTCTGAGGAGCTCCAAGCGCCCCCCCCCCCTCCCCACCCCCAACACACACACACACACACCACTTTCTTTCTCTCTTGCGCACGCTCCCTCTTTCTCTCTCTTTCTCTCTCTTTCGCGCGCGCACACACACGCGCGCTCTCACACATCTCCCAGCCGGCTCCTCTGGGTGTCTAATACAGTGGAAAATCAAAGTGCGAGCCTTTTCAGTTCACTCACCTCCCGTGTCGCGCGTGGAGCACAGTGGAAGGAGAGACAGGTGGTCTAAATTTCCGCATGCAATCAATTTAGTCACTTGTAAATATGATACAAAGTTACATATGACCACGTTGGATTGTTGCTGATTTTTTTTTTTTTTAACAGTGCATAATGCTTATTTTCTATGATGTCCGGCTAAGGTGACTTTTACGCAAGGCTTGTAAAATGGATCAAAGGCTTTCCAGATGCAGCTGGGTGCCGGTGACCGGGCTCGTCGTCTCTCTACTTTTGTGTGCCTGCGTGGTGGACTTGGTGCTGGCTCAAATTCGCTACTCCATCCCCGAGGAGCTGGAGCACGGAGCCTTCGTGGGCAACATCGCGGAGGACCTGGGTTTGGATGTGGCCAAGTTGTCCGCGCGCCGCTTCCGAATCGTTTCCGGAGCCAAGAAGCAATATTTAGAAGTGAACTTGGAGAACGGGATTTTGTTTGTGAACGAGAAAATAGACAGAGAGGAGCTTTGCGAGCGCAGCCCCAACTGTTTTTTACATCTACAAGTTGTCATTGAAAACCCTTTAGAGCTCTACAGGGTGGAAGTGGAGATTTTAGACGTGAATGACAACTCCCCCAGTTTCCCTTGGAGCGAATTTAACATCGACATCACGGAATCGGCTGCGCCGGGCTCCTGCTTCCCGTTAGAGAGCGCGCAAGACTTGGACGTGGGCACTAATTCTCTGCGCTCCTACCAGTTGGGCACAAACGAACACTTCATCCTCAACATCCAGACGCGCAACGACGGGAGCAAGTTTGCCGAGCTGGTGCTGGACAACCCCTTGGACCGGGAGCGGCAGACAAAGCACGAGATGATTCTGACAGCCTTTGACGGGGGTTCGCCGGAACGCTCCGGAACCGCTTTAATCACCATTACGGTACTCGACGCGAACGACAACGTCCCCGTGTTCGATCGTTCCGTGTACCGGGCTAGACTAGTGGAAAACGCGCCGAGGGGGACGTTGGTGCTGAAACTGAACGCCACCGATTTGGACGAGGGCTCCAACGGGGAGGTGACCTACGCCTTTAGCGGACACGCGCCTCTCAAAGTGCGCGAGTTGTTCAGCGTGGATCCGTACACGGGGGAGATCCGCGTAAAGGGCGTCGTGGACTACGAGAAAGCTAACGTGTACGAGCTGTACGTGCAAGCGAGGGATAGGGGACCCTCGGCCGTGGCCGTGCACAGCAAAGTCCTGGTCGACATCGTGGACGTGAATGACAACACCCCCGAAGTCATCCTCACGTCCGTGTCCACGCCAGTGCAGGAGGACGCACCACCGGGCACTGTCATAGCCGTTATCAGCGTCATGGACCGGGACTCAGGTGAGAACGGGAACGTGGACTGTCAAATCCCTAATAACATCCCTTTTCAGCTGCACTCCTCTTTTAAAAACTACTACACGCTTGTGACAAGTGATGTTTTGGACAGGGAGGTGGTGTCCGAGTACAATATCACACTCACTGCCCGCGATTTGGGCTCCCCGTCGCTTTACACGAGGAAAACCATCCTGGTGAAAGTGTCTGACATTAATGACAACCCCCCACGGTTTTCACAGCCGTCATATACTGTCTATGTGACCGAGAATAACGCCCCGGGCGCTTCCATTTGCACCGTGTCTGCCTTCGACCCCGATTCCAGCCAGAACGCCTATCTGTCTTATTCTATTCTCGAGGGTCAAATCCAGGGCATGCCCGTGTCCACGTATGTGTCCATTAACTCGGACAACGGCAACATTTACGCACTGCGCTCCTTTGATTATGAGCAACTTCGAAACTTTCACATTCTTGTGCAAGCCCAAGACGCAGGCTTCCCACCCCTGGCCAACAACGTGACAGTGAATGTTTTTGTTCTGGATCAGAATGATAACGCGCCTATCATTGTGTCCCCGTTGCCTAAAAACGGCACCGTCGCCACGGAGGTGGTGCCCCGCTTCGTGGATGCTGGTTATCTGGTCACCAAAGTGACAGCGCTGGACGCGGACGCGGGGCAAAACTCGCGGCTGTCCTATCAGGTGATACAGGCGACAGATCCCGGCTTGTTCAGCGTGGCGCTGTACACGGGGGAAATCAGGAGCATTCGCCGACTGGTGGAGAAAGACGCGTCCAGACACAGACTGGTAATACTGGTGAAGGACAACGGGCAGCCTCCTCTCTCCGCCACCGTCTCCGTTGTCCTCACGGTGGTGGACAGCGTCCCCGAGTCTTTATCCGACTATGGAGACCTCACACTCAGCCCTCAGCCCCCCTCGAACCTCGCCCTCTACTTAATCGTGTCACTCAGCACCATATCTTTCATCTTCCTCGTGGCTATCATCGTCCTGGCTACGGTCAAGTGCTACAAGGACAGGGAGACCCTGAGTGGCTACAATCTGCCCCCCTTCGCCTGCTGCTGCTGCAGCGGCTTCCAGCCCGACCCTCCCCCGGAGGTGTTCAAAAAATCCAATCTCAACCTGCAGATTTCCTCCACGGCTAATAAGGTGCCTACCAACTGCATGGAGGTGAACGGAAGCACCAGCCTGACTCAGCCTTATTGTTATAAAGTGTGCTTGACACCAGAATCGTCCAAAAGTGACTTCATGTTTTTGAAGCCGTGCAGCCCGGCCAGCAAGCCGCGCAACAACGAGGCGAAGAGCGCGGAGCACTCATGGGGCGCGTCTGTCAACAACGGAGCGACCACCCCCAATGAGGTAGGCCTATACAAAAAAAATAAATAAAATAAAAATAAAAAACACGTTTAAAGGTGAAACCACAAAGTCATCACTTTCATTATGTATTAATCGCAACACTTTAGCTACTAATCATTGTACAGTGGAAATGAAATGAGACAAGATGCCTGATTAGCTTTTAATTGACACGTTAATGCACCACGGAGCATTATTATGTGACTATATTGTCTGAGAATTAAGTGAAATGTGGAAGCAAGTCGACATTTGCAAATAGGCCGAGGGCAAGGAAATCATGATTAATTTGCTGAAAAAAATATAAATCATTCTTAATGCCTCCTCCATCAGCGCCACTGCTCTATGAGGGAGGAGGGAGTTGGGCAGACTAAAATGCTCCCTGCACAACAGAGTCTGAACAACAAGTCAAGGGTAATGGACAAGGTGAATGAGAGTTTAGATTCATTTGTCCATGGTTCGGCCCATTTTGGTGCAGGCAAGGCGTCGACGTCTAACAATTTATATAGGACAAATCTCCCCTCTGGCCATCCCTCAAGGGCGCCATGGACAGCACCATTATACTCAACACAATGTGGCGTATTCGTGATGGGAGGGCTGTCCATTATTGATGAAAAATGGCAAATGTCCTGGTTTTTGGAGAGGACACGGGGAGGGGGGCAAGGACATGACTGGACTGAGACGTGGCCCGCCTGTAGATGGGTCCCTGCGATGTCCTCTGGGTGCAAGGAGAGACTAAGATGTGAAGTCATATTTATCAGCAAGAGGGAGGGAGAGGAGAAGCGTGTGGTTGGAGGGGAAGCGGTTGGGCAAGGAGAGAGGGAATTAAAGGAGGCAGGATGTAGTGTTTTCTAATTCCAGCAGACGGGGCAGTAGACCGTGTGTGTGTGTGTCACGCGTGACACCAGACTCCACCAGGCAGACTGACAAATGTCATTTCGGTCACGGACACACTACTTTTGGCCACAGGAAGAGGCGGGGTGAGGTCGATGAGGTCACAGGGGGGTTGTTATGCAGATCCTTGAGGAGAGTGTTTCCCTCTTTAATCATTAATTGGCTCCCTAATTCATTCATCGAGGCTAACGTTCACACACACACTGGCACGCAATGAGAGAGAGAGGTCGGGAGGACACCATCCAATGACAAGTGACGCGATGAGGCGCGCTCACGACGGAGGCCTGCATGCGCGGAGCGAAGCGAAGGCAGATGGATGGCGTGCATGAGTTTTGACGACCTCAAGTGACTGTTCAAGGCTCTGCGTAATGAAAAACCTTGCTCAGTCGCATATTCATGTAAAGTGCACACATGCAGAAAGAAGAAAAACAATGATCATTTTCTTCATTTTCTCCTCGGCCAGCTTTCCCTTTGATGATTTCAATCGTGCTCTGTTTCATCCCATTGGGACTCTAATTGGTTTTCTAGTCTGCTTGGCAAGAGCAACACTTAGAATACAGATTCTATTAATAATAATTATTATATTAGTATGCTTTTGTGTCACATTTCTGCGTTATAGTGACTTTAAGTGAATTAATAGAGCAGCTATAGTGGTTATAAAAGTCTACACACCCCTGTTCAAATGCTAGCTGTGCTATAAACAAATAAGACCAAAACTTTTTACATTATTAATGGCACCTATCCTGTACTACTCTATTGAAAGCAAATAAATAAATAAATACATTAAATAATGTGGTTGCAAAAGTGTGCACACCCTAATCTAACTGGGGGTCGGGCTGTGTTCCGAATGAACCAATCACATTCAAACTCATGTTTAATTAGGAGTCAGCACAGCATTTTAAGTGCCTCTCATTAACCACAAATTTAAATTCTGATCTTCTACTATACTTTTCCTGACATTTTTTTACTTATAGAAGTCTGTCATCCAAGCTATATATCAGGGGTGTCAAACTCATTCTAATGCATGGGCCACTTTCACCCAAATTTGATCTCAAGTGGGCCATACCAGTATGTCCATGTACCAATAAGTTATAAATAACAACGGGTCAAACTATTTCCTGTTTTTTTGTGTGCAATAATTACAAGCACATTCTGAAAACATGTCCATGCGTTATCTTACTGCAGAGTAATCTGAAATTTCTGAACAAAATGAATGCAAAATTTTTGCACCAAATCTTGAGTACTGTAACAGCCAAATTTCGGTCATTTAAATGGTCATCAGTGCGCCATCCAGTGGAAAAGTTAGCAACATCAGTTCATTTTAGTGAAACGCGTACTGTATTCTGTCTTCGCGGGCCAGATTGGTCCCTCTGACGGGCCATTTCTGGCCCAAGGGCCATATGTTTGACACCACTGCTATATATGGTCAGCGTAGAGGTTCCTAAGCATCAGAGGTGTCTGTGAAATTATCAAGAACTGGACGTCCCTTCCCAAGCGTTGAAAAGATGAGCCAAAAACTAGTTAGGGAGGCTGAAGAAGTTGCAGAAATTTCTGAAAAGTAGTGGCTCGTCACCAATCTAACGTCTTCTTCATATGCCTGAATTACGATGTCCGGTTTCAAGACAGAAGCTTCATCCAAACATTGTGCAAAAACATTCTTTAAAGAGATCTGCTGACTTCCAATTAACATTAATCTGAATGTGATTGGTGAATTTAACACAGGCAAATCCCCATGTTGTACCGGTTATTGGTCATATGGTGGAAACAGTTTTAAAATGGAACTCTGTCTCTTTTTTAGAAGCATAAATAGCACTCAGTTGTCATTTTTCACCCCTCCCTCAGTGAATAGACAATACAAGCTAAACTGTGTGACAGGCGGATAGTTGATAGCAAAATAATGCCTTTTCGTTCTACCAGTCACCCACAAGAGGGCAGCATTCGGCCTTCTTTCAATTTACTATACTGTTTATCCTGTTGAAAGTGATATATAGTTGTATGCAAATTAAGGCTGTGAAAGTTAAAGCGTTAATTCATTGATTAATCTAAAAAAAAATATCGCATTAATCATGTATTAACACAGATTAATCACACTATTAATTTTGACAGCAGATGCTCCTTTATCTTGACAGCACATGGTTATGTTTACGGTAGCACAGGTTGGGTTTGCACAATAAACATACAACTAGGCCTACATACATTAAAGTAAAGCAATTTTTTTTTTTGCGTATGACATCCATAATATTTGTTCTCGTCAAAATATTGGGGTAATTTATTTTTCCATTTTAAATAATGTAAATAATTACCTGATTAGAAAACGAGGAGGATGAGAACGTGCAGTGGATCAAAAAATGTCGAAGACATCCTCATAACATTAAATGTATAAATAATTATAGAAATGTTAATAACAGGTGCTCTTCAAATTTGGCAGGCAAAAATGTTTAATTAAGTGATTAATCATGATTAATCAAGTTTCTAAAATGTGACTATTCTGATTTAAAAAAAAAAGTTTGACAGCTTTAATGTAAATGTAAATGGACTTCACAGTTGAGAGCTTACTTATCGTATTTCTTTTTGCAGTTGAAGCAGCCAAACACAGATTGGACTCTGACCAAGAATCAGAATTCTTCCATCAAAAGGTAACATGTTTGACAAAAAAAAACTTCAGATGGTTCCAAGTGAGATATCAAATGGATTTCCATCTTCTTTTGCAGTTACAACTCCATCAACATGGATGGCACGCTGATGCGTAAAGCCATGCACGCAGACCCGGAAAACTACGTCACGTCCATGGCTCCCGGACAGTACTGGACCTGGGGCACTCACATGAGAGTCCCAAAGGGTACGACAAGCCAAACTGAATGTGAGGAAAAAACTCATTATTGAACACAGTCAGAATATTAGGAACCCCTAACAGATGAAAGCTGGTTGTAATATTTTGCCATGCACTTTCACATTGAGGAAAGTTGAATGAATTTCTCAAGCTGAATTGAGCATTATTATCTTATTATCTCATTAGAATGTGAGTGTGTGCATTAAGCTCCCTTATATTATGCAAATGAACACTGAACTGAACAATCGCTTTATAATTCCTTACCACATATCTTCTACTGCAGACTATAAAATGTCTCCATCACCCAGCGGTGTTACCTCCCGGCCCTGGACTCCTCGGTGCACACCTCCCCCCCAACAGCAGCAGCCTACAAACCCCTCTCACCCTCACCCACACCCACACCCACACCCACACCCACACCCGCACCCGCACCCGCACCCGCACCCGCACCCGCCGCCTGACTACCATCACAACGTGTACATTCCCGGGACGCCATCAGGCTTCTGCACCCTGAGGCCCGTGGCTCAGCGAAGCGACTTGGACGTCCATAACTCCTTCTCTACCTTCGGCAAGAAGCGCCGCCTCCAGATGTCCCCCCAGGGGGAGGCTGCCATGATCAATAACGATCTGTACAATGACTGACATGCCGCTGACTGACTGCGTGGATGATTTGAATGATGGATCACCTGAGATGAAGATCATTTGTTACATAAATTAATGACTAGGCGGCTTGTGAGTGGCTTAATATGGGATCAAAATAATGACTGCTGGAGGGGAGCAGATTTTCGTGGTTATTTATGTGACAACATGTCTCAATGTATTTTTTATGATTATTATTATTGCTATTAATTTTTAGACAATCAAACAGGAGGTGCAGATGTGACTTCCAAATGATATGATAAGCATCAGTAAGCAATTGTTTTGCACATCTTTAAGTATGAAATCATATTGTTGGGTTTTAAAAATATAGAAAGTGTGTGTGTGTGTGTTTTTTTTTTATAAATATGTTCATCTGCTAATGTGAAAAACATTATGCTGAGGCAAAAAAAAAAAGAGACGTGGAACACTCCCCATACATGTACTGTAAATACATTAATGGAAATAAAGTATTTTTTGCATTACATGTCTTCCTCAAATGTCTATAAACCAAATGGGCGACTTAAGTGGGCAAATCAGTATGCACTACGCATATTTAAGTTTTGTTCAGCAAGGTTTAATTTACTCGAGTCAATTATTTTCAGGGTGAAAAGGGTACAGCTCCTACAATCTTTTCGCCTTGCTAAGCCGTTTTCCACCTAGATGAATAAACACAGTAAAATGCTAACATATGCTAATTGGAGAGCTTGCATTTCCATTTGCCCGCAGAGGACGGTGGGGGTTCATTTACTGAACAAACAAAAAGTCCTCTCTGGAAAATATCACTTTAATTAAGAGCACGGCCACACAAGTACGAGTGTCGTGGGAGTGAGTCGACTGCTTCAAATGCCACACCTGGATGGGAGCTCGGGGGCCCACAGCATCTTTCTCTTCTTTCTGCGTGCCCTTTTACTTGTTAATTCTCTGGGAAATTGTTCAGCAGATTACAGATGGCTACTGGCCAGGAACAAAGAAGGTTTAATTAGGTCGTTGGTTGGCGCAGACTGAGAATAATCTCGTTAATAAGGAAAAGGGGGTCCATAGAGAACCGTGGAAGGAGCAGGGACACCTTCTCTGGGGTAAGGTGATACAAAAGGGCCATCCTTTATAGGTCAGATAGGAGGATGTGAAATAAATGGAGCTCAAAAACAGTTTATGTTGCAAGAATAACTTTTTCATTAGCATTTGTTATTCTGCTTGTGGTGCAAAAATATCCACATCTTTATATAGTCATGAAAAGCAAAGCAAGCAAATATAAAATACATTCATTGCTAAATATACGTCCGAGACACTTGTTTGTACTTCCCTGATCATCCCGTTGGTCAAGAAAGCTTTCCGTTGCTGTGGTGCTGAACTTCTGACCAGTGGTGGTTTTCTTCTTGACACACGCTGTGCCTCCACTCATCCACCAGAGGGCGAATTTGTTCAACGTTCAATAAAGAGCAAGTGAGGCCAAGTGACGAGCTTCTTCTGTCACACGCATAGAGAGAGAAAAGGGAAACAATATCAGACTTATTAGTATTTACAATTAGCAATAAAGCAGAAATGTAGTAAAATGCAGCATATTTGACAGACAGTGTTTCCTAGTGGAATGCATGATACAAGTAAAAACTCACTGTACATTAAAGTCTGTAGCAAAGTGCTACAATATATTAAAAATTAAATTGAGGAGTGCAAGTTTTACAGTGCATTACAGTACACACATTTTCAAAAAAATGAAAAATGTACATGATGTATGTACACAAAGCACTACAGCATAAATACATTTAAAAAAATGCACAGTATATACAGCAGATGGCGTCGTTGAGTAAGATTCTCGAATTACTGTACAACAGTCACACTTCTCAGAGAAACGAGGATATTGATTAGCTGCAATTATGTAAATTAAAATAAATGCTGATTATAAGAGAAAGGTCAATGAGAGAGTTTATTAATGTACTGTATTATTTGTTCAAATCTAAAAAATGTCACGCATTTTACCAGTGTCAGTTAAACATCATCAAATCAAAGCTTAGTTCCTGTAATCCAGATTTGATTTAGCTAAATCAGCTTTTGTAATATAAATTGAAATGCATATTACAATAAGGTATATGTATATTTTAGGCTAACTGGAAAAAGTTAGATACAAATTTGTAAAAAATAAAATAAAAAGACAATTAATTAAAACATGGTTTTATATCTACGTCACATGTATCTAAAAAATATACAAATTAATTTGCATAGAGTGGATATAAAAAGTCTACACACCCCTGTTCAAATTCCAAGTTTTGTGATGAAAAAACAAAAACAGAACCTTTAACAATGTTCTTACAGAATACCAACATTTCTCTATACCATCAGTATGACCTTTGACCTGTACTATGCAATTAACTTTTTGTCTTCATGTTTTTGATGGAGGACATACAAGGGAGGATATACAAAAAACAACAACATATAGGTCTAATGGACATTTTACTGTGATCAGAATTAACCAATTACAACCCATGCTTAACTCCATTCACACCTGCCACCAATTAAAACGTGCCTCTGATTAAGCCCAAATACAGTTCAGATGTTCAAGATGGCTTTTCCTGATATCCTTTATTTGCTTTCTAGCAGGAGCTTAATTACACCTTGTCTAAAGGCTAAAATTTTCAACTGGAAAAAAGGCTTCACTAGGTTTGATGTTCTTTGCATGATGAGCAGTTTTGTGCTTGCATCTTCCTTTTGGAAATATTGCCAAATACTTCAAGGTTGGTTTTGGTGTGTGTCCAGCATTCTTATAGGAGCTAATTTGTCAAGGACTTTACAGTATGTAGGGTCACCTCGGGCAAACAGGTGCTATATGAGAGACCAGGCAAAGGTTGGCTATGAACTCTATGATCACTAATAAAATTGAGCTACCCCTTGCCCAGATACAGGCAGTTTGTGGTCATGAACAGATGGAGACAAATAACCATTCACACTCACATTCACACCATCACTGTGTCAGAAATGAACTCACATACCTGCACAGAAGTCGGGCCAGGTATATTACTACACCTTAAGTGACCCGTGTAGAATAATCTTCTCATTAAATAAATACAGTCCTGCTCACCATTATTGGCACCCATGAAGGTAAACAACATAATGTGGAATATATTCTGAAAAAAAGGATCAATTTGTATTTCATCCAAAAGACCAAATGATTAAAAAAAAACATAAACAATGACTCACCTTTGGTAAATCATAAATGAGAATTCCTTGTTCTTAATTGTCTGTGCCCAATTGACATGATTTACCAAATTAATGATCACTTTGACGTTTTAAAAAGCCTCCTGTTATTCCCCTTTCCTTGTCAAAATAGTGAAAACAAAGGAGCTGTCTGTGGACATCAGCAGTCTGATTATTCACAAACACAAGACCTAAAAAAATGGTATAGAGCCATCTCCAAAGATTTTGGTAGCCCTGCTTTAGCAATGCGTAATGTTGTTAAAAAGTTTTGACGAGCATGGAACTGTCAAGAACCTCCATGGATGTTGGGGGAAGAGAGAAATTGATGACAGAAGTCTTCGATGGTTAATGCGAATGGTGGAAAAAACACCACATTAAACATCCAAAGACCTGAAAGCCAAACTGGAACAGTCTGGGATCATGGTTTCAAGAAGTACCATACGCCGCACAGTGAACCAAAAATAGGGCTTCATTGTTGAAGACCATTCTCGAGACAGATATGAAAAAGAATGGCTAACCTTTGCCAAGAAGTACCTGGATAAACCACAATTCTTTTGGGAAAATGTTCTGTGGACGGATGAAACAAATATAGAGCTTTTCAGCAACGCACGCCAACAGTTTGTTTACAAAGAGCACAATGAAGCTTCCAATGAAAAGAACACCCTCCCTACAGTTAAGCATGGTGGGAGGATCCATCATTCTGTGGGGCTTCTTTGCTGCATGTGGAGGCCTTGATCTTATCACAGGAATCATGAAATCTGAGAATTATCAACACATTCTAGGGGGACATGTCCTACCAAGTGTTAGAAAATTTGGTTTGAGTCGAAGGTCATGGGTCTATTAGCAAGACAAAGACCCCAAGTACACATCCAAAAGCACACAGAAATGGTTAAAAGGGAAAAAATACTTTCCAACATCAGACAATGAAATTGTAGTTGATATATTGCTATATTGATAGATGCCACTGTTTGCGAGGAAAAATATATATACCGTTTTGTCAAAATGCATGTTAAACAAATAAATACTTATTCCTGCAAATAAAAAAAATGTGTTTGAAAAATTAATTAATCTTTTACAAATCTTTATAAATCTTTTACTTACATAAGTAAATAAATGGTGCACGTTTACTACAGTACGCCATTTTCAGTTACTGCATATCAGTGATCAGTGGACTTAGTAGCCTAACTTATACAATACAAAGCAAACTGTGCAAAACAGAAGTCTTGACTCATAAAATTCAAAATTTCGGAGAGCCAGTATGAGGTGATACCAAATTAAAAGTCCAATTAGCTTCACAAGTTGTTTCTTTCCTCATTAAATATTACGTGGGTTGCACTATTGAGGCCTCTTGCCTTTGAGTCGAACATTACCTCAAGCATCCAGCACCATTAAAGGTATAAGCCAATAATATAAGTATTTAATGGCAAAACAGCAAACGTTACCTGCAGATTGCATTCTGCAATATAGTGTCGTCTTAATGGGAAATAATTAAGTTTTTTTTTTTTTAAACAGTGACAATATAGTTTTGTCAACAGGTCTATTTCATTGACAAGTAGGCCAATGGTTTGAAAGTAGGGTTTTTAAGTAGAGCATCTCCTTTTCAAGCAAAAACAAACAATAACAACAACAAAGACATACCAAACAATTTGAAACCCTACTTTGTAGCCCTAACCCGACACTGAAACCCTACTTTGAAAGCTTAACAACGCTTTGAAACCCTAACCCTACTTTGAAGCCCTACTTTGAATCTCCAACCTTACACAGTTTGAGACCCTACTTCGGAACCCTAACCTCACTTTGCAACCTGAGGTTGTAACTAATAATGTTACAATCACTGTGAGCCTACTTTGAAACCCTGATTTACAAGTTTAAAGTAGGGACTTTCAAAGTTGGGTATCAAAGTATAGAGTTAGATTTTCAAAGTGGTCACAATTTATAACATTGGTTCCAACATTATCAGTTATAAAATTCGACTTTCAATATGTGGCCTTAGGTTTTTCAAGGTTGTTTAATTTTTTTAAGCATCTTTCCTCAATCTGTAACATGAGTACTAACTCACAGTGGATTGTCACCTCAATTACACTGCTTACGCTTAAAATAAAGTTGTTGGAATATGCCAGCAGAAGCTGACAAATTGGATAATCATTAATAGTTGCTAACAAAACCAACATGTAACAATATGACACACTTGAAGTGTTTTGAATAAAAAAGCATCACAGCTCTGGTCCTTTGAAAAACAAGAAAAAAAGTAGTAGTTGTATATGTTACATTTTTAACACCCCCTAAATAAACAAACAAACAAATACATAAATTCAGACATTAGAAATACCAATTTACGAAAATATGTCATTATGATTTATTTTATGAAGTTTTTTCACGTGGCCGAAAACACACCAATAACCCATTCAATATATTTTTTTATTGATCCCCAGAGGAGACATTTGATTTGGTCCAATGAGTAGCAGATATGTTTAATTTTGGCAGTAAATAGATTTACAACTGTGAAATTGATTGGGAATGTAGAACTGTCCATCTATGCAGTCATTTGTAAGGCTACAGTATACCTTTTTGGCCACATGGTGTCGCCGTTACCCTCTAATTTGCAGCACAAGTCATCTGATCCATATATATCTAAACTCCGCACACCCGTTGTAAAGGGTGGAGGGTGGAGACGGCTTTCTTTTGTATATGATGTTTCTTAATTTAAACGGTTGCGCTGCTCTGAGCTATGCCTTGAGTATTTTTTATTTATTTATTTAGAAATATAAACGGTGATTTGCTTCCCCCCCACAGACGCCAGTCATGTGTTATGTGGGACAAAGGATGGATTTTTGGACGAGGATCTTTGTATTGTTTGCAGCATGGCCGGCTGCTTTGTCTGTAACTCGTTACTCCATCCCCGAGGAGATGGAGAGGGGTTCTGTGGTGGCCAACCTTGCGGCTGATCTGGGACTGGAGCCTGGAAGCTTGTCACAAAGAGAGGTAAAGCTTGATATTTTTCACCACAAAAAATATCTGGATTTCAATAAGAAGACGGGGGAGCTCCTCATCGTGGAGACAATGGACAGAGAATATCTTTGCCCCTCCAAAACAGTCTCTTGCCTTCTCAAGCTTGATGTTATTATAGAAAGTCCATTACGCATATTTAATATTGAGCTTGAAATAACTGATATAAATGACAACGCGCCACATTTTAGACGAGATAAAGTCGAATTGGATGTGTCTGAATCTGCAACACCGGGGGAGAGATTCTCCCTCCCCAATGCAGTAGATCCTGATGTCGGTGTTAATACAATTAAAACCTACAGACTCAGCCCCACTCAACATTTTACCATCGAAATCCAGACTGGTACTGATGGATCACAATATGTAGATTTAGTTTTGACCCGGTCTTTGGACCGGGAGGAGATTGCAGTCCATAATTTAATACTAACAGCAGTAGACGGTGGTAATCCAGTGCACTCCGGCACAGCTAATATTATTGTGAGAGTGCAGGATACCAACGACAACCCGCCTCGATTTGACAAGCAGATTTATACAGTGAACATGACAGAAAATTCCCCGATCGGAACGACAGTAATAAAGCTAAATGCTACAGATCTCGACGACGGGCCAAATTCAGATCTTGTGTACTCATTCACGCTTTACACGTCAGAAAAAACTCAAGATGTGTTTTTAATGAACCCCAACACCGGCGAGATAACAGTGAAAGGGACCATCGACTATGAAGACATGAAATTTTATGAGATGCACATTGAGGCGAGGGACAACGGCCTGTACCCGCTCCTGGGCCAGTGTAAAGTGGTCGTCCACGTGACAGACATGAATGACAATTACCCCGAAATCACCCTGCAGTCTGTTAAAAACACACTCAACGAGGACGTGCTTGTCGGAACTGTCATCGCCCTGGTGACCATCAGTGATAGAGACACCGGTGATAATGGCAAAGTGAATTTATTTATTCATGACTCAATCCCCTTTGTTTTAAACAAGTCATCAGACAGACCAATGCATTACAAGCTCATTGTGTCCCAACCTTTAGATCGTGAATCAGTGCCTGATTATGACATCACACTCGTTGCAAGAGATTCAGGAAGGCCACCATTATCTGATAATGAAACAATTACTGTGCAGCTGCTGGATGTAAATGACAACGCACCACATTTCCCTCAGTCCTTTTATACCATACGTGTGATGGAGAATAACGCGCCAGGCGCCTTGCTCAGTTCTCTCAGCGCGTTTGACCCTGACCTCCACGAGAACCAGTACCTAGTTTACTTCATCCTAGAGAAGGAGATCGCCAACACCTCCATGTCCATGCTGTTCTCCATCAATCCAGAGAACGGAAACCTTTACGCACTGAAAACGTTTGACTATGAGATGGAGAAGGAATTTTTGTTCCACATCGAGGCCCGAGACTCGGGTTCTCCTCCGCTCAGCAGCAACGTGACCGTCCACATCATCATCGTGGATCAGAACGACAATGCCCCAGTTATCGTCTCTCCGTGGCGAGCGCACGGCTCCGTGGTAGAGGAGAAGATCCCCAGATCCACAGATAAAGGCTCTCTGGTGGCCAAGGTGATCGCCTTGGACGTGGATTCCGTGCACAACTCTCGCATCACCTACCAGTTCCTGCAGGTGACCGACGCCTCCTTATTTAGTCTGGACCAGTACAACGGAGAGATCCGCACCATGAGGATGTTCAGTTACAAAGACTCGCGCCACCAGAGGCTTGTTGTGGTTGCCAAGGACAACGGGGAGCCCGCTCTGTCTGCTACAGTCACCATCAAGCTGTCCACGGTGGAAACGGCCATGAAGGCCTACTCGGACATGACGGAGGTGCCTCTGGAATACGACATCTTCTCGGACCTCAACCTGTATTTGGTCATCGGTCTGGGCTCGGTGTCCTTCCTGCTGCTCATCACCGTCTTGGTCACCATCGTGATAAAGTGTCAGAAGGTCAAGCCCAGCAAAGCGGCTCCTACCTGCAGGAACAGTGTGATCAGCGAGAGGAACTCCACCATCGCGGATTCCACTCTGGTGTCCAATGATGCCTACTGGTACAGTCTGTTTCTGGCAGAGACCAGGAAAGGAAAGTTTGTGGTCAGGCAGCCCATGCCAAAGGGCTCCAGGTACATCGTGTCCAGCATTCCCAGGAGCACAGGCATGTCGGAGACCAGCGACTCCGCCCCCTCCACTCTGCAGGTAAAATAATTTCCATCTTTTTACATGCTGCTTAAATGTATCAACAATCTTTAATGGGTAGAAAAACTATATATATATATATATATATATATTTTTTTTTAAAATCCATATACGGAATTTCTACTTCTTTCAAATGAAGAAATATAACACTACCACTAGCAACCACAACACTAGACCTACTACTACTAGTTGTTCACTGCACAGTGGGAGATTCTCCTGACTTCCGTACAGGCATGGGTTCATGTTACCCATCAATGATGGCTGTGAGTGTGAATGGTTGTCTCTCGCTACTGTATACGAGTATGTGCTCTTTAGTTTCACTGCTGACTATTCCAGGGTGTAGTCAGCTGCATGTCAACTGGGATATATGCTCCAGCTCCCCTGTAACCCTGATAGTGGTACAGTAAACCCTTCTTTCAGATGTTGTTGATGTTGCAATGGATGTGATTAGTGAAATCTGTTGTAATATGTTTAAAAGGGGAAAAAATCAATAGTAATAATAACAAATATTATGATGATAATATGATACAACAATAACAGTAACACTAATAAATTAATCATCACCATGACCTTATTTCAAGGTAGCGGTACTTGCAGCAGCCCACTTGTGGGCATTTTATGATCAGGAACTTGACATGGATACAACACAGGACCCAAAAGCTCGATTCACAAGTCACAAAACTACTGATTCATTCAAGAGTCAATAGTGTTTTGAAAGTATCAACAACATTTCACAGCGAGCCTGGACTCCAAAACATTGCAGGAAAAGTAACAACTCAGGATCACAACAAAACTGGAAAAAGACTAAGAAGCAACATAAATTCACAGCAAAAGGCTGGAGGCAAAAACTGACTTTAGCAACATTAATAAAAAGCACAGATACACGACATGAAACAATGTAACGCTTGCGATGACGGTCTCGCCCAGGAAGTGGCAAGAAACAAGACAAACTGACAACAGACAGGGCTAAACTTAGACTATTTATACAAGGGGGGGGGGGGGGGGGGTTACAGGTGGAGACATTCGGGCTAAGGAGGAAACAAGGACAGGAAGTAAAGCTACTGACACAAAAGGGAACAATAACTACAAAATAAAGCCAGCACAACAACAAAAAAGACAGGACTAAAAACTTGAACTTAACATAAGCGATGAGACGAAACAGAACTAGATATTACAAATTACAAGAATAGAAACTTGCCATTAATTTCATGCAATTTTAAGGAAAAAATATAGGGCTGCATTGTGATACAGTATAGTTCCTTTTTAAAAATTATCTGTCATCGTTTTTTTGAGGGGTTGGGTGGGGGTGGGGGTTTATAGTAATAGTTGACTACTCAAGAGTTGAGTATAGGCTATTTGTGCTGGTATCAGTCTGGAAAAAAAAAGTGGTATTGAACATCCCTAATAATTATCATTACCATCATCATCATCATCTGATGAAAGCGTAACCTGTTTAATTAATGGAACACATTACAGTAATGATTATAACCGTGTTATACAGTACATGGTCTATAAAGACAGAGGGTGGCGCTGTCCAGCCTTGTTGTTAGGAGCCATCCATTTCTAAATACAAAGACAGAGGGCGATTGTTCCATCCCAAAAGTGCGAAGGGGAGGACAGGGACAGCTCCGTGGTGCTGAAATCTACACGCGAAAGGGCCACGCGTTTATTTTGTCCCGTGTCGGATTAAAGCAATTGTTGCTGTATTTGGAGTAACAGCTTGAAGAGTGACAGCAAACCTATTTAGTCACCTTTAGTAGCGTGTGAATCGGAAGTGATGGGCTTCTACGAGACAATGAGGCCAGACAAAAGGTACGTGCACCTCATTGTGTTGCTGTACACTGCTCACATTTTGGCTTCCGTGACTCATTATTCCATCCCCGAGGAGCTTAAAGAAGGATCCGTTGTTGCCAACCTTGCAAACGATCTCAGCTTGGACGTTGCAAGTCTGATTAGAAGAAAAATGCGTGTCGACATCATCGCTAACAAAAAATATCTGGATGTGAACAAAGAGACTGGTGAATTGTTTATTCTGGATAAAATTGACAGGGAGCATATTTGTAACACTAAATCATCATCCTGCTATCTCAAACTGGAGGTTACACTGGAAAATCCACTGCGGATTTTTAACATTGAGATAGAAATACTGGACATGAATGACAACGCCCCGCAGTTCAGACGAGACGCCATTCATTTGGATTTGTCCGAGTCCACCTCAGCAGGGGAGAGATTCTCTTTAAGCAACGCAGTCGATCCGGATGTAGGGAGCAATTCAGTGAGCACATATCATTTGAGTGAAAGTGAGCATTTTAATATTGAGGTTCAGACGGGCAGAGATGGATCCAAATTCGCAGATTTGATATTAAAAAAGACATTAGACCGAGAGGAGCAGGCAATGCACAATTTAATACTAACGGCAGTAGATGGCGGTAAACCTCCACGTTCTGGCACTGTCAGTATTATTGTTCATGTTTTAGACACAAACGACAACGCACCTTTGTTTGGTAAATCAACATACAATGTTAAAATATTGGAAAATTCTCCTATTGGAAGCCTTGTTATTGATTTAAATGCTACTGATTTAGATGAGGGCTCAAATTCGGATTTAACATATTCATATAGTTTATATACACCAGAGAAAGCACAAGAAACTTTTCATTTGAATCCTTCTACTGGTGAGATTACTGTTAAAGGAATGTTGAATTATGAAGATTTTAGGATTTATGATATGGAAGTTATAGCAGCAGACAAAGGAGTCAATAGTTTATCAGGACAATGTACAATAAAAATTCAAATTATGGACATGAATGACAACCATCCAGAAATATCTATTAAATCGTTTCATAGTCCAGTAAGTGAGAATATTGATGTTGACACAGTAATAGCAGTGGTCAGTGTGAGTGATAAGGACTCGGGTGACAATGGCGTGGTGGATCTTCACATTCCACATAATATGCCTTTTAAACTAAGGGAGTCCTCCGATAACTTTTATAAGTTAGTTGTTTCGGAGCCATTAGACCGTGAGAAGGTTCCAGAATATGAGATCACCTTCACTGTCACGGACAGAGGCTCCCCTCCTTTAAGTGACAATGAAACGATGACGTTGCAGCTGCTGGATGTGAACGACAACGTTCCACACTTTCCTCAGTCCTTTTATACCATACGTGTGATGGAGAATAACGCTCCAGGTGCCTTGCTCAGTTCCCTCAATGCGTTTGACCCTGACCTCCATGAGAACCAGTACCTAGTTTACTTCATCCTGGAGAAGGAGATCGCTAACACCTCCATGTCCATGCTGTTCTCCATCAATCCAGAGAATGGGAACCTTTACGCACTGAAAACTTTTGACTATGAGATGGAGAAGGATTTTTTGTTCCACATCGAGGCCCGAGACTCGGGTTCTCCTCCGCTCAGCAGCAACGTGACCGTCCACATCATCATCGTGGATCAGAACGACAACGCCCCAGTTATCGTCTCTCCGTGGCGAGCGCACGGCTCCGTGGTAGAGGAGAAGATCCCCAGATCCACAGATAAAGGCTCTCTGGTGGCCAAGGTGATCGCTTTGGACGTGGATTCCGTGCACAACTCTCGCATCACCTACCAGTTCCTGCAAGTGACCGACGCCTCTTTGTTCAGTATGGACCAGTACAACGGAGAGATCCGCACCATGAGGATGTTCAGTTACAAAGACTCGCGCCACCAGAGGCTGGTTGTGGTTGCCAAGGACAACGGGGAGCCCGCTCTGTCTGCTACAGTCACCATCAAGCTGTCCACGGTGGAAACGGCCGTGAAGGCCTACTCGGACATGACGGAGGTGCCTCTGGAATACGACATCTTCTCGGACCTCAACCTGTATTTGGTCATCGGTCTGGGCTCGGTGTCCTTCCTGCTGCTCATCACCGTCTTGGTCACCATCGTGCTCAAGTGTCAGAAAGTTAAGCCCAGCAAAGCGGCTCCTACCTGCAGAAACAGTGTGATCAGCGAGAGGAACTCCACCATCGCGGATTCCACTCTGGTGTCCAACGATGCCTACTGGTACAGTCTGTTTCTGGCAGAGACCAGGAAAGGAAAGTTTGTGGTCAGGCAGCCCATGCCAAAGGGCTCCAGGTACATCGTGTCCAGCCTTCCCAGGAGCACAGGCGTGTCGGAGACTAGCGGCTCTGCTCCTTCCACCTTGCAGGTATGAATAATTTACTTAAAAGCTTACATATTTACAAAGTGAAAATGTATTTCCGACTGCAGTTTTCAAGTAAGTGACAACAAACCATAAAAATATATAACATTGTGTAATTTCAGCGCATTCTCAACAACTGTCATTCAAAATACAGTAAAACACCATAAATCTCACTTTTCTTCCATGTTCAGTGGTCAGAAACCAGAAGGGGGCGGTGTTTGACAAGTAAATTGGCCCATGACGCCATTACAGTGATGCATTGCAATCGGGGCAGACAGGAAAAACCCGCACAGTTGTTCAGACTGATATCGCCCATCTGAATAGGATAAAAGCAATTACCTTCACGCAGCTTGTCAGGGTGAAATTCATAGGATATTATTGGAGATCAAGACCGTTAGAGGAATTAAATTATCTGGAGTACAAATATTTTTGTCCGAGCTGAAAGATGGACTCGCACACAACAATGGGGTGCGTTTTACTGATGCGTTCTTTTAAGAGGTACGTGCTGCTCTTTGTGCTACTTTCCTTTGTTCACCGTGCATCAGCTTCAGTCACACATTATTCCATTCCTGAAGAAATGAAGGAAGGATCAGTAGTTGCCAACATTGCCAACGATCTGAGCTTGGATGTTAAAACGCTAAACAAGAGGAAGATGCGGCTGGATATAATTGCAAATAAGAGATATCTGGACGTGAGAAAAGAAACTGGTCAACTATATATTGTGGAGAAAATTGACAGAGAAATCCTTTGCCCGTCTAAATCATCAGCTTCTTGTTATCTTAAACTGGAGGTCATTTTAGAAAATCCTGTGCGAATTTTTAACATTGAGGTGGAAATAATGGATATTAACGACAACGCCCCTCAATTTAGGAGGGATGCAATAAATTTAGACATATCTGAATATACTCCCAAAGGAGAGAGATTCTCTCTCAGCAATGCAGTCGATCCTGATGTTGGAAGTAATACCGTAAAAACATATCATCTGAGTGAAAGTGACCATTTTGGCATTGAAGTTCAGACTGGAAGAGATGGGTCCAAATTTGCTGAATTAATATTGAAAGAGACATTAGACCGAGAGAAGCAGGCTGTGCACAATTTAATGCTAACAGCAGTCGATGGTGGTAAACCTCCGCGTTCTGGGACTGCCAGAATTATTGTCCAAGTATTAGACACAAATGATAATGCCCCTCTGTTTGATAAATCTGTTTACAGTGTTAAAATAATGGAAAATTCCCCCATTGGAAGCCTTGTTATTGATTTAAATGCTACTGACTTGGATGAGGGCTCCAATTCTGATTTAACATATTCATATAGTTTATATACACCAGAGAAGACACAAGAAACCTTTCATTTGAATCCTTCTACTGGTGAGATTACTGTTAAAGGAATGCTGAATTATGAAGATTTTAGGATTTATGATATGGAAGTTATAGCAGCAGACAAAGGAGTTAGTAGTTTATCAGGACAATGTACAATAACAATTCAAATTATGGACATGAATGACAACCATCCAGAAATATCAATTAAATCTTTTCTTAGTCCAGTAAGTGAGAATATTGATGTTGACACAGTAATAGCAGTTGTCAGTGTGAGTGATAAGGACTCGGGTGACAATGGCGTGGTGGATCTTCACATTCCACACAATATGCCTTTTAAACTGAGGGAGTCCTCCGATAACTTTTATAAGTTAGTAATTTCAGAGCCATTAGACCGTGAGAAGGTTCCAGAATATGAGATCACCTTCACTGTCACGGACAGAGGCTCCCCTCCTTTAAGTGACAATGAAACGATGACGTTGCAGCTGCTGGATGTGAACGACAACATCCCACACTTCCCTCAGTCCTTTTATACTATACGTGTGATGGAGAATAACGCTCCAGGCGCCTTGCTCAGTTCTCTCAGTGCGTTTGACCCTGACCTCCACGAGAACCAGTACCTAGTTTATTTCATCCTGGAGAAGGAGATCGCTAACACCTCCATGTCCATGCTGTTCTCCATCAATCCAGAGAACGGGAACCTTTACGCACTGAAAACATTTGACCATGAGATGGAGAAGGAATTTCTGTTCCACATCGAGGCCCGAGACTCGGGTTCTCCTCCGCTCAGCAGCAACGTGACCGTCCACATCATCATCGTGGATCAGAACGACAATGCTCCAGTTATCGTCTCTCCGTGGCGAGCGCACGGCTCCGTGGTAGAGGAGAAGATCCCCAGATCCACAGATAAAGGCTCTCTGGTGGCCAAGGTGATCGCCTTGGACGTGGATTCCGTGCACAACTCTCGCGTCACCTACCAGTTCCTGCAGGTGACCGACGCCTCTTTGTTCAGTCTGGACCAGTACAACGGAGAGATCCGCACCATGAGGATGTTCAGTTACAAAGACTCGCGCCACCAGAGGCTGGTTGTGGTTGCCAAGGACAACGGGGAGCCCGCTCTGTCTGCTACAGTCACCATCAAGCTGTCCACGGTGGAAACGGCCGTGAAGGCCTACTCGGACATGACGGAGGTGCCTCTGGAATACGACATCTTCTCGGACCTCAACCTGTATTTGGTCATCGGTCTGGGCTCGGTGTCCTTCCTGCTGCTCATCACCATCTTGGTCACCATCGTGCTCAAGTGTCAGAAGGTTAAGCCCAGCAAAGCGGCTCCTACCTGCAGAAACAGTGTGATCAGCGAGAGGAACTCCACCATCGCAGATTCCACTCTGGTGTCCAACGATGCCTACTGGTACAGTCTGTTTCTGGCAGAGACCAGGAAAGGAAAGTTTGTGGTCAGGCAGCCCATGCCAAAAGGTTCCAGGTACATCGTGTCCAGCCTTCCCAGGAGCACAGGCATGTCGGAGACTAGCGGCTCTGCTCCTTCCACTCTGCAGGTATGAGTGAATTGCGTATACGTTTGGTTAGTGGAATACTTACTTAAAATTAAATCAGGATTACTTGGTTTATTGTGTCACCATGCTGGTTTATTAGTGTGACTTTTCATGATTTTAACCTTATTATTGTCATTTACATGATTGATTATTTGAATGACTGTGTTGTTTAAACATACACATATAAACAGAAAAGACAGCTTTAAAATGAATGAATGAAAGAGAGAAAGAAAGAAAGAAAGAAAGAAAGAAAGAAAGAAAGAAAGAAAGAAAGAAAGAAAGAAAGAAAGAAAGAAAAGAAGGCTAAAAAAAAGGAAGCAAGAATAAATGTCATCCCTGTTAAAAAATGATGATGATGACGTAAAATAACTTCACTCGTTCTACCTTTTATTTTTTTCCCTTCTTACTAGTTTTGACTTTTAGTATTTTGATAGAATACAGGTTGTTTATTTATAACTCATATAAACGCCAAACCCACATATACGGTACATGTGTACAATAATGTTTTTATAAAACTTAAGCCATTGCTTGCCATGCATATATAAATATTTGTAAAGAATAAAAAAAAAAACTGCATTTTAGCAAGAACATTTTCAAGGCCCCAACGAAAGTTCAATTTCAAATATCCTAAAGAAAAGAAAAAAACTTAATAATAGTAAAAACACAACAACACAAAACCCTAAACACGATTTCATTGCAGCTATTAAGCTAAAAATAAAATACAACTAATAAAAAATAAAGGGGGGGGGGCGAGACAAATATTATATTTTCACAATTTCTTAATTTACTGATAGGCCTATACATTATTTTGTCAATACTTCACGTATAAACAAATATTTTTTTTTGATTAATGCAAGTGAAGCACACATTTTCAAGTCAGTTTTAAGATTATTTAATACATTAATGACTCTGACAGAGACACACATTTGTTTTATATTTGCACTTAATTTTCTTAAAAAAAAACTATTTAAAAAAAATCAAAACCTATTCTCCTTTACATCATATTACAACTCCTGATTTCAAACAGCTTCGATAAGGCAAAGTAAATACTATATTGTGAACTTCGTACATTATCTGCGCTATTTTAATCCTACTATAAGTCACAACATTTGAGAATAAGTAGATAAATACTGTATAGGTTGGTTCTTATTAGTTTGATATTATTGAATGTTTGTGATAGCTTAAAATAGGGTGAGTGTTGTTGTTGTTGTAGATGTTAACCCATATCTCCACACTTGTAAATCATGTATGACAGGTACAGCAAGTGTTATTATTATTTTTTAAATCAGGAATATCTATTTTTATTATTACATTGTGCTTTTAACTTAATATGTGACTTTCAGCATAGTTTTAAATCAATAATAATTCTAAGATAATTGTTATCATACACTCTTTCATTTTCAAAGGAATTTATTATGATTTTGACCTGGTTTTACATCTGTCTGAATGCACACTTGATCAGTGTCCTCCACATTAAACTAATCATAACAGTCAGCATTCAATATGAGTGAAACCCCAATGCAAATAGTATTCTCTGGCCTAAGGAAAATATGGGGGAGTTTACTGCCTTGCTCAAGGGCACCTCATTGAATTTACGAGCGTTTGATCAAATTTTATGGAAACAAATAGATTTAGAATAGTTCAGCTCTCCAACAAGTCCGTGTGCTGGTTAAACTATAGTATGGTGGCGCTGTTTGCTATAATGTTTAAATGAGATCCCATCCGCATCGTCATCTTAGACTGTCGTCATATAGGGCGGTTCTGAAATAAATGGATTTCTTCGGCAGTGCTGAAATTAACCTCCGCCAACGCGGTCATTTATTCTGTCGAGTAGGCTATTAACTGGAATACATTTGCAAATACGCGTTTTGGATTAATTTGTGCGCCGAATTTGGACCGTACACATCACGCATTTGGACGAACGGCGCAGTGAGCGCACATGCAGAGAACAATGAGGTCCGTTACGCAGCCACGGCAAAGGTACGCGTTGTGCGTATTTGTTATCCTTCTTTGTTCCGTTAAACAAATATCCCCCTCCGTGACCCATTATTCCATTCCTGAGGAAATGAAAGAGAGCTCAGTTGTTGCCAACCTTGCTACCGATCTGGGATTGGATGTTAAAACACTGAACCACAGAAACATGCGCCTGGACATTATTTCAAACAAGAAATATTTGGACGTGAACAAAGACACCGGGGAGCTGTATATTGTTGAGAAGATTGACAGGGAACATATTTGCCCAACAAAATCGCCAGGTTCTTGTTATCTCGGACTAGAGATGATCCTGGAAAACCCGTTAAGAATTTTTAACATCGAGGTTGAAATAATGGACATGAACGACAACGCCCCTCAATTTAGGAGAGACGCCTTTCACTTGGATATATCTGAATCCACGCCAAAAGGAGAGAGATTCTCACTCAGCAACGCAGTCGATCCTGATGTTGGGAGCAATACAGTAAAAACATATCATCTCAGTGAAAGTGATCATTTTATCATTGAGGTTCAGACAGGAAGGGAAGGAAGGAAAATTGCCGATTTGATACTGAATAAGGTTTTAGACCGAGAGGTGCAGGCTGTGCACAATTTAATACTAACGGCTGTAGATGGCGGTACACCTCCACGTTCTGGCACAGCGAGTATTATTGTTCATGTTTTAGACAACAATGATAACACCCCTTGGTTTGATGAATCTGTATACAATGTCAAAATATTGGAAAATTCTCCTATTGGAAGCCTTGTTATTAATTTAAATGCTACTGACTTGGATGAGGGCTCAAATTCTGATTTAATATATTCATATAGTTTATATACACCAGAGAAAACGCAAGAAACTTTTCATTTGAATCCTTCTACTGGTGAGATTACTGTTAAAGGAATGTTGAATTATGAAGATTTTAGGATTTATGATATGGAAGTTATAGCAGCAGACAAAGGAGTCAATAGTTTATCAGGACAATGTACAATAAAAATTCAAATTGAAGACATGAATGACAACCATCCAGAAATATCAATTAAATCTTTCCAAAGTCCAGTAAGTGAAAATATTGATGTTGACACAGTGATAGCAGTGGTCAGTGTGAGTGATAAGGACTCGGGTGACAATGGCGTGGTGGATCTTCACATTCCACATAATATGCCTTTTAAACTGAGGGAGTCCTCCGATAACTTTTATAAGTTAGTCGTTTCGGAGCCATTAGACCGTGAGAAGGTTCCAGAATATGAGATCACCTTCACTGTCACGGACAGAGGCTCCCCTCCTTTAAGTGACAATGAAACGATGACGTTGCAACTGCTGGATGTGAACGACAACGTCCCACACTTCCCTCAGTCCTTTTATACCATACGTGTGATGGAGAATAACGCTCCAGGTGCCTTGCTCAGTTCCCTCAATGCGTTTGACCCTGACCTCCACGAGAACCAGTACCTAGTTTACTTCATCCTAGAGAAGGAGATCGCCAACACCTCCATGTCCATGCTGTTCTCCATCAATCCAGAGAACGGAAACCTTTACGCACTGAAAACGTTTGACCATGAGATGGAAAAGGAATTTCTGTTCCACATCGAGGCCCGAGACTCGGGTTCTCCTCCGCTCAGCAGCAACGTGACCGTCCACATCATCATCGTGGATCAGAACGACAACGCCCCAGTTATCGTCTCTCCGTGGCGAGCGCACGGCTCCGTGGTAGAGGAGAAGATCCCCAGATCCACAGATAAAGGCTCTCTGGTGGCCAAGGTGATCGCTTTGGACGTGGATTCCGTGCACAACTCTCGCGTCACCTACCAGTTCCTGCAGGTGACCGACGCCTCTTTGTTCAGTCTGGACCAGTACAACGGAGAGATCCGCACCATGAGGATGTTCAGTTACAAAGACTCGCGCCACCAGAGGCTGGTTGTGGTTGCCAAGGACAACGGGGAGCCCGCTCTGTCTGCTACAGTCACCATCAAGCTGTCCACGGTGGAAACGGCCGTGAAGGCCTACTCGGACATGACGGAGGTGCCTCTGGAATACGACATCTTCTCGGACCTCAACCTGTATTTGGTCATCGGTCTGGGCTCGGTGTCCTTCCTGCTGCTCATCACCATCTTGGTCACCATCGTGCTCAAGTGTCAGAAGGTCAAGCCCAGCAAAGCGGGTCCTCCTTGCAGGAACAGTGTGATCAGCGAGAGGAACTCCACCATCGCAGATTCCACTCTGGTGTCCAACGATGCCTACTGGTACAGTCTGTTTCTGGCAGAGACCAGGAAAGGAAAGTTTGTGGTTAGGCAGCCCATGCCAAAGGGCTCCAGGTACATCGTGTCCAGCCTTCCCAGGAGCACAGGCATGTCAGAGACTAGCGGCTCTGCTCCTTCCACTTTGCAGGTATGAGTGAATTGCGTATATGTTTGGTCGGTGGAATACTTAAAATGAAATCGGGATTACTTAGTTTATAGTGTCACCATGCATGCTACCTTAGCAACACAACTTTTCAAGGTTTTGACCTCATTGTCATTTACATGACTGATGATTTAAATGGCTGCTTTCTTTGAACATAAGAATATACACAGAAAAGACAGATTTGAAATACATAAATACATACATAAATAAATACATAAATAAATACATAAACAAATACATAAATACATATAGAAATATAGAAATATAGAAATATAGAAATATAGAAATATAGAAATATAGAAATATAGAAATATAGAAATATAGAAATATAGAAATATAGAAAGAAAGATAGAAAGAAAGAAAGCATTCAAGACAGAAAGCAAGAAGGAAGGAAAGAAGGCTGAAAAGAAAGAAGGCCGGAAAGGAGAAAAAAGAAAGGCAGATTGAATAAATTCAGTCCATCTGCACAGTTAAAAAAGGATGAAGAAGAAGTAAAACACTTGGCTTGCCATACCTTTTATTCTCTTTCTAGTCTTGACTTACAGTATTGACCATTTGCACCGACGTCAGGTCATCACGTGACTCCCCTATGACGGACGGCGGAAGAATATGATTGTTGAATGGAAGTGGACGTGACCCGGAGCGACTTAGTGACTCAGCGACTGTTATTCTACAAATTAAAAGTTATTATTGCCCCTAGAGCCATGGAATCAACTACTTCAATTAAAGTTCGCCTGTCGAAGTTGCACATTTAGTTGGGACTCATAGAGCACGATATTTACTTAAATTGGAGATCGCTAGTTTGAAAACAACCCCTTACCTTCTGTTACCTGCTGTTTTTACCAAGTTAATCAAATCGCCGATTTTGCCGGAATTCACAGCGCACGACCTATATCATTATGTAGTCCATGCCATCTTTTTTCCTTACACCGGGGTTGATTCAAAAGCTTGTCGCTGGCTGAGTCTCTGGGACAAGATGCTACGCTCACACTGGGGGACAATATATCTCGTAATGCAAAGCTAAAACTTGTTTATCATGCTAACTGACTTATTTTTACATAGTCCGTTCTATATTGAAATGCTGTAATGATGTCATGTTACTACGTTTACTAGCATGGAATCGTAGTGGCAAGCTATGCGGTAATTTCATGAATATGACTCTGGATCCAGAGTGAAAAATTCCAAGCACAAAGACAAAATCCCCCGTTATTAAACAGTCAAAAGCACTTAATAGTTTTGAAGAAGGTGCATTTGAAAACTAAGCTGTGTGTTCGTGCAGTTGGAGTGGACGCTAACTATCTGGCTCGTTAATGTGATTTGAAACACGCAATTCGACATCTCTGTTACAATCTTTGTTAGAGTGTACGTTTACTAGTAAAATGTCTGAACATTTATCTACTAACCTCACAAAAAATTATCGCTTCAAATCCGTGAATACTTTGTGGGCTGCCAGTCCTTTCTGTTGATTGCTGCTATCAATCGACGTCGTTTGTCTTCATTAGTAGGTATGTGATAAAAAGCAACATTTGGTTTACTCCTTTGTCTGTCTGTACAAACGACCGCACAGCAAGAGATGACCATTTTATAAGATAATTGATTAAATAAAGAACTTTACGCTGTACAAGATTCAATGGTTACAATACAGGCAAGTGGCTCTTTTGCCATCCTTCGTTCCGGAGGGTGCGTTCCCATGAGGGCTGTGACATCACGTGCAAAACGTCAATATTGCAGCTACAGTAGGTTTTCATAGGCTACTCATAATGTATCCAAATGACAGCCCAACACGCATATATGTACAATAATGTTCTTTTAAAGATCAACATATAAACCCTTACATAATATATACATATGTATATTGAATAAAAAACAAAAAAACAAAAACAGCACTTTAACAATACAACATTCAAAACCCCAACAGAAATGAATATTCAAATATTTTTTTTAAACAAATTATTGTAATACATGATAAAAGGCAAACTAAAAGAAGACACAATTTCTTCCTAACAGTTAAGCTAAAAAAAAGAAGAAAAGGCCAAATGTTACATTTTCACAATTCCTTCTGTTCTTGATGTATAGCCTACATTTTTCCTCAATACTTTACTTTTAAAAATATTTTTGAACAAAGCAAGTGAACCTCATATTTTCTTGCCAGTTTCATAATTATTCCATACATTAACAAATCTCATCGTGACACATCTTTGTTTAATATTAATATTTAATTAATTAATATTTGCACTTGTCTTTTTTGAAACACCTTTTTCTACCAGATCATAACAACTCTCTGATTTCAAATAGATTCCGAGTACTGTGACAAAGTAAATTGTTGTTTACTTTGTATGTTATCTGTGCTATTTTAGTTCCTCTTAGTCATAATAATTGAGAGTATTTACTGTTGGTTCTTTGTAGTTTTATTCATTAGCTATGCTTTGTACCATAAATATATAGGGTGAGTGTTATTGTATTTTATTTATGTTTTACCCCATAATCTCCCCACTCTTAAATTTTGTATGGCTGTATACAACAATCAGGAATAGCTATGATTTTTTACGTTTTGCTATTCACATTAAGAGGCTTCCAGCATCATTTTGCATAAATTACCACTCCCAAAAAATTGCTATCATACACTATTTCTTTTTCAAACGAATTTATCATGATTTTAACCTGGTTCTTGACTTTTCTGAATGCACACTTAATCATTGACGTTCACATTAAACTAATCATAGCACTCAAGTGTAACCCCAATGCTAGTAGGCCTATTCTCTGGCGGCTGACCTAAGGAAAATATGGCGGAGTTTAGTGCCTTGCTCAAGGGCACATCAGTGACATTTAGTCATTTACATATATCTGTGTGCCAGTTTGGGTCATAGGTCACATTAATAACCACGCTACCACTGTGGAACGTACACGAGTGGGAATTTTATTTTTTATATGAGCCTTTAATCAATTTATACAGAAACAAATACGCTTCAGATAATTTATCGTGATAAGTCATATACAGTACAAGCCAAAAGTTTGGACACACCTTCCCATTCAATATATTGCTTTATTTTCATGACTACGTGCATTGTAGATTCTCACTGAAGACATCATAACTCGACAACTATGACAACTAATGAACACGTGGAGTTATGTACTTAACAAAAAAAGGTGAACATCATAAAATATATACATAAATAAAAAGCCACCTTTTTTTGCTGATTCCTTTTTTTGCACATTCTTGGCATTCTTTCAATGACCTTCAAAAGGAAATCCCTGAAAGGGTTTTCCAACAGTTTTTTAGGAGTTCTCAGAGGTAATAATGCCAAGCGTAGGCTATGCAGAAAAAGGTAACCAGAACAAAGGATGGCTATTTTGAATAATCTATAATCTAAATCTAATTTAAAAAAAAATATGTTAAGTAGACAACTCGACATCAGTTCATACATAGTGAGAATAAAGCAAATGGATTGAACAAGAAAGTGTGTCCAAACTTTTGGCCTGTACTGTATAAAAAAGTATAGTTTGGTGGCGCTGTTTGTTGTAATATTTAAATGAGAGCCCATTCGCATCACCCTCATAGATCTCGTCATAGGGCGGTTCTTAAATAAACAGGATTTGGCAGTGCTGAAACGAGCCTCCGCCAATGCGGTCATTCTTGAGTAGGCCTATTAACTGGCATACATTTGCGAAGACGCGTTTTGAACAAAAAAAATTGTGCGTCGAAATTGGACTGGAAAAACGCGCATTTGGACGTATGATGAGAGGCAAGTGAGCGCTAATGAGAACAATGAGGTCCGTTGTAGTTACGCAGCCTGCATGGCAAAGGTACGTGCAATTCGTTTTTGTTCTCTCTTTTGTTAATCAAATATACACATCCGTTACCCATTATTCTATACCCGAGGAAATGAAGGAAGGATCCGTTGTTGCCAACCTTGCAACCGATTTGGGATTGGATGTTAAAACACTGAATCAGAGGAAGATGCGCCTGGACATTATTGCAAACAAAAAATACCTGGACGTGAACAAAGACAACGGGGAGCTGTATATTGTTGAGAAGATTGACAGGGAGAATTGCCCCACTAAATCGTCAGCATCTTGTTATCTGAGACTTGAGGTGACTTTAGAAAATCCTGTTCGAATATTTAATATTGAGGTGGAAATAATAGACATCAACGACAACGCCCCTCAATTTAGGAGGGACGCCATTCATTTGGATATATCCGAATCTACACCGCAAGGAGAGAGATTCTCTCTCAGCAATGCAGTTGATCCGGATGTTGGCAGTCATACAGTTAAAACATATCATCTGAGTGAAAGTGAACATTTTAATATTGAGGTTCAGGCAGGAAGAGATGGGTCAAGATTTGCCGAATTAATCCTAAAGAAAGCATTGGACCGAGAGCGGCAGGCTGTGCACAATTTAATACTAACGGCAGTAGATGGCGGTAAGCCTCCAAGATCTGGGAATGCCAGAATTATTGTTCAGGTATTAGACACGAATGACAACGCCCCTCTGTTTGATAAATCTATTTACAGTGTTAAAATAATAGAAAATTCCCCAATTGGAAGCCTTGTTATTGATTTAAATGCTACTGACTTGGATGAAGGATCAAATTCGGATTTAACGTATTCTTATAGTTTATATACACCAGAGAAAACACAAGAAATTTTTAATTTGAATCCTTTTACTGGTGAGATTACTATTAAAGGAATGTTGAATTATGAAGATTTTAGGATTTATGATATGGAAGTTATAGCAGCAGACAAAGGAGTCAATCATTTATCAGGACAATGTACCATAAAAATTAATGTTGAGGACATGAATGACAACCATCCAGAAATATCAATTAAATCTTTCCAAAGTCCAGTCAGTGAAAATATTGATGTTGACACAGTGATAGCAGTGGTCAGTGTGAGTGATAAGGACTCGGGTGACAATGGCGTGGTGGATCTTCACATTCCACATAATATGCCTTTTAAACTGAGGGAGTCCTCCGATAACTTTTATAAGTTAGTCATTTCTGAGCCATTAGACCGTGAGAAGGTTCCAGAATATGAGATTACCTTCACTGTCACGGACAGAGGCTCCCCTCCTTTAAGTGACAATGAAACGATGACGTTGCAGCTGCTGGATGTGAACGACAACGTCCCACACTTTCCTCAGTCCTTTTATACCATACGTGTGATGGAGAATAACGCTCCAGGCGCCTTGCTCAGTTCTCTCAGCGCGTTTGACCCTGACCTCCACGAGAACCAGTACCTAGTTTACTTCATCCTGGAGAAGGAGATTGCTAACACCTCCATGTCCATGCTGTTCTCCATCAATCCAGAGAACGGGAATCTTTACGCACTGAAAACGTTTGACCATGAGATGGAAAAGGAATTTCTGTTCCACATCG
This sequence comes from Leptonotus elevatus, assembly GCF_054856555.1. Lineage (NCBI taxonomy): Eukaryota > Metazoa > Chordata > Actinopteri > Syngnathiformes > Syngnathidae > Leptonotus > Leptonotus elevatus. Next base: position 14,061,688 of record NC_141247.1, on the reverse strand, counting down.
AGGCCCGAGACTCGGGTTCTCCTCCGCTCAGCAGCAACGTGACCGTCCACATCATCATCGTGGATCAGAACGACAACGCCCCAGTTATCGTCTCTCCGTGGCGAGCGCACGGCTCCGTGGTAGAGGAGAAGATCCCCAGATCCACAGATAAAGGCTCTCTGGTGGCCAAGGTGATCGCCTTGGACGTGGATTCCGTGCACAACTCTCGCATCACCTACCAGTTCCTGCAGGTGACTGACGTATCTTTGTTCAGTCTGGACCAGTACAACGGAGAGATCCGCACCATGAGGATGTTCAGTTACAAAGACTCGCGCCACCAGAGGCTGGTTGTGGTTGCCAAGGACAACGGGGAGCCCGCTCTGTCTGCTACAGTCACCATCAAGCTGTCCACGGTGGAAACGGCCGTGAAGGCCTACTCGGACATGACGGAGGTGCCTCTGGAATACGACATCTTCTCGGACCTCAACCTGTATTTGGTCATCGGTCTGGGCTCGGTGTCCTTCCTGCTGCTCATCACCATCTTGGTCACCATCGTGCTCAAGTGTCAGAAGGTCAAGCCCAGCAAAGCGGGTCCTCCCTGCAGGAACAGTGTGATCAGCGAGAGGAACTCCACCATCGCAGATTCCACTCTGGTGTCCAACGATGCCTACTGGTACAGTCTGTTTCTGGCAGAGACCAGGAAAGGAAAGTTTGTGGTCAGGCAGCCCATGCCAAAGGGCTCCAGGTACATCGTGTCCAGCCTTCCCAGGAGCACAGGCATGTCAGAGACTAGCGGCTCTGCTCCTTCCACTTTGCAGGTATGAGTGAATTGCGTATACATTTAATCAGTGGAATACTTCCTTAAAATTATATATATTTAGAGTTTCACCATGCCAGCTTATTAATGGGACAGTTAAAAGGTTTAGTTCATTCTTTGTTTTTGTAATTTATTTATTATTTTACTCTAAATACTTACATCTTGTGGAGTCTCTCTTTCATCTGAGCAGTATTTAATTCTGAAATTACACTGGTTAATGGTTACAATGCAACAAAAGTTTGTAATTAAGATGTAATCTTCTCAAATGCAATTAGTTATATAAAAAAATACAGAAATCCTCTTAAAGTTTTGATTATATACAGTTTTTCCATTGCATGAAATAACATTTTTAAACTAAAACAGTTATGTAATTTGTTGTGTTAGTTTTAATAATGTATCAATTTTAGAGTAAATGACATTTGAATTTTTCAATGTTTGAAATGAAAGTATTTTCACTTTATCTGTTGCCTGATGCACAGCAACACATCAATAGCGTGCATAAGTCACTACAGAAATGTGCTTCAAGTGAGGGTTGTGGTGGAAAGTGGGGGATTGAGGCTGAGTAAGCCTGCCAACGATCAGCTCTGCTTGTAACAATATAACATACATACAGTTATATAGAGTAGTTTAATATAATTGCACTTGAAATACAAAGTATGAAAGTTGATGTGTTGTGATTGTACTTCAGACACGTAGCAGCAGGTTTATTTGTGAGACATGTCAATGATGTGACTTCATCTTTAACTATTGTTTCTAGTAAATGATGACATTGGTGAACAAACCTAGAATTTGTTCAAGCACGTTTGGTCAATAGAATGTTTACTTTGTTTTGTTGTGGGGCTTTAACATGCTGGCTTAAAATAGCAAGTCAAGATTAGTTTTTTGTTTGTGTGTGTGTGTGTATTTTCCAAAAAGTGTTCACACTTGATTATTGACTTCCATATTAAAATACAAGACTGTATATGCCAACAAATAACAGCATGGGTGACACCCCAAACTGTATTCGCAGGACTGAGGCGAATATAGTCCCTTATTCAAGGGCACATCACGCTATAGGAATGTGTAGTATCACAGCTTCCCCTAGCGGCAAATATTTATATATTTTTTTATATTACTCAAGTCTCAGCTCAAACAAGTTTTGTTTATGGAGCACTTTAAAGGCGGTTGCATCTAAAACGAAGTGATGCACATAAATCAAAGTGGAACATAACAGAGGAAAACATTTAATATAAAATAATAAACAACAATAATGCTGAACAAATACAAATAGGTCATTAGTTTTTTATATTTATACAGAAAAAATCCATGCACAATAGTTCAGCGTGAATCGTGATCAGATATATTAGAAACAATAGTATGGTGGCGCTGTTTTAAAATATTTTAACGAGAGCCAATGACGTCATCATCAGTGAAACTCGTCATAGGGCGGTTCTTAATAAACTGGACGACTTGGCAGAGCTGAAATGAGCCTTGGTCAGTGCGGTCATTCTGCCTAGTATTATCTGGAATACATTTGCAAAGACGTGTGTTGGATTATTTTTTTGGACGTATACTGAGGTGCAGTGAACGCGCATGACAATGGGTTTCGTTGTAGTTATGCAGCCTGCACTGCAAAGGTATGTGCTGTTCGTTATTGCTGTTCTCTCTTTCATTAATCAAATATCCACATCTGTTACTCATTATTCCATACCTGAAGAAATGAAGGAAGGATCCGTTGTTGCCAACCTTGCTACCGATCTGGGATTGGATGTCAAAACACTGAATCAGAGGAAGATGCGCCTAGATATTATTTCAAACAAAAAATATTTGGACGTGAACAAAGACACAGGGGAGCTGTATATTGTTGAGAAGATTGACAGAGAACATATTTGCACAACTAGGTCTCTAGGCTCTTGTTATCTGAGACTTGAGGTGATCCTGGAGAATCCATTACGAATTTTCAACATTGAAGTCGAAATATTGGACGTGAACGACAACGCTCCTCAATTTAGGAGAGACGCCATTCATTTGGACATATCCGAATCAACGCCAAAAGGAGAGAGATTCTCACTCAGCAATGCAGTCGATCCGGATGTTGGCACTAATACAGTAAAAACATATCATCTGAGTGAAAGTGAGCATTTTATTATTGAGGTTCAGATGGGGAGGGAGGGAACAAAACTCGCAGATTTGATATTGAATAAAGGTTTAGACCGAGAGCAGCAGGCTGTGCACAATTTGAGATTAACGGCAGTAGATGGCGGTACACCTCCACGTTCTGGCACAGCGAGTATTATTGTTCATGTTATAGACAACAATGACAACGCCCCTCTGTTTGATAAGTCTAGTTACAATGTTAAAATAATGGAAAATTCCCCCATTGGAAGCCTTGTTATTGATTTAAATGCTACTGACTTGGATGAGGGCTCAAATTCTGATTTAATATATTCATATAGTTTATATACACCAGAGAAAACGCAAGAAACTTTTCATTTGAATCCTTCTACTGGTGAGATTACTGTTAAAGGAATGTTGAATTATGAAGATTTTAGGATTTATGATATGGAAGTTATAGCAGCAGACAAAGGAGTCAATCATTTATCAGGACAATGTACAATAAAAATTAATGTTGAGGACATGAATGACAACCACCCAGAAATATCAATTAAATCTTTTCATAGTCCAGTCAGTGAAAATATTGAAGTCGACACAGTGATAGCAGTTGTCAGTGTGAGTGATAAGGACTCTGGTGACAATGGCGTGGTGGATCTTCACATTCCACACAATATGCCTTTTAAACTAAGGGAGTCCTCCGATAACTTTTATAAGTTAGTCATTTCGGAGCCATTAGACCGTGAGAAGGTTCCAGAATATGAGATCACCTTCACTGTCACGGACAGAGGCTCCCCTCCATTAAGTGACAATGAAACGATGACGTTGCAACTGCTGGATGTGAACGACAACGTCCCACACTTTCCTCAGTCCTTTTATACCATACGTGTGATGGAGAATAACGCTCCAGGCGCCTTGCTCAGTTCTCTCAGTGCGTTTGACCCTGACCTCCACGAGAACCAGTACCTAGTTTACTTTATCCTGGAGAAGGAGATCGCCAACACCTCCATGTCCATGCTGTTCTCCATCAATCCAGAGAACGGAAACCTTTACGCACTCAAAACTTTTGACTATGAGATGGAGAAGGAATTTTTGTTCCACATCGAGGCCCGAGACTCGGGTTCTCCTCCGCTCAGCAGCAACGTGACCGTCCACATCATCATCGTGGATCAGAACGACAACGCACCAGTTATCGTCTCTCCGTGGAGAGCGCACGGCTCCGTGGTAGAGGAGAAGATTCCCAGATCCACAGATAAAGGCTCCCTGGTGGCCAAGGTGATCGCCTTGGACGTGGATTCCGTGCACAACTCTCGCGTCACCTACCAGTTTTTACAGGTGACCGACGCCTCATTGTTCAGTCTGGACCAGTACAACGGAGAGATCCGCACCATGAGGATGTTCAGTTACAAAGACTCGCGCCACCAGAGGCTGGTTGTGGTTGCCAAGGACAACGGGGAGCCCGCTCTGTCTGCTACAGTCACCATCAAGCTGTCCACAGTGGAAACGGCCGTGAAGGCCTACTCGGACATGACGGAGGTGCCTCTGGAATACGACATCTTCTCGGACCTCAACCTGTATTTGGTGATCGGTCTGGGCTCGGTGTCCTTCCTCTTGCTCATCACCATCTTGGTCACCATCGTGCTCAAGTGTCAGAAGGTCAAGCCCAGCAAAGCGGGTCCTCCCTGCAGGAACAGTGTGATCAGCGAGAGGAACTCCACCATCGCGGATTCCACTCTGGTGTCCAACGATGCCTACTGGTACAGTCTGTTTCTGGCAGAGACCAGGAAAGGAAAGTTTGTGGTCAGGCAGCCCATGCCAAAGGGCTCCAGGTACATTGTGTCCAGCCTTCCCAGGAGCACAGGCGTGTCGGAGACTAGCGGCTCTGCTCCTTCCACCTTGCAGGTATGAAGATGAGCAAATGAAAAAATAACTTGTCTTAGCCTATATCATAAACTATGACTGACTCCCTATTTATATTATATATTTTTTAAATTCATAATTCTAAGGCGCTACAGCATCTCCCCCCTCCCCCAATAACGTTTATAATCAATAATAATTATAATGATTCAATATGACCAATTTAATCAAGCTCTGCTCATTAAAATGCTAACTATATAAGCAGTACAGGAATTAGGTTATCCATGCAGTTATAGACTATCCACAATCCACAATGTACATATTCAGGATCAACAAATATTATGGAAGCTGAAACTTAAAGTTTACTCTTGGGAATTAAATCAAGAGTAATCTTGACAGAGGCTAATATTGAAAATGTATTCTTTGCAGATCCCGCTCTCCCAAATAATTGATAAAAAAAAAGAAAACCAATTGCACATTGCGTAAGGGAGATGAAATAATGTGTTTTGATCCATTTTGTGGAATAGAATGATCACCCGTAAGTTTTATTTATCTACATTGACGTCTTGATGACCATTGTGAAGGTTTTTTTGCTGTCCAACATATGCAGATGGTTAACCATGCATGGACTCACGCTCCGTGCAACGGGCGGCCCATGATACTGAAACATATTTCCGCTAGGTCCTAAAGAAATCCAATCTCGCGGTAAAGTAGACTTTCACTTTATTATTTTGTCAAACAAATTGAATACGCATCAAGCAGCCGCAGGTAGGCCTATAAGTTATTCAACACGAAACAGAATGTACACAAAACGAGAAGTAGCCTATTGATAATTTGAACGGATAAAATGCCGTATTATTGGATTTAATAATAAGATCATTAAAAACATGTAGAACCACATGCCCAAACTGAGGCGCCTTGCGTGTCACGATGAGAGATCAAATAAAAATGACTTTAATTAAGCGCAACTTTTTCGTTAAAAAGAAAGAAAGAAATGTTTCGCACAAATACAGTAAAACTAACGTTTTGAACTTTAAAAAAAATATTGATGCAAATGTTCACAAAGGGCGATTCAGGTCGCTGTTCTCCAACAAAAACTTTCTCAGTGCTGAAGTCATTTCTGAAAACGTATTCTATTGGTGCACGGTAAGGGGGGCGTATTATTCTCTGCAGTTAACGGAAGACGGATCTGATTTATGAAAAAATATTTTTCTCTGACTCAGAAGAGACGGATGTGTAGCCTAACGTCACATTTAATTATTTTAAACGAAGGATTTTTGTTCCCCTATCAAATATGGCTCATGCGTCCTCTTTGCTTTCGTGGGAAAGGTATGTTGGCGTATTCCTTTTTCTTTGTGCCACGATGAACACCGTGTGGACCGTCACTCATTATTCTGTACCGGAGGAAATGGAGGAAGGCTCTGTAGTTGCTAATCTGGCATCGGATTTGGGTTTAGACTCAAGGACGCTGACCAAGAGGAAGATGCGCATCGATGTTGTCGCAAATAAAAAATACCTTGAGATCAACAAGGACACGGGAGAGCTTTTTGTTCTGGAGAGAATAGACAGAGAGTTGCTGTGCCCTTTAAAAACGACCACGTCTTGTTTCCTTAAATTAGACGCAGCAATTGAGAATCCAATTAGGATGTTTAACATCGAAGTGGAAATCACGGATATTAATGACAACGCTCCTCATTTTCGACGAGGCACCATGCATTTAGACATATCGGAGTCGAGCCCGGTTGGCGAGAGATTTTCCCTGAATAATGCAGTGGACCCGGATGTTGGAGTCAATTCTGTGCAAAATTACCACCTGAGCTCCAGCCAATATTTTAACATCGAAATTCAGACAGGGAGAGACGGTACAAAATTTGCAGATTTGATTCTAACAAAGGTGCTAAACAGAGAGCAGCAGGCTGTTCATCATCTCATCCTCACTGCCGTGGACGGTGGCGTTCCCACGCGCACGGGCACGGCCAGCATCATTGTTCGAGTCCTGGATGTCAATGACAACGCCCCATCCTTTGACAAAGACAAATACTTAGTGGAAGTGACAGAGAACTCCCCTATTGGCAGTCTGGTGATTCAATTAAATGCCACTGATTTAGATGAAGGCTCTAATTCTGATGTGTTTTATTCTTATAGTTTATACACATCAGAAAGAACACAGAATGTGTTTAGTTTAAATAAAAAAAATGGTGAAATCAGAGTGAAGGAGATGATTAATTATGAGGATTTGAAATTTTATGAAATGGAAGTAATCGCTAGTGATAAGGGGATAAACTCTTTATCAGGCCAGTGTAAAGTAACTATACAGGTGACAGATATGAATGACAACCACCCAGAAATTTCTATCAAGTCGTTTCAGAGTCCAATTAAAGAAAACATACCTGTTGACACAGTCATAGCAGTTGTCAGTGTGAGTGACAAGGACTCAGGTGACAATGGCATGGTGGATCTTCACATTCCACATAATATGCCTTTTAAACTGAAGGAGTCCTCTGATAACTATTACAAGTTAGTCATTTCAGAGCCATTAGACCGTGAGAAAGTTGGAGAATATGAGATCACCTTCACTGTCACGGACAGAGGCTCCCCTCCTTTAAGTGACAATGAAACTATGACTTTAGAACTGCTGGATGTGAACGACAACGTCCCACACTTCCCTCAGTCCTTTTATACCATACGTGTGATGGAGAATAACGCTCCAGGCGCCTTGCTCAGTTCCCTCAGTGCGTTTGACCCTGACCTCCACGAGAACCAGTACCTAGTTTATTTTATCCTGGAGAAGGAGATCGCCAACACCTCCATGTCCATGCTATTCTCCATCAATCCAGAGAACGGAAACCTTTACGCACTGAAAACGTTTGACTATGAGATGGAGAAGGAATTTCTGTTCCACATCGAGGCCCGAGACTCGGGTTCTCCTCCGCTCAGCAGCAACGTGACCGTCCACATCATCATTGTGGATCAGAACGACAATGCTCCAGTTATCGTCTCTCCGTGGCGAGCGCACGGCTCCGTGGTAGAGGAGAAGATTCCCAGATCCACAGATAAAGGCTCCCTGGTGGCCAAGGTGATCGCCTTGGACGTGGATTCCGTGCACAACTCTCGCGTCACCTACCAGTTCTTACAGGTGACCGACGCCTCATTGTTCAGTCTGGACCAGTACAACGGAGAGATCCGCACCATGAGGATGTTCAGTTACAAAGACTCGCGCCACCAGAGGCTGGTTGTGGTTGCCAAGGACAACGGGGAGCCCGCTCTGTCTGCTACAGTCACCATCAAGCTGTCCACGGTGGAAACGGCCGTGAAGGCCTACTCGGACATGACGGAGGTGCCTCTGGAATACGACATCTTCTCGGACCTCAACCTGTATTTGGTCATCGGTCTGGGCTCGGTGTCCTTCCTGCTGCTCATCACCATCTTGGTCACCATCGTGCTCAAGTGTCAGAAGGTCAAGCCCAGCAAAACGGCTCCTCCCTGCAGGAACAGTGTGATCAGCGAGAGGAACTCCACCATCGCAGATTCCACTCTGGTGTCCAACGATGCCTACTGGTACAGTCTGTTTCTGGCAGAGACCAGGAAAGGAAAGTTTGTGGTCAGGCAGCCCATGCCAAAGGGCTCCAGGTACATTGTGTCCAGCCTTCCCAGGAGCACAGGCATGTCGGAGACTAGCGGCTCTGCTCCTTCGACTCTTCAGGTATATTGACACATTTGTCAAATATCTACAATGTTCTGATAGCCTCAGTAATTACCGGGATACGTCGAGTTCACTTATGTGATCAAAACGGCACCATGTTTGCTGTGATTTGCTATTATTTTAATTATAACTTTGACGCTATTAACCTAAAACCAAATACAGCACCCATCAATTAAAATCAAATTTACAGTAAATTACATAACCCTGAGATATTCTGTTTTTCTGCCAATGTTCTCTCTTAGAATAATATAATATAACTATTATGGAATGGAGCAACATTTTGTATGTATTGATTAATGACATAAAAAAAAAATACATAAATATATATATATAGTTTAGGAATAATTAATTAGGTGGTACATTTTAAATTAAGATTTTTTTCACATAAAGGTGACAATAATTTTAAATAAGATGTTAAATTAGTTCAATTTAACACACCTAATCAGATAGGTATTGTGCTCAGCCGTTATATTGCTTTGACCTTTATACTTGGTTTGGCCTTTCTATAGCACTCTTGGCACACATACTAGTTGAATCCAGTGAAAATAGTGTGGTCACATAAGGCAGAGTCACCACAATGTGGGGGAGATCAAGCAAGCATAAGAACAGGAATCATCTTGACATTCTTCTGTGTCTGGCAGAGAAAGGCTCCACAGCTTTCTGGCATCCACTAAATTGTTCAACCTAAAATATACAGTCTTCTGATAGTAGTTCCAATTAGTATGGTAAGCATTAAAGATAAAGTTCGCTCAGAATTTTTCAAAGCTTTTTTAAATCTACATATTTGATTTGAAAAATCGTCAGCTATTGTACAGCAGTTTTCCTCAAACTTTATTGAGCCAAAGAATCCGTTCGAAAAATGTCAATCCAACTAACAAAAACATCACAAGAAGTATGAAATCTAAGCTAAAAGTGATCTTCAGTGTGTGGGAAGCCTGGGCAACTCAAAGCTGATATACTTACACGAAGCCATGACACATTTTGTTTAATGGTCAACAGGTGGCTACACTAGTTTTGTACCTTCTCCATTTAGTGGAGGAGCCTTTAATTTTTTTGACTGTCGCTGTACGCTAACGTAAATTAACAAAGATATTAGGAACAAATAGATAATATTTTTGATACAAATTAAGTGGTTTAGTTTTCAGCGGAAACCTGTTTGGTAATCACTCTTCTGGAGTATAAACAGCAATTGTTTTACGCTTGGATAGTGTCATGTTTGGATTCTGTTTTCCTTGTGTGTCATCCTTGGTCTTGTTAAGTGTGATCCTGCCCTTCCTCGTGTGATCCAATCAGTGCCCTCAGCCACTTGTGTCTTGCCCCAGGTGTGTCTTGTTGTGTCATTAGTGTCTGTGTATTTAGTCTGCTGTCTCCCCTCTGTGTGGGTCGGTTCATGCTGCCCGTTTTTGCCTTGTTGTTTTGTTTTACTGCCATTTGGAGTTCGCTTTTGTTTTGAATAATTAAATTCCTTTTTTGTCCATCACCTCTGCCTCCTTGCCCTGCTTTCCTGCAACTGGGTCCTCCACCAAACTTTACCCTTTTGACAGATAGTAGTGCTCAAAAGTTTTAAAACATGAACAAAAGACAAATTAATGAGACTTTTACATACTGTCAATAATGGTGGTGTTGCTTTTTTTTTTTTTGCATTGTTGCAAAACAAAACAAACTACAAACTAAGTCTCAGAAAACACAGTGGAATGTGTGTGGTTTGGTTTTGGCACCCAGCTTACTTTGTCACTCACACAATGGAGTTTTATTTATTTGTACTTTTTGGGGAATTCTTTTTAAAATGACAAATAATTCAAAATGCTTTTGCTGCCGTTACATGATATCACATTTACATAAAAGTACCAAATGCACAAATAGTTTAATGATATGTACTTTTCTGCTTGTTACTATAGTTGGCTTACAAAATTTTCTCTTGCTCTTTTGATTGTACTTTGAAGCCTTCCATTTGAATGAAGACTATTTTAAACACGTATGAGGTAGTACACCGGAACACTTTTCATTTGACACATCTGATGCACTTGTATATTCAAGTTAGTTTGCATCTCAGCTATAAAGGCTAATAGGGGAAGTATTAGCACACAAGTGGGAATTAAACTTAAATGACCTTATCCTGGAGTGTTGGTTTTACAAATAAATGGATGAATGAGAGATACACAGATAAGCAAACTTAATAGTAGGCTATAATGGAAATTAGTGTGAATGTCCCTTAGTTTTGTACCTGTAAGCCCACTCATACCTCAAAGTTTGCTGTAGATTAAAAAACAAAACGTATGAGTTTGTTCTGAAGAAGTATTACTTTAAAAAAATATATTTTAATAACCTGCACTATTATAGGACACATCTCACATTAGTTTTTTTTTTTTTATATTACCCAAACACAAAAAATTATCAAGTATACTTTAAAGTTTACTATAAAGTGTGATAATTGAATACTAACAAACATGCATTTTAAAACGACTTGTAAATGTTATCATTACCTTATTTCATTTTGATTGAATGAAAAACTCACTTTGCTGAAGTTTATTCATTAAATTAACGTAAGATATAACGGCGTGGGTCTGAAAACATTTGTTCCTGTTTCCTTGTGAACTATAGTAATCAAAGTCTCAGTGGGCTTTTATAATTAAACGTCGGAATATCTGTTGTTTTTGAAATGTTGTAAGGACTCTTAAGAAACGAATTTTGTCGCTGCTGTCCACAAAATCTCACACTTGATGAGGTCATCAGTCTCGCGAATTCTCATTGGAGGAGGACGAGACAGACGTTCCAGAAGTGACGTCACATTGGACAAAAGGCGAAAAAAGAGGGTTGTATTAACGTCCTCATTGTGCTTATTCGTTAAATAGGACAGCAACTCTTCCACCTTCTGGTTCGTTTAAAGGATTTATCCTCAACATGACGCACGTCTTCTGTAAGTTAGTCGAGTCGCGCCCACTTGTCATGTTTCTCTTTTTCTGCACATTGGTGGGCAAGGTGTCGTCTGTCACCCACTACTCCATTCCTGAAGAGATGGAGGAAGGTTCAGTGGTTGCTAATTTGGCGTCCGATTTAGGCTTAGACGTGAGGACGCTGAGCAGGAGGAAAATGCGCATCGATGTGGTGGCAAATAAAAAATACCTGGATATCAACAAAGACACGGGAGAGCTATTTATTTTGGAGAGAATTGATAGGGAATTACTGTCCAAAACAATGACGTATTGCTCTCTGAAATTGGACGCAACAATTGAAAATCCCATACGTATGTTTAACATTGAAGTGGAAATCACGGATGTTAATGACAACGCTCCTCATTTTCGACGAGGCACCATGCATTTGGACATATCCGAGTCGAGCCCGGTTGGAGAGAGATTCTCGCTGAATAATGCAGTGGACCCGGATGTTGGAGACAATTCGGTGCAAAACTACCACCTGAGTTCCAGCCAACATTTTAACATCGAAATTCAAACGGGGAGGGATGGCTCCAAATTTGCAGATTTGATTCTAACAAAGGTGCTGGACAGAGAGCAGCAGGCTGTTCATCATCTCATCCTCACTGCCGTGGACGGTGGCGTTCCCACGCGCACGGGCACGGCCAGCATCATTGTTCGAGTCCTGGATGTCAATGACAACGCCCCATCCTTTGACAAAGACAAATACTTAGTGGAAGTGACGGAGAACTCCCCTATTGGCAGTCTGGTGATTCAATTAAATGCCACTGATTTAGATGCAGGCTCTAATTCTGATGTGTTTTATTCTTATAGTTTATACACATCAGAAAAAACACAGAATGTGTTTAGTTTAAATCAAAAAAATGGTGAAATCAGAGTGAAGGAGATTATTAATTATGAGGATTTGAAAATGTATGAAATGGAAGTCATCGCTAGTGATAAGGGGATAAACTCCTTATCAGGTCAGTGTAAAGTAACTATACAGGTGACAGATATGAATGACAACCACCCAGAAATTTCTATCAAGTCGTTTCAAAGTCCAATTAAAGAAAACATTCCTGTTGACACAGTTATAGCAGTTGTCAGTGTGAGTGACAAGGACTCAGGTGACAATGGCATGGTGGATCTTCACATTCCACATAATATGCCTTTTAAACTAAAGGAGTCCTCTGATAACTATTACAAGTTAGTCATTTCAGAGCCATTAGACCGTGAGAAAGTTGGAGAATATGACATCACCTTCACTGTCACGGACAGAGGCTCCCCTCCTTTAAGTGACAATGAAACTATGACTTTAGAACTGCTGGATGTGAACGACAACATCCCACACTTTCCTCAGTCCTTTTATACCATACGTGTGATGGAGAATAACGCTCCAGGCGCCTTGCTCAGTTCCCTCAGCGCATTTGACCCTGACCTCCACGAGAACCAGTACCTAGTTTACTTCATCCTAGAGAAGGAGATCGCCAACACCTCCATGTCCATGCTGTTCTCCATCAATCCAGAGAACGGGAACCTTTACGCACTGAAAACGTTTGACCATGAGATGGAAAAGGAATTTCTGTTCCACATCGAGGCCCGAGACTCGGGTTCTCCTCCGCTCAGCAGCAACGTGACCGTCCACATCATCATCGTGGATCAGAACGACAACGCCCCAGTTATCGTCTCTCCGTGGCGAGCGCACGGCTCCGTGGTAGAGGAGAAGATCCCCAGATCCACAGATAAAGGCTCTCTGGTGGCCAAGGTGATCGCCTTGGACGTGGATTCCGTGCACAACTCTCGCGTCACCTACCAGTTCCTGCAGGTGACCGACGCCTCTTTGTTCAGTCTGGACCAGTACAACGGAGAGATCCGCACCATGAGGATGTTCAGTTACAAAGACTCGCGCCACCAGAGGCTGGTTGTGGTTGCCAAGGACAACGGGGAGCCCGCTCTGTCTGCTACAGTCACCATCAAGCTGTCCACGGTGGAAACGGCCGTGAAGGCCTACTCGGACATGACGGAGGTGCCTCTGGAATACGACATCTTCTCGGACCTCAACCTGTATTTGGTCATCGGTCTGGGCTCGGTGTCCTTCCTGCTGCTGATCACCATCTTGGTCACCATCGTGCTCAAGTGTCAGAAGGTCAAGCCCAGCAAAGCGGGTCCTCCCTGCAGGAACAGTGTGATCAGCGAGAGGAACTCCACCATCGCGGATTCCACTTTGGTGTCCAACGATGCCTACTGGTACAGTCTGTTTCTGGCAGAGACCAGGAAAGGAAAGCTGGTGGTGAGGCAGCCCATGCCAAAGAGCTCCAGGTACATCGTGTCCAGCCTTCCCAGGAGCACAGGTGTGTCACAAACCAGCGACTCTGCTCCCTCCACCTTGCAGGTAAAAATGTGCTACTGAGTGAAGAGTATATCCAGAGTTGGGTCACAGTGCAGAATTTTCTCAATTATGCAAAATGTACCAATTTAATTAAACATTTTAAACTATGTCAATGTGCAGGCTGGACACTAGGAGAATAATTAAATACATCTTTTTCATGTTTTACTTTTTGTGGTGCCCCATTTGTGGACTATTTACAAACATATTATATATTTCCACTTATCGTATGTTGTGTTGGTCCATGCAAACTATTTATAATTGTTTGGAATATTTTTTTATTTTCTCTGTGTGAGTGGATGAAGTGTGTGCTTGTGTATCTAATTTTTTGTAATATGCCGTAACAAAAAAAAATACATGAAATACCCTGGACAACATCCTTGAAATTTAGTTTTATTTGCTGTTGTTGTTAGAACTATGAGGGTCATTAATCCAAGCTATTATTACTATAGTGGACATGGTGTTTTTGGATCCAGGTATCAGATCAATGTATAAGAATGATGCAAAATTCTATGAATAATGTATTTTCTGAGTTTTACAAAGCAGCCCCCTCCAAACTAAACAAAATTAGACCAAAACTAAACTTCACTAAAGCAAATTCATTCAAACGGCTTTGGCGACTTTTTCTCATGTATGACTACCTTCTATCTATTTCTATCCAGGTAAGTATAAGCGCTACTAGAAACAATGATTTGACATTTTAACATGTATTTTTGTTTTTAATTTTACATGTGTATCTAACGTTCAGGGCCGCAGCTGCGTATTCTGGCAACTTTCTTCATATCGTCTGCATCAAAGCACTCATCACAGGATACATTAATGAATAGTTTTTATGAGCCCTGTAATAACCTGACCTCACCCTTTCTTTTTCTTCCCACTCTCTTAAGTACCCTAAATGAGGGAGGTCCACTCAGCAGCTTGGAGGTATGCAGGAGTCTCACTCTCTCTCTCAACGGATTCACTCTTTAATAATTTTTTTTGTTTCCATTTTTTGGTTGGCACTCTTCTCAGTTGGTGTTTCAAATTTCCTGTTTTCTCTTACGCCCCAAAGTCATATTGTTCATCTCTTCATGACCACTTTTTGCCTGCAGTTAATCACATGAATCACATCCATTGAGCAAACCAAATGCATGCCTGGAAAAAATAATACCAGCAACAACAATTGGGTTTCCATGTTTATATTCAATCAGAAAGTGTTTTGTAAAACAATGCTAATCTTGGCCACAATAACCACATGCAGTGGTGGCTTGCCTGATAATTTGTTGTCAAGATTGACACAATTTGGTCAACTGCAGCCAGTCTTTAAATGCACCTGTTGACTTGTACTCATTCAACTATATTGAACACAACTATAAATGCAACACTTTGCTGCTCATGTATTTTAGTGTCACCTTTTATTGTTGGTAACATAAGGCACAAGTGCAATAAATGTGTTGCACCGCATCAGGCAAATTGCCTCACAAAATACAGTCAACCTGCACATTTTAGAGTGGCTTATTATTTTGCACACCTGCATAATAATTTTGCTGTCTAATCAGCATCTCTCTGCTGAAGAGAAGTGCTCACTAACAGATTTAGACAGATTTTTGAGTATATTAGTTTTGAGTCTATGATTTATATTTATTATTTGAGAGAAATAGGCCTTTTGTGTACATTACAGTGTTGCATTTATATTTTTTCAATGTACATGTTGACTTTACTATGCTTTAAAATTCAAAATTGTTACAAAATAATGTTAGTGTATTTTTATTCTCCATAGCTTCAATTACAAATCATTTCGAACTAATATTTCCTATTATTAAATGTCTGTAATTGGACCTTGACTGTTTCAGACTAAAACATTTTGACACTTTTTATGTGTGACCTATTTTTTGTGTAGGGAATTTTCAAAATGAGCCCAGTTACCTAGCAACCACACTCCTCATCTTTCCCAAGCATGGTGTGTTCAATAATTGTGTGTACATTCAAGGATCTGTCAAACCCTTTCTGTCTTCAGCCTGCATCCTCCTCATCTTACTGTCTCAGAATGCATGTCACTTTGACCAGTCACATATATGTCCCGGTTTTGAAATATATTCTCTCATTGACAGGCATTCACAACCAGCAGCACTCGATCCACATGAAGGCCAGAACCCCCCAGCCGCATATCGGACCAATTGTGACGGGAGAGCTCCAGAG
The DNA here is from genome assembly GCF_054856555.1 of Leptonotus elevatus. Taxonomy (NCBI): domain Eukaryota; kingdom Metazoa; phylum Chordata; class Actinopteri; order Syngnathiformes; family Syngnathidae; genus Leptonotus; species Leptonotus elevatus. The sequence goes on along the minus strand of NC_141247.1, from coordinate 14,045,765 downwards.
GAGAAGAGATAACCCGGAATTGACATCATTCTCACACCCGTCATGCTCACCCTGGTTCCTCATTTATTTGACATACGACTGAATGCTGCGGTGTACATGAGGAATAACCCCCACCGCTTCTTACGATCCCCTCTATATGTATTCTATAAGCACATGAAAAGCCAATATAAGCCTTTTTGATAAACTCTTCAGTGTGCACGGTATGACCGCATGGCTTCAACCACACTTCATTCCAAAAATGTCACAAGAGATGTTATTTGCCAAGAAACAGACTGGGTGTGAATAGTCCAAGAAGCCAAAACAAGGGGACAATGTGAGTGAAATTGCCTGCATGAGACTATATTGCCTCTTTAAAAGGACCACCCATTATGTGTACAGTATTTTACATTTTGATCCACTTTGTTCTCATTTTCTGCATTAATGGCAGTGGAAACGGCACAGTATAATAGATGTTAAAAAAAAAAAAAGCAACAACAGGCGGTTTGTAGGAATGCAATTCGATTTTTTTTTAAATATACAAATAGTGTTTTTAGGTTTTGTAAATGACTAAAGCAATGCCCACCACAGTTATGAATGAATAAGCTGAATGATTCATGTGACTTAATGAGAATTTAGTGATATTCTGTACAAGAAACAATGCACTAGCTGATTGATTTTGATAACTTAAAGGGGAAGTCAACCCCCCAATATTTTCTTTTGACAATATGTTCTATGCAGCCCCGCTAGTCTAAGTATGATATTTTGGTTAATATTGCATTAATGGCATATGAGTCACATATAACATATTATTGTCAAGAAATGTTTAAGGTTGACTTCCACTTTAAAATATTGGCCATTAAGAAAGAAAGAAAAAAAACATTCCAAAAACATGCCCCAAGTCCAAGCTGCTTTGAAATGCTGGTCAACTATAGAAAAAAAGTACATTCAACTCCTGTACATTCCAATGGTAACTGTAATGCGGTGCCTAACCTTTACTACAAAACAATGTCATGTTAACAATTTGAGTTGTTAGGTTAGCAAACACAGAAAAGTGAGTTTTTTTGTCAGTGTTTACCTGCTATCACTTGTGGGTTTTTGTTTTGCATGGAATCACCTTCATAATTTTGGGTAGTGTTCAGCTCCTTGTCCGTATCAGCTAGAAGTGCGGCAAAGAGTATAGAAGAGGAAAAGGATAATTGTGTACAGTGTCATGCGTTTTCCTTCTTCTTCAATAAACACAAATGTGCTTGAACATGAATTACTCAACTAAGGGCCGTAAGATTCTCCTTGTATTGTAGATATCACACAAAATGTATATCATATTTTCTACCTTTTTTGTTTATGTCCCTTAATATCAACAGTGTTCTAAAGTTGTGTAACAATGTGTGTGGTACAATATAAAATGTTTACAGTACAGCAATCATGTATTGGTCACCCAATGAAAGCTGTGCTAAGGTGTTATTGACAACTGAGAACTTAAGGTACCACAACTACACACACAGTATAGTCATGCTTTGTAATTCTTGTGAGGCATTTCTTGGTAAAATATGTACATTTAGGTTTTTAAAAGGCCTTTCCCCCATTTCTTTACTGAAGATAAATGTCTATATTGAAGAGTGCAAACAATTATGCGAAAGACTTTAGCCGAAGCAGCCATTCATAAACACTCAGAAAACAATATGAGATGAAACACATTTGAGCTGATAGACCTTAATGTGGCTTCAATAATGCTGTCATCGTCATCTTTTCAGTGCCAATCACATCAACTTAACAGTATATACAGTCAATATGAAATCAATATTGTGCAGTCAAACACTTTAGCACATCATATATGTTTAAAGTTGTGATGTTTTACAGGCAAATACATAAAATAAGTGCATTGTACAGTGGTAACAGTGAAACATGGTCGTGTGTGTAATGTGATTTTATTGTATGACAGATTGAATAAATACAAAATGGGAACTAATAAAACGTTTGCTTTGTCGCTCTATTTAAAATTATTTGTGCATATAGCATGATGCACATGATCAACAGACACATTTTTGTCAGTTAATGCTTACATCACTTCATTGTTAGGCCTGGCCATGCAGCTAATTGGTCCAAAGGTGCAATACAGTCTGCAGTGTGCCTCCTGCCTGGTCTCCAGGGAGATGAGCTCACTGACACACTTAGGCTCTGTTATTATGTTACCATGTAAATCAATTAAATTGCATAATTCTAATTAAATTATCCTATACAGTACTCTGGTCCAGTGACCTAGTCTATCAATGTCAAATTACTGTACTGACAGTCTCACTTAGTTGGGATGCTATACAGACCATTGTTTCATCTAAAATTACTAATGAGAGATATACAAGTCAGTATGTAAGAATTGATATGAAACCACCGTCAACGTTCAAGGGAATCGGTGAACATGATGATTTGCTTTGGTTGCAGCATTCACTGCTTCCCTCCCCCATCTCCTTCCTCAGCAGCGACCTGCGGAAAGGAGCTACGTTGCCATGGCTACCAGCTGTCCGCCTCCTGAAGGGCGTTGTGCCTGGTGCTCTGACGTAGCCCGTCATCTAATATTCCAGCATCCACACAATGCTCACGCACGCGCACGCACCCACGCGCGTACAGACGACCCAGCATCCTTTCCCTTGAGTGTTAATGGAAATCAGTTGCAATGATATTGTGTGGTCGAATTGGTGCAGTGTGCAGGAAGGGAGGGAGGGGAGGGGTTTCAGGCTTCAATATGCGGCAGCGCTTGAGCATGCGCACCTTGATTTGGCCTACATCCAGAAGTATGACGCTATCATGGAGAGGGTGCGACGATTGGATTTTTGGTTTGTTTTTCTGAAATTTATTATATATTATATAAAATATATGATTTTGATTGAGCTACAATGATACAATACTGTACGGCCAATTCAACAATTATTGTGGCAGCATTGTTTTTAGAGAATGTAACAAAGACTGCATATGCGGAAACTAGCCAGAAGAGGTCGCTGTTGTCCACTCTGCATCAGGACGATGATGGGAGGGACTGGATGGAGCACAGAAATAATAATCATGTACAGTACTCTATGCCTTCTCTGGTCCCGGAATTTCAAGGCTAATCTAAATTATTGAAAGTGTGATTTTGGAATTATTATATACATACAGTATGGGCCAAAAGTTTGGACACACTTTCTTATTCAATGCATTTGCTTTATTCTCATGGCTGGTTACTTTGTAGATTCTCACTGAAGGCATCACAACTATGTATGAACTGATCTGGAGTTATGTTCTGAACAAAAAAAAAAGGTGAAATAACATGAAACCAGTTTAATATTATATATTTTTCAAAATAGCCATTTTTTGCTCTGGTTACTTTTTTCCATAATATTGGCATTCTTACATCTGGGAACTCCTTAAAGACTGTTGGAAAACTCTTTCAGGTGACTACCTTTTGAAGCTCATCGAGAGAATGCCAAGAATGTGCAAAAAAGTAATCAGAGGGTGGAAATGTATTTATGTATTTATTTTATTATTTTCACCTTTTTTTAAAGTACATAACTCCAAATATGTTCGATAGTTGTCATAGTTGTCGTCATTGTTTTGATGCCTTCAGTGAGAATCTACAATGTACATAGTCATGAAAATAAAGCATATATTGAATGAGAAGGTGTGCCCATTTTTTTGGCCTGTACTGTATATACAGTATATATATATATATATATATATATATATATATATATATATATATATATATATATATATATATATATATATATATATATATATATATATAAGAAGCCAGAGTTGTTAAAACTGTCATTATGATTTGACAAAAATTACATGATATGATCTGTGAAAAACAAAACAAAAACAGCCATCTTTGGCATCATATTGTGGCTCAAAACCACTGCACCTGAGGAAAACAACCAATCAGTGGCAGGTATGATTTATGAATTGAATTGCCAATCATTTGTTATGCTCTTGCTAATCATGGGCACACCCCTGGCAAAAAATAAAACTTAAAACCGGTAAACTTGAGTGTTACACAAACATTTCATAAGGTGCTTTTCTGTGGTACCAAAGTCGGCCAAAATCAGATATGCAACCAGAGACCACTGATTTTTTTCCCCTCAGATTATATTTTTCATTTACTCCTGTCAAGTCATAAGAACTGTTTTGACAAATAAAATAAAACATGATTTTTATTTTTGAAAATTGCAAGCTTCTCCGTAAAGGTGCAACACATTTTTTTAATTTATTTTTGCACACAAATGCATTCTTCTCATTTTTGGTAATGTTTTCTTAATGCCAAAATTAGCACAGGATATAGATTTTTTTTAAAAACTGTTTTACTTACCAAGTTATGGCACGGCCAGTGGGATGTTTGTTTATAATGATGTTTTATCCCTGGGTGACATTTTTAAATAAAGCTTTTTTTTAAGGCTGACTGGAATACTCCTAGGGAAAATCATTTTTTCTGTCATGTTTTTTAAGTCTTTAATTATAAAACATTTTCTTTCATAAGTTTTTGAATAAATATTTTGCACTGTATATCTAGGTTTTTTATTTCCAAAATTTTAAATGCATTTTTTTTTTATTAACCTAAAACAACTAAATTGAATTGAAATATACTTGAAATAATGCCTGTTGTTAATTAAAATTGTCAGCATAATATATTTTTTTTAAATTGTATTTTATTGTATTTTATTGTATTTTATTGTATTTTATTGTATTTTATTGTATTTTATTGTATTGTTACCTGTCGGCTTCATCAGGGTTGGTTGAATGCAGACAGACACATCGTTCTAATGATGATAATTGATATGTGACAATGAATAAAGTATACATTATACTTTGCCATTGGGGTTGCACTGTAATTTGCAGTGGTATAGAACTGAATAAATTGTTCTATGCCAAGAGATGTTGTAATATTGTGTTCCTCGGTGTATGAGAGACCAATCATTTCTTAGTAGGAAAAAAATCCATCCATCCATCCATCCATCCATCCATCCATCCATCCATTTTCCAACTGCTTATCCTTACTAAGGTTGCAGGTGTATTGGAAATGTGTTGGTAAAATAATATTTTTTATAATAGTATTAATAAATACGGGATAATCCATTTCTAAATATTTGGAACATTCTTTAGTGTATGCCATATATTAATCTTGCCAACCTATTATAAATTGTGGTCTCAGTAGTCCTACATTTTTTAAAACTTTTTTATTTTTTTATTTTTTAGCTCAGATGTCCCTTTAAATTATGTACTCAATGTGATTTTCAGTTCAAAATACACATATTTGCAGTGGTAAATTAACAAGTGTGCACCTTGGTTAGATTTGATAAAGTATATCTGAATATAAATATGTAAATATGGCAACAACGGTTTTCATTTCTATCATGTCATATCATCTCCAAGACCACATTCCACTCTGTTAGTCTGTGGTGTTTTTGTCCTCTAAAGTCAACAACAAAACCATTCCGGATGTCACATCAAGCTTTCAAGAGGGAATTTAAAGGAGTAAAGTGAGGTGAGTGTAAATTTTCTGTCTGCCTTATTTTTTTTCTGAAGGTTAAGGATCTTAAACTGTATTTTTTCGCATTAATATCACGTTAGGCTATATGAAACTAATTCAAGTACTGTATTCATAACTACTATGAAACTAATCGTATATATAACTTTTTTTTAAGGCTTACATCTTCTGAGGTATGTTTTTTTATGAGGAGTAATAAATTGGATGATTCAAAATCACCCTGTTAAGTAAACTTAATGCACATTCTATTAGATTGAATTGTTATTTTTTAGGTGTTTGTTGTCTGATTCATGAATAAATGTTTATTCAAAGGAAGGGTATTATTAAGTTCATAAAATAGCTGTGTGAGTTAAAATGAAATGGATAGTTATAGAGTCGAAATGTGATTTGAAAAAAAAAAATAGTTTTTTACTGCCATGGCTTAATTTTTGCATAATTAAAACCTGGCCTAAACAGTGTTATGCAAGCCAAAATAGTTTAATACATTTGTTACGGTTTGTCTGGGTTGGACCCCGGAATGCAGAGATGGCGACAAGTGGGAAAAAAATGATTAATAGAGATTATTTGCTGAGGTCTGGCAAGAAAAAAACTAAAATACTCAAGAGGCAGGCAATTAGGCAGAGAGAGGGCTGGCTGGCTGGAGAATCTTCATGAAGAAAACTATAGCAAAAAACAAAGGTCCAGGGAAAAACAGGTTACAACAACGTTGCGGTAGCATCAGACATAATGCAAAACTAGTAACACTGGAAGATATACTGTGTACGGATGAAATGGAATTCTCTGGCACCATCCTGGGTGCAGACCAGCTTCTTATTGACAAGGTTGATGAACTAATTGAGCCCAGGTGTGTCCCATCAGCTGTCATGAGAAAAACAAAGACCTGCCATGCACAAAAAGCGATCACGACACATGACTTTTTAGCAGATTGCAGCATCAGGCTATTGACAGTAGGCCGCGCTGTTAGACTGTATAATGGGAGTGGCTGTGAGGAGTGTCATTTTTCTCAGTTCTACATTCACCGTCGACGGACAGAGGCGGACAAGCAACACCGATCGCTCCATGAAAAAGATTACTCTTCTGTATATTTGTTTATGATCCGTTAACACTGGATATATAGACTACAAGAAATGTTTAATAGCTGTGGTTAGAAATCGTCCCTGTTTAGCGATGGCAAGATGTGGCATGGGAGGACAATGGCCGATAGCATGGATTTCTTTGTGTTTGCCACTGCTGATTATTTTCCATCCAGAAGGAATCTCTGCTCAAATAAGATATTCAATGCAGGAGGAAGTAAAACCAGGAACAGTGATTGGAAATGTAGCCAAGGACCTTGGGCTGGAAGTCGGGCGGTTGCTGGATAGAAATCTCCGTGTGGTGTCAGGAACAAAGCAGGAGCAGTTTAAGGTAAATCAAAAAGATGGTGTCCTGTCTGTCCACCAGCGATTAGACCGGGAGGACCTGTGCGGTAACAACCTGCCGTGCATCACTAATCTCAAAGTGATTGTGGAAAACCCCCTAGAGATGCATCAAGTCTTTGTCGAGGTACTGGATGTGAATGATAACTCGCCCAAATTCCTTGATGATAATTGCACTTTAGAGGTGCTGGAATCCGCCGTAGTTGGGTCCAAACTGCAAGTGGAAGGAGCCCAAGACTTGGATGTTGGTTTGAATTCGGTCCAGATGTACAAGCTGAACCACAACAGTTTTTTTCAACTGGAAACAGAAGACTTTGGCGAGGAGGGGAAGGTGCCTTTTCTTGTGCTACAGCGGCCTTTAGATAGAGAAAATGCAGCAGAGCACCACTTAATATTGACAGCTGCAGATGGGGGCAAACCACCTAAAACAGGTACTATTAACATCACGGTTATTATATCTGACGTAAATGATAACGCGCCAGTGTGTGACCGTCTCAAATACTCCATTACCGTGAAGGAGAACGCACCAGTGGGGACATATCTGCTGACAGTGAATGCGTCAGACTCAGACGAGGGACTGAACGGTGAGATTGAATATTCTCTACGGAACAAATTAAGAGGACTCACCAGCATGCCGTTCGATTTGAACAAAAAAAGCGGGGAACTATCAGTGAAAGGAGAGCTCGATTTTGAAGAGAGACAAGTCTATGAGCTCAAGATACTTGCTGTGGACAAAGGCGCAGTGTCGCTGTCCACACAATGCAACGTGGTAGTCCGAGTGGAAGATGTGAACGATAACCGACCCAAAATAGACATCACCTCATTGCTGGGTCGCATAGTAGAGGATGCGCCTCTAGGTACAGTGGTGGCGCTGGTGGGCGTTAATGATATGGACTCAGGTGTGAATGGTCAGGTGGTCTGTAGCTTACCGGAGGACTTGCCTTTTGCCCTCAAGTCGTCCCCAGATGGACAATCATATTCTCTTGTCACTAAACACTATTTAGACAAAGAGAGGGAGCATTTGTATGATATCACAATAACAGCTAAAGATTTAGGGACGCCCTCTATGTCCTCTACTAAGGTCATAAATGTAGATGTACTGGATGTTAATGATAATAGACCTTTATTCAGTGAGAGCCCTTATACTTTTTATGTGCTGGAAAACAACAAAGCCGGAGTGTCCTTGTTTTCTGTGAGCGCCGCAGATTCCGATGGGGAAAAAAATGCAGCTGTGACATATTCGCTTAAACAGAAAAGTGACAGTGTGACATCATTTTTGAGTATTAATGAGGTCACAGGCACAATTTCAGCACTAAAAAGTTTTGACTTTGAGACGCTGAAAAGTTTCCAGTTCCAAGTGGTGGCCACCGACGGTGGAAGTCCTCCACTGAGCAGCAACGTGACGGTGAACGTGTTCATTCTGGATCAGAACGACAACGCTCCAGTCATCCTGTATCCAGTCAGCTCCAACGGTTCGGCTGAAGGCGTGGAGGAGATTCCCCGCAATATGAAAGCAGGAGACTTGGTGACTAAAGTCCGAGCCTATGACGCCGATATCGGATATAACGGCTGGTTGCTGTTTTCTCTGCAGCAAGTCACCCACCACAGTCTGTTTTCTTTGGACCGCTATACGGGCCAGATCCGAACACTTCGCTCCTTGACGGAGACAGACGAGGCTGAGCATGGACTGCTCATACTGGTCAAAGACAACGGCAACGTTTCGCTCTCGGCAACAGCTACTGTGACTGTCAAACTTGTGGAGCCCAAAGAGGCTTTTGCAGCTTCCGATGTCAAAAATGCAGCAAAAGTGGACAATGAGGAGGACAATGTGACTTTTTATCTCATCATCACTTTGGGCTCGGTCTCGCTCCTTTTTGTCATCAGCATCATCGTGCTGATCGCCATGCAGTGCTCCAAATCCACAGAGTACACTTCCAAATATCTACAAGACACTAATTATGATGGCACACTGTGTCACAGCATCCAGTACAGATCAGGAGACAAACGTTATATGTTAGTTGGACCCAGGATGAGTATCGGGTCCACCATCGTCCCCGGCAGCCACGCCAACACTCTGGTGCTCCCTGACAGGAGACACACCTCGGGGGAGGTAAGAAGAACCTTTTTTTCCTTTTTTTTTTTTTTACTCCAGTACATTTTTACAATAGACATGTAAACTAAAGACTTTTGTGTAGCTGCAATTTGATAAGCTTGTTTTGGTCAAAGCAACAATGTTGTCATGTCAAATTGACTGAATTGTATTGAGCTGACTTTTACATTTAATAGTTGAGTAAAACAGTAAATCCACTTCTGTTTGTGGTGCTGAATTCTGGGGAGAAGTTTCATGACATTTAAGGTCCACAATGATTTCTTCATCAAACACATTGCTGCTAAGATGTTTAGCTTACGATTAAGTTTCACGCTGATTGTAACAGTTTCCAAGCTTTCAGCATTTTACAATAGTTCATTGCAGCAATGTCACATCTGTAGAGGGAGGTAAAAGATTATTATACATTTTTTTCATGTAGCCTACGGTGCATATATGCAATACTGTTGTGATGAATTTTTTAATGTATTTACATTGATCATTATGCGGATTAATTAAGGCTATTGTTGTGTGTCGTGTTTAAAGTCGTGACAGTTGGGTCTGAATTAAGCCAACAAGTATGAACAAATTACGAGAGAGTGCAAAACTACAACTCAAGCCAAACAAAACAAGAATAACAGCAAGAAAAAGTTCAACATTAAAGACCATTAGGGCTGGATAATAACATAACCATATTGTGGGGGCTGACTAAGCAACAAAAAGCAAAGATGGCAAGAACACAAGAAACCTTCTAATGATAAATATACTTACATAAAATTGCCTATTAATTTACTTGCCTACATCTGACGTTAACAATTTCACCACTGTGCATGGCTCTGAAAAATTCTGATCACCAATGTGACAATGATTTTGACCTAGTTGAAAATACAGTTTATTGTACAATGGGCATTTTGTTAATATTAGATACATATACAGTAGATATGTGATGATTATTTGATTGTTGTTATGACTATTGAGTTTGGATTTAAATTATATATGTTCTTTTGATAGTAGGAATCGAGGGATTTGTGAGATAAAAGACTCATGGATCGCTTAAAAAATACATTTTGTGGAGGATGATAATGTATTTCTTTTATGGCAATATTTTTTTATTAAATTAATTACAGCCCACACACCTTGATGTGATGTGTCATATACATAGCGTATAAAGGGAAATAAAGTATATTGTGTAGGACATAAAGTACAACAACTACGTGTCAGAAAAATTATGCTGAAGCACATAAATATCCTCCATGCACATAATGAAATTAATCCACTAGGTGGCAGTGTCATATCAAGTGTTGAGAATTAGGCGTCCTGCCACTTCTGGAATCGTTTTGTTCAAGTCATCAGATGAGACGGTACATTCAACAGAGACGGATGTTGCGGTCTTTTCTGTCCTGTATCACCTTATTTTTGGGGGCACAGCCTACTTTTAAGACAAACAAATTATTTCATGTTGGAGGTTTTATTTTTTGGTGGAGTTTGGATTTCAATGCTCTAATCCAAACTGGGAGGATGGGAGCAGGAGGACAAAGGCGAGGTCTCTTTCTCTGCATCACGTTGGTTTGTCTGGAGCAGATCGCAGCACAGATCAAATATTCAATCGCAGAGGAAGTCAAAGTGGGGACCGTGGTGGGGAATGTCGCCAAGGATCTGGGATTGGACATCAGCATGTTGGTGGAGAGACATTTTCGGATTGTTTCTGGCAATGAAGGGGCTCAGTTTGAGGTAAATGTGAATAATGGTGTTCTCTTTTTGCGCAAGAGCATCAACAGAGAAGAAATATGTGAGGGCATCTCACCATGTTTAGTTAATCTGAAATTAGTAGCTGAGAATCCGATGGAAATTCATCATGTTGGTGTAGAAATTATAGACATCAATGACAATTCACCCACTTTTCAAGATAAAGAGCAATTTTTTGAAATATATGAGTCCACTCTTCCAGGCAGACGCTTTCAGTTACCAAATGCATACGACCCAGATGTTGTTCCTAACACAGTGCGTGCATATAAAATAAATACAAATGAATATTTTAGCGCACAAATCAGAGAAATAGGTGAGGATAAAGTGCCATTTTTGGTTTTACAAAAGTCTTTGGACCGAGAGAAACACTCTGAGCACAGACTTGTTCTGACTGCAGTCGACGGTGGGAATCCATCAAGATCTGGAGGTTTGAACGTCACCATTAAAGTGCTTGATTCTAACGACAACCAGCCCACATTTACGCAAAACCTATATTCCCTAAATTTATCTGAAAATGTGAAGCCTGACACAAGCATCATTCAGGTGGAAGCAACTGATTTGGATGACGGATTAAACAGTGAAATTGAATATTACTTTGGTGGACAACTTGATTCCATAATCTATGAAATGTTCAGTTTGGATAAAAACACTGGTGAAATAAGAGTAAAGGGCCAAATTGATTTTGAGAAGTTTGATGTTTACAAATTGGATGTCCACGCCACAGACAAAGGACACCCTCCAATGACTACCGACTGTAGGGTGATTATAAAAATAGTTGATGAAAATGACAACCAACCTGAAATTGACGTGACATCTCTGTCAAAAACTGTACCAGAAGACTCCAAACCTGGTACTGTCATTTCTCTAATTAGCATTACTGACAAAGATGTTGGATTGAACGGCAAAGTCATATGTAGTCTTTCACAAAATGTCCCATTTGAGTTAAAACCTTCATTTCAAGACAACATGTACTCGCTGGTTCTGAAAGACAGACTGGATCGAGAATTAGTGGCGGATTATGACATCACAATCATAGCTACAGACTGTGGTCAACCTCCTCTGTCAACTTTTAAAATTCTCCACGTGGACGTGTCAGATGTTAATGATAATATTCCAACCTTTTTGCACAATCCAATCCAACTTTATTTGCTGGAAAATAATGTGCCAGGAAAGTCCATCTTTTCTGTCACTGCATTCGATAAAGACTTAAATGAAAATGCAGCTCTGACGTATCACATTCACAGAGGAGAAGGAAGCCAAGTTAAAATGTCAACATTTTTAAACATCAACCCTGAGAATGGTGAAATTTCAGCACTAAAAAGTTTTGACTTTGAGACGCTGAAAAGTTTCCAGTTCCAAGTGGTGGCCACCGACGGTGGAAGTCCTCCACTGAGCAGCAACGTGACGGTGAACGTGTTCATTCTGGATCAGAACGACAACGCTCCAGTCATCCTGTATCCAGTCAGCTCCAACGGTTCGGCTGAAGGCGTGGAGGAGATTCCCCGCAATATGAAAGCAGGAGACTTGGTGACTAAAGTCCGAGCCTATGACGCCGATATCGGATATAACGGCTGGTTGCTGTTTTCTCTGCAGCAAGTCACCCACCACAGTCTGTTTTCTTTGGACCGCTATACGGGCCAGATCCGAACACTTCGCTCCTTGACGGAGACAGACGAGGCTGAGCATGGACTGCTCATACTGGTCAAAGACAACGGCAACGTTTCGCTCTCGGCAACAGCTACTGTGACTGTCAAACTTGTGGAGCCCAAAGAGGCTTTTGCAGCTTCCGATGTCAAAAATGCAGCAAAAGTGGACAATGAGGAGGACAATGTGACTTTTTATCTCATCATCACTTTGGGCTCGGTCTCGCTCCTTTTTGTCATCAGCATCATCGTGCTGATCGCCATGCAGTGCTCCAAATCCACAGAGTACACTTCCAAATATCTACAAGACACTAATTATGATGGCACACTGTGTCACAGCATCCAGTACAGATCAGGAGACAAACGTTATATGTTAGTTGGACCCAGGATGAGTATCGGGTCCACCATCGTCCCCGGCAGCCACGCCAACACTCTGGTGCTCCCTGACAGGAGACACACCTCGGGGGAGGTAAGAAGAACCTTTTTTTCCTTTTTTTTTTTTTTACTCCAGTACATTTTTACAATAGACATGTAAACTAAAGACTTTTGTGTAGCTGCAATTTGATAAGCTTGTTTTGGTAAAAGCAACAATGTTGTCATGTCAAATTGACTGAATTGTATTGAGCTGACTTTTACATTTAATAGTTGAGTAAAACAGTAAATCCACTTCTGTTTGTGGTGCTGAATTCTGGGGAGAAGTTTCATGACATTTAAGGTCCACAATGATTTCTTCATCAAACACATTGCTGCTAAGATGTTTAGCTTACGATTAAGTTTCACGCTGATTGTAACAGTTTCCAAGCTTTCAGCATTTTACAATAGTTCATTGCAGCAATGTCACATCTGTAGAGGGAGGTAAAAGATTATTATACATTTTTTTCATGTAGCCTACGGTGCATATATGCAATGCTGTTGTGATGATTTTTTAAATGTATTTACATTGATCATTATGCGGATTAATTAAGGCTATTGTTGTGTGTCGTGTTTAAAGTCATGACAGTTGGGTGTGAATTGAGCCAACAAGTATGAACAAAATACGAGCGTGCAAAACTACAACTCAAGTCAAATAAAACAAGAATAACAGCAAGAAAAAGTTCAACATTAAACACCATTAGGGCTGGATAATAACATAACCATATTGCGGGGGCTGACTAAGCAACAAAAAGCAAATATGGCAAGAACACAAGAAACCTTCTAATGATAAATATACTTACATAAAATTGCCTATTAATTTACTTGCCTACATCTGACGTTAACAATTTCACCACTGTGCATGGCTCTGAAAGATTCTGATCACCAATGTGACAATGATGTTGACCTAAATACAGTTTATTGTACAATGGGCATTTTGTTAATATTAGATACATATACAGTAGATATGTGATTATTATTTGATTGTTGTTATGACTATTGAGTTTGGATTTAAATTATATATGTTCTTTTGATAGCAGGAATTGAGGGATTCGTGAGATAAATGACTCATGGATCGCTTAAAAGATACATTTTGTGGAGGATCATAATGTATTTATTTTATGGCAATATTTTTTATTAAATTAACTACAGCCCACACACCTTGATGTGATGTGTCATATACATAGCGTATGAGGGGAAATAAAGTATATTTTTTAGGACATGAAGTACAAGAACTATGTGTCAGCAAAATCATGCTGAAGCACATTAATATCCTCCATGCACATAATGAAATATAACCACTAGGTGGCAGTGTCATATCAAGTGTTGAGAATTAGGCGTCCTGCCCCTTTTGGAATCGTTTTGTTCAAGTCATCAGAGGAGACTGTACCGTCAAAAGAGACGGATGTTGCTGTATTTTAAGTCCTTTATTGCCTTAGATTTTTGGATACTTTTAAGATAAATAATTTTGTCATTTTGGAGGTTTCATTTTTTGGTGGAAATTGGATTTCAACGCTCTAATCCAAGCTGGGAGGATGGGAGCAGGAGGACAAAGGCGAGGTCTCTTTTTCTGCATTATACTGGTTTGTCTGGAGCAGATTGCAGCACAAATCAAATATTCAATCGCAGAGGAAGTCAAAGTGGGGACTGTGGTGGGGAATGTCGCCAAGGATCTGGGATTGGACATCAGTACGTTGGTGGAGAGACATTTTCGGATTGTTTCAGGCAATGAAGGGGCTCAGTTTGAGGTAAATGTTAACAATGGCATCCTCTTTTTGCGTAAAAGCATCAACAGAGAGGAGATATGTGAGGGCATCTCACCATGTTTAGTTAATCTGAAATTAGTAGCAGAGAATCCAATGGAAATTCATCATGTTGGTGTAGAAATTGTAGATATTAATGACAATTCCCCTACTTTCCAAGAGGAAGAATTCATTTTAGAAATACCTGAGTCCACTCTTCCAGGTAGACACTTTCAGTTACCAAATGCACATGACCCAGATGTTGTCACTAATACGGTGCGTGCGTATAAATTAAATACAAATGAATATTTTAGTGCACAAATCAGAGAAATAGGTGAGGACAAGGTGCCATTTTTAGTTTTACAAAAGTCTCTGGACCGAGAAAAGCACGCCAAACATAGACTTGTTCTTACGGCAGTTGACGGTGGGAATCCACCATTATCAGGAAGTCTTAATATCACAGTTATAGTGCTGGATTCAAATGATAACCATCCAACATTTACTCAAGACATCTATTCTGTAACTTTATCTGAAAATATTAAACCTGACACAAGCATCATTCAGGTGGAAGCAACAGATCTGGATGATGGATTAAACAGTGAAATTGAATATTACTTTGGTGGACAACTTGATTCCAAAATCTATGAAATGTTCAGTTTGGATAAAATCACTGGTGAAATAAGGGTAAAGAGCCAAATTGATTTTGAGAAGGTCGACATTTACAAATTGGACGTCCATGCCACAGACAAAGGACACCCTCCAATGAGCACATTTTGCAGGGTGATCATAAAAATAGTTGATGAAAATGACAACCAACCCAAAATAGACGTGACATCTCTTTCAAAAATGGTAGCAGAGGATTCAAAACCCGGGACTGTAATTTCTCTTATAAGCATCACTGACAAAGATGTTGGCTTGAATGGCAAAGTCGTATGTAGTCTGTCACAAAATGTCCCATTCGAATTAAAACCTTCATTTCAAGATAACATGTACTCGCTGGTTCTGAAAGACAGACTGGATCGAGAATTAGTGGCGGATTATGACATCACAATCACAGCTACAGACTGTGGTCAACCTCCTTTGTCCACTTTTAAAATTATCCATGTGGACGTGTCAGACGTTAATGATAATATTCCAACCTTTTTGCACAATCCAATCCAACTTTATTTGCTGGAAAATAATGTGCCAGGAAAGTCCATCTTTTCTGTCACTGCATTCGATAAAGACTTAAATGAAAATGCAGCATTGACGTATCACATTAACAGAGGTGAAGGAAGCCAAGTTAAAATGTCAACATTTTTAAACATTAACCCTGAGAATGGTGAAATATCAGCACTAAAACGTTTTGACTTTGAGACGCTGAAAAGTTTCCAGTTCCAAGTGGTGGCCACCGACGGTGGAAGTCCTCCGCTGAGCAGCAACGTGACAGTGAACGTGTTCATTCTGGATGAGAACGACAACGCTCCAGTCATCCTGTATCCAGTCAGCTCCAACGGTTCGGCTGAAGGCGTGGAGGAGATTCCCCGCAATATGAAAGCAGGAGACTTGGTGACTAAAGTCCGAGCCTATGACGCCGATATCGGATATAACGGCTGGTTGCTGTTTTCTCTGCAGCAAGTCACCCACCACAGTCTGTTTTCTTTGGACCGCTATACGGGCCAGATCCGAACACTTCGCTCCTTGACGGAGACAGACGAGGCTGAGCATGGACTGCTCATACTGGTCAAAGACAATGGCAACGTTTCGCTCTCGGCAACAGCTACTGTGACTGTCAAACTTGTGGAGCCCAAAGAGGCTTTTGCAGCTTCCGATGTCAAAAGTGCAGCAAAAGTGGACAATGAGGAGGACAATGTGACTTTTTATCTCATCATCACTTTGGGCTCGGTCTCGCTCCTTTTTGTCATCAGCATCATCGTGCTGATCGCCATGCAGTGTTCCAAATCCACAGAGTACACTTCCAAATATCTACAAGAGACTAATTATGATGGCACACTGTGTCACAGCATCCAGTACAGATCAGGAGACAAACGTTACATGTTAGTTGGACCCAGGATGAGTATCGGGTCCACCATCGTCCCGGGCAGCCACGCCAACACTCTGGTGCTCCCTGACAGGAGACACACTTCCGGGGAGGTAAGAAGAACTTTTTTAAACTCTTAATAAATGCTTTCAATTGACATGTGCACTCTGAAGACTTTACTGTGAAGCTGCAATCTGATCGGCATTACACTTTAGTGTCTGGTAACAGCAACAATGTTGTCATGTTAACATTTACTGAATAATGTCTTTGTCTTGAACTGACAGTTTGTTTAATTTAGACTTTGTAGTTATGGAAAATGAATACACTTCGGTCTGTGGTGCTGCATTTTGGGGAGTATAGGTTGCACTTAAGGTCCACAATGATTTATTTTCTTAACTCTTTGCTGTCATGATATTTTCTTACTATCAAGGTTCACATTGATGGGAACAATTTCCAAGCTTTCAGCATCTTACAATAGTTCATTGCAGCACTGCCACATCTGTTTAGGTAAACGTTTACTTTTTTTTTTTAAATATTGTTGTTTGCATATACATCCAATGCTGTTGTGTTAAATCTTTCAATGCAGTTGTATTGCTCATTGTGTGCACTGATTGGGCTGATGTGTTTTGTTTTTAAAGTATTGACTGTTGGATCCAAATAGAGTCAACAATTATGAACAAAATAAGAGAGTGTAAATCTATAACTTAAGCCATCCATAGTTTCAATGACAACTACAAACAAGTTCAACATTCAAGATCATCAGGGCTGGACAATAACATAGCCAGATTGGGGCTAGTTGCCTGACTTACCAACACAGAGCAAAGACTGCAAGAACACAAGAAACATTCTCATAATCAATTTAGTATCTAGTACTCTGTACTTCCCCGGCCGACTACTTCCAACCGTAACACTTTCAATATTAACACTCTCCGTGATCCTGAAAGAATCTGGACACTATACTGACGATAGTGTTGACCTGGTGGAAGATAACAGCATAATGTCCAATGGGCGTTTTGTCAATATTAGGTGCATATGTGATAACTATTTTATTTATCATTTAACTATAGTGAACGGATTTGAATTGTATATATTGTTTTAATTATACTCACTAATAAAGACTCATGTATCTGCTTTTAAATAAGGGAGGACAAGTATGGTGGACTATATTTCTTGTGTGGAAGCCAAAATATATTTGTCAAATTAAATATAGCACACAGGCCTTGATGTGTTTTGTCATTAACATTGTGAATGGAGACAAATAAATTATATTTTGCACGACAAGAACTACAAAAACAACAACTCAAAATCACTCAGTTGCACACTTTATAGTCATGTTATTATTCTCCTTGCATGTAATAAAATAGAACCACTAGGTGGCAGTGTCTTATAAGTATACAGTGTTGCGCATTAGGCGTCCTGCCCCTTCTGGAAGCGTTTTGTTCAAGTCATCAGATGAGACGGTACCTTCAACAGAGACGGATGCTTCTGTCGTCTGAGTCCTGTATTGCCTTACATTTTTTGGGCAAATTTTAAGATATATCAGATTGTCATTTTAGAGGTTTAACTTTTTTGGGTGGAATTTGGATTTCAATGCTCTAATCCAAACTGAGAGGATGGGAGCAGGAGGACAAAGGCAAGGTCTCTTTCTCTGCATCACGTTGGTTTGTCTGGAGCAGATCGCAGCACAGATCAAATATTCCATCGCTGAGGAAGTCAAAGTGGGGACCGTGGTGGGGAATGTTGCCAAGGATCTGGGATTGGACGACAGCACGTTGGTGGAGAGACATTTTCGGATTGTTTCAGGCAATGAGGGGGCTCAGTTTGAGGTAAATGTGAACAATGGTGTCCTCTTTGTCCGTAAAAGCATCAACAGAGAAGAGATATGTGAGGGCATCTCACCATGTTTAGTTAATCTGAAATTAGTAGCTGAGAATCCGATGGAAATTCATCATGTCGGAGTAGAAATTTTAGATGTTAATGACAATTCACCCACTTTTCAGGAGGTAGAGAAAATTTTAGAAATATCTGAGTCTATGCCTGCTGGAAAACGCTTCCAATTACCCAGCGCACATGATCCAGATGTCGTTGTTAATACAGTGCGTGCATACAAATTAAATCTGAATGAATATTTTAATATTCAAATTAGAGAGAGGGGAGATGATAAGATACCCTTCTTAGTATTACAAAAGTCTCTGGACCGAGAAAAAGATGCAGAGCACAGACTTGTTCTTACTGCAGTTGATGGTGGAAATCCAGCAAGATCTGGAAGTCTTAATGTCACAGTTATAGTGCTTGACTCAAATGATAATGCTCCCACATTTACGCAAGAAGTATATACTGCGAATTTGTCCGAAAATGTAAAAATAGGAACAAGAGTTATCAAGGTAGACTCAACTGATCTGGACGAAGGAGCAAATGGGGAAGTTGAATATTATTTTGGTGGTGAACTTGACTCTGAAATTTATGAAATGTTTAATTTAGATAAAACCACTGGTGAAATAAGTGTGAAGGGACACATCGATTTTGAGAAGGTTGATGTTTACAAATTGGACGTTCACGCCACAGACAAAGGACAACCTCCTACGAGTACTGATTGTAGGGTGATTATAAAAATAGTTGATGAAAATGACAACCAACCCAAAATAGGTGTGACATCTCTATCAAAAACTATACCAGAAGACTCCAAACCTGGTACTGTCATTTCTCTAATTAGCATTACTGACAAAGATGTTGGATTGAACGGCAAAGTCATATGTAGTCTTTCACAAAATGTCCCTTTTGTGTTAAAACCTTCATTTCAAGACAACATGTACTCGCTGGTTCTGAAAGACAGACTGGATCGAGAATTAGTGGCGGATTATGACATCACAATCACAGCTACAGACTGTGGTCAACCTCCTTTGTCCACTTTTAAAATTCTCCACGTGGACGTATCAGACGTTAATGATAATATTCCAACCTTTTTGCACAATCCAATCCAACTTTATTTGCTGGAAAATAATGTGCCAGGGAAGTCCATCTTTTCTGTCACTGCATTCGATAAAGACTTAAATGAAAATGCAGCTCTGACGTATCACATTAACAGAGGAGAAGGAAGCCAAGTTAAAATGTCAACATTTTTAAACATCAACCCTGAGAATGGTGAGATTTCGGCACTAAAAAGTTTTGACTTTGAGACATTGAAAAGTTTCCAGTTCCAAGTGGTTGCCACCGATGGTGGAAGTCCTCCACTGAGCAGCAACGTGACAGTGAACGTGTTCATTCTGGATCAGAACGACAACGCTCCAGTCATCCTGTATCCAGTCAGCTCCAACGGTTCGGCTGAAGGCGTGGAGGAGATTCCCCGCAATATGAAAGCAGGAGACTTGGTGACTAAAGTCCGAGCCTATGACGCCGATATCGGATATAACGGCTGGTTGCTGTTTTCTCTGCAGCAAGTCACCCACCACAGTCTGTTTTCTTTGGACCGCTATACGGGCCAGATCCGAACACTTCGCTCCTTGACGGAGACAGACGAGGCTGAGCATGGACTGCTCATACTGGTCAAAGACAACGGCAACGTTTCGCTCTCGGCAACAGCTACTGTGACGGTCAAACTTGTGGAGCCCAAGGAGGCTTTTGCAGCTTCCGATGTCAAAAGTGCAGCAAAAGTGGACAATGAGGAGGACAATGTGACTTTTTATCTCATCATCACTTTGGGCTCGGTCTCGCTCCTTTTTGTCATCAGCATCATCGTGCTGATCGCCATGCAGTGCTCCAAATCCACAGAGTACACTTCCAAATATCTACAAGACACTAATTATGATGGCACACTGTGTCACAGCATCCAGTACAGATCGGGAGACAAACGCTACATGTTAGTTGGACCCAGGATGAGTATCGGGTCCACCATCGTTCCGGGCAGCCACGCCAACACTCTGGTGCTCCCTGACAGGAGACACACCTCTGGGGAGGTAAGAAGAATTGTTTTTCTTTTTTGTTTTAGTGTGGTACATTTTTACAATAGACATGTGCACCCTGAAAGAGTTTGTTGTGTACCTGTAATTTGATCTGCTTATTTAACAATGTTGTCATGTCAAATTCACTGAATTGTTTTGAACTGACCGTTTGCTTTGCGCTTAAAAGTTGAGGAAAACACTTCTGTCTGTGGTGCTGAATTCTGTTGAGTAGATTGATGACATTTAAAGTCCGCAATGATTTCTCTTTATTTGGCTATTTGCTGCTATGATGTTTGCTTACGATTAGAGTTCAAATTGCTAAGAACAATTCACAAGCTTTCAGCATCGTACAATAATTTATTGCACCAATTCCATATCTGTGTCAGGAGGTTTTTTTCTTTTACTCTGTTTATTTGTAATAAGTACAGTTTCTGCACATGACCAATGCTGTTGTGTTTAATCTCTCTTTGCTGTTGCATTGAACTCTTAACTCTGTGTGTAAAGATTGGACTGCTGTTTAAAGTAGTAACTGTTGGATCCAAATAGAGTCAACAGGTATGAACATAAAGTTATGGATTTAGTGAGATGAAAGGACTCATAGATCTCTTAAAATAGAAATGTTGTGGAGTTAATATTTCCAACCGGAATATATTTGTTAAATGAACTGCAGCACACAAGCCTTGACAAATTTTGTCATATACATTGTGTATGAAAGGAAATAAAGTGTATTTAGCAGGACTAGAACTACAAAAAATACGTGAAAGTCAAAATCATGCTTGTGCACATCTTAGTCATGTTTATGTGTGATTGTGAGTGTGAATGGTTGTTTGTCTGTGTGTGCCCTGGATTGGCTGGCAATCAGTCCAGGGTGTAAACCGCCTCATGCCTGAAGCCAGCTGGGATAGGCTCCAGCGCCCTCGCGACCCTTGTGGAGAATTAGCGGTTAAGAAAATGGATGAATGATATTCTCCATGTATATAATGAAATGTAACCACTAGGTGGCAGTGTCTTATCAGTATACAGTGATGAGCATGAGGCGTCCTTCCCCTTTTGGAATCGTTTTGTTCAAGTCATCAGAGGAGACTGTACCGTCAAAAGAGACGGATGTTGCTGTATTTTCAGTTTTTTATTGCCTTAGATTTTTGGATACTTTTAAGACAAATCATTTTGTCATTTTGGAGGTTTCATTTTTTGGTGGAATTTGTATTTCAATGCTCTAATCCAAGCTGGGAGGATGGGAGCAGGAGGACAAAGGCGAGGTCTCTTTCTCTGCATCACGTTGGTTTGTCTGGAGCAGATCGCAGCACAAATCAAATATTCCATCATGGAGGAAGGCAAAGTGGGGACCGTGGTAGGGAATGTCGCCAAGGATCTGGGATTGGACATCAGTACGTTGGTGGAGAGACATTTTCGGATTGTTTCAGGCAATGAAGGGGCTCAGTTTGAGGTAAATGTGAATAATGGCGTCCTCTTTGTGCGTAAAAGCATCAACAGAGAGGAGATATGTGAGGGCATGTCAACATGTTTAGTTAATCTGAAATTAGTTGCTGAGAATCCGATGGAAATCCATCATGTTGGAGTAGAAATTTTAGATATTAATGACAATTCACCTACTTTTCAAGAGGAAGAATTCATTTTAGAAATATCTGAGTCCACTCTTCCAGTTAGAAGCTTTCAGTTACCAAATGCACATGATCCAGATGTTGTCACTAATACTGTGCGAGTGTATAAATTGAATTCAAATGATTTTTTTAGCGCACAAATTAGAGAAAGAGGTGAAGATAAAGTGCCATTTTTAGTTTTACAAAAGCCTCTAGACCGAGAAAAACACGCCAAACACAGACTTGTTCTTACTGCAGTTGATGGTGGAAATCCTCCATTATCAGGAAGTCTTAATATCACAGTTATAGTGCTGGATTCAAATGATAACCATCCGACATTTACACAAGATGTCTATTCTGTAACTTTATCTGAAAATGTGAAACCTGACACAAGCATTATTCGTGTGGAAGCAACAGATCTGGATGATGGATTAAACAGCGAACTTGAATATTATTTTGGAGGACAACTTGAGTCTAAAATATATGAAATCTTTAATTTGGATAAAAACACTGGTGAAATAAAAATTAAGGGCCAAATTGATTTTGAGAAGGTTGATGTTTACAAATTGGACGTCCACGCCACAGACCATGGACACCCTCCAATGAGTACTGATTGTAGAGTGATTATAAAAATAGTTGATGAAAATGACAACCAACCTGAAATAGAGGTGACATCTCTGTCCAAAACTGTACCAGAAGACTCCAAACCTGGGACTGTAATTTCTCTTATAAGCATCACTGACAAAGATGTTGGCTTGAATGGCAAAGTCGTATGTAGTCTTTCACAAAATGTCCCATTCGAATTAAAACCTTCATTTCAAGACAACATGTACTCGCTGGTTCTGAAAGACAGACTGGATCGAGAATTAGTGGCGGATTATGACATCACAATCACAGCTACAGACTGTGGTCAACTTCCTTTGTCCACTTTTAAAATTATCCACGTGGACGTGTCAGACGTTAATGATAATATTCCAACCTTTTTGCACAATCCAATCCAACTTTATTTGCTGGAAAATAATGTGCCAGGAAAGTCCATCTTTTCTGTCACTGCATTCGATAAAGACTTAAATGAAAATGCAGCTCTGACGTATCACATTAACAGAGGAGAAGGAAGCCAAGTTAAAATGTCAACATTTTTAAACATCAACCCTGAGAATGGTGACATTTCGGCACTAAAAAGTTTTGACTTTGAGACGCTGAAAAGTTTCCAGTTCCAAGTGGTTGCCACCGATGGTGGAAGTCCTCCGCTGAGTAGCAACGTGACGGTGAACGTGTTCATTCTGGATCAGAATGACAACGCTCCAGTCATCCTGTATCCAGTCAGCTCCAACGGTTCGGCTGAAGGCGTGGAGGAGATTCCCCGCAATATGAAAGCAGGAGACTTGGTGACTAAAGTCCGAGCCTATGACGCCGATATCGGATATAACGGCTGGTTGCTGTTTTCTCTGCAGCAAGTCACCCACCACAGTCTGTTTTCTTTGGACCGCTATACGGGCCAGATCCGAACACTTCGCTCCTTGACGGAGACAGACGAGGCTGAGCATGGACTGCTCATACTGGTCAAAGACAATGGCAACGTTTCGCTCTCGGCAACAGCTACTGTGACTGTCAAACTTGTGGAGCCCAAAGAGGCTTTTGCAGCTTCCGATGTCAAAAGTGCAGCAAAAGTGGACAATGAGGAGGACAATGTGACTTTTTATCTCATCATCACTTTGGGCTCGGTCTCGCTCCTTTTTGTCATCAGCATCATCGTGCTGATCGCCATGCAGTGCTCCAAATCCACAGAGTACACTTCCAAATATCTACAAGACACTAATTATGATGGCACACTGTGTCACAGCATCCAGTACAGATCGGGAGACAAACGCTACATGTTAGTTGGACCCAGGATGAGTATCGGGTCCACCATCGTCCCGGGCAGCCACGCCAACACTCTGGTGCTCCCCGACAGAAGACATACTTCCGGGGAGGTAAGAAGAACCTTTTTTTTGTATTGCACATGGTAAATCGTTACAGTAAACATTGGCTCTCTGAATACTTTTTGTTGGAATTTGATCTGCTTTTCTGGTAAAAGCAAAATATCATTCCAAAATCACTGAATTGTTTTGAACTGACAGTTTGTTTTGCACTTAATAGTTGAGGAAAACAGTGAATTTACTTCTTTCTGTGGTGCGGAATTCTGGGGAGTAGGTTGGTGACATTTAAGGTCCGCAATGATTTCTTCATTAATCTATTTGTTGTTATGATGTTTGCTTACAATTAAGGTTTACATTGATAAGAGCAATTCCAAAGCATCAATGCTACATCTGTGGCGGGAGGTCAACCATTTTTTTTTATTTCTGTTTCTTTTTTATTATTTTATTTGAGTTTTTGTAACATAGGATGCAATGTATGCATAAAGCCAATGTAATTGTATTTAATCTCTCAATGCTGTTGCATTGATCTCTGTGTAATAATTGGGCTGCTGTGTCTTGTGTTTAAAGACATGACTGTTGGATCCAAATAGAGTCAGCAACTATGAAAAAAAACACAGTGCAAAACGAAAAGTGTTTGGATTCAAGTTAGTGTTTTGACAGAGGGAATTGGGGGGTTTAACGTTTGGATTTAGTGAGATGAACGACTCATTCATTGCCTAAGGTAAGAATGTTGTGGAGGAAATATATTTCCAATATGGCAACCAGAATATATTTGTTAAATTAACAGTAGCACATAAACCTTTGACAAATTATGTCATAAACATTGTGTATAAAAGGAAATGGAGTGTATTTAGCAGGGCTAGTACTACAGAAACTACCAGACACCAAGTCAAAAATCATGCTGATGCACATTTTATGGTCACGTTAATATTCTCAATGCACATAATAAAAACAAAACACTAGGTGGCAGTGTCTTATAAGTTTTCAGTGTTGAGTTTAAGGCGTCCTGCCCCTTCTGGAATCATTTTGTTCAAGTCATCAGAGGAGACGGTACCTTCAACAGAGACGGATGCTGTGGTCGTTTCAGCCCAGTATTGCCTTATATATATATTTGTATTCTTCTGAGATAACAATTTTGTCATTTTGGAGGTTTCATTTTTTGGGTGGAATTTGGATTTCAATGATCTAATCCAAGCTGGGAGGATGGAAGCAGAAGGACAAAGGCGAGGTCTTTTTTTCTGCATCATACTGGTTTGTCTGGAGCAGATCGCAGCACAGATCAAATATTCCATCGCTGAGGAAGTCAAAGTGGGGACCGTGGTGGGGAATGTTGCCAAGGATCTGGGATTGGAAATCAGCACATTGGTGGAGAGACATTTTCGGATTGTTTCGGGCAATGAGGGGGCTCAGTTTGAGGTAAATGTGAACAATGGGGTCCTCTATGTCAGTAAAAGCATCAACAGAGAGGAGATATGTGAGGGCATGTCGACATGTTTCGTTAATCTGAAATTAGTTGCTGAGAATCCTATGGAAATTCATCATGTTGGTGTAGAAATTATAGATATTAATGACAATTCACCCACATTTCAAGAGGAAGAAAAAGTTTTTGAAATATATGAGTCTACACAGCCTGGAAAACGCTTCCAATTACCAAGTGCACATGATCCAGATGTTGGCTTTAATACGGTGCGTTCGTACAAAATAAACCCAAACCAATATTTTAATATCCAGATTCGAGAGCGAGGAGATGATAAGGTACCCTTTTTAATACTACAAAAGTCTCTAGACAGAGAAAAACAGACTGAGCATAGATTGGTTCTGACTTCGTTTGACAGTGGAAATCCAGCAAGATATGGAAGCCTTAATGTCACAGTTATAGTTCTTGACTCAAATGATAATAATCCCACATTTATGCAAGAGGTATACTCAGTAAATGTATCTGAAAATGTGAAAGTGGGCAAATGTGTTATCAAGGTGGAAGCAACTGACCTGGACGAAGGCTTGAATGGGGAAGTTGAATATTATTTTGGTGGAGAATTTGACTCGGAAATTTATGAAATGTTTAATTTAGATAAAACCACTGGTGAAATAAGTGTGAAGGGACAGATCGATTTTGAGAAGGTTGATGTTTACAAATTGGACGTTCACGCCACAGACAAAGGACAACCTCCTACGAGTACTGATTGCAGGGTGATCATAAAAGTAGTTGATGAAAATGACAACCAACCCCAAATTGACGTGACATCTCTGTCCAAAACTGTACCAGAAGACTCCAAACCCGGGACTGTAATTTCTCTTATAAGCATCACCGACCAAGATGTTGGCTTGAATGGCAAAGTCATATGTAGTCTTTCACAAAATGTCCCATTCGAATTAAAACCTTCATTTCAAGACAACATGTACTCGCTGGTTCTGAAAAACAGACTGGATCGAGAATTAGTGGCGGATTATGACATCACAATCACAGCTACAGACTGTGGTCAACCTCCTTTGTCCACTTTTAAAATTCTCCACGTGGACGTGTCAGACGTTAATGATAATATTCCAACCTTCCTGCACAATCCAATCCAACTTTATTTGCTGGAAAATAATGTGCCAGGGAAGTCCATCTTTTCTGTCACTGCATTTGATAAAGACTTAAATGAAAATGCAGCTCTGACGTATCACATTAACAGAGGAGAAGGAAGCCAAGTTAAAATGTCAACATTTTTAAACATCAACCCTGAGAATGGTGAAATTTCAGCACTAAAAAGTTTTGACTTTGAGACACTGAAAAGTTTTCAGTTCCAAGTTGTGGCCACCGATGGTGGAAGTCCTCCATTGAGCAGCAACGTTACGGTGAACGTGTTCATTCTGGATCAGAACGACAACGCTCCAGTCATCCTGTATCCAGTCAGCTCCAACGGTTCGGCTGAAGGCATGGAAGAGATTCCCCGCAATATGAAAGCAGGAGACTTGGTGACTAAAGTCCGAGCCTATGACGCCGATATCGGATATAACGGCTGGTTGCTGTTTTCTCTGCAGCAAGTCACCCACCACAGTCTGTTTTCTTTGGACCGCTATACGGGCCAGATCCGAACACTTCGCTCCTTGACGGAGACAGACGAGGCTGAGCATGGACTGCTCATACTGGTCAAAGACAACGGCAACGTTTCGCTCTCGGCAACAGCTACTGTGACTGTCAAACTTGTGGAGCCCAAAGAGGCTTTTGCAGCTTCCGATGTCAAAAGTGCAGCAAAAGTGGACAATGAGGAGGACAATGTGACTTTTTATCTCATCATCACTTTGGGCTCGGTCTCGCTCCTTTTTGTCATTAGCATCATCGTGCTGATCGCCATGCAGTGCTCCAAATCCACAGAGTACACTTCCAAATATCTACAAGAGACTAATTATGATGGCACACTGTGTCACAGCATCCAGTACAGATCAGGAGACAAACGCTATATGTTAGTTGGACCCAGGATGAGTATCGGGTCCACTATCGTCTCGGGTAGCCACGCCAACACTCTGGTGCTCCCTGACAGGAGACACACTTCCGGGGAGGTAAGAAGAACATTGTTTTGCCTTTTTTACCATGGTAAAGTTTTACAATAGACATGTTAACCCTGTAAGACTTCGGTGTGCTACTGTGATTTTATCTGCTTTTGGGGTCAAAGCCAAAATGTCATGTCAAATTCACGGAATTGTTTTTGGACTGACAGTTTGTTTTAAACTTAATAGTTCAGTAAAGCAGTAAATCCACTTCTGTCTGTGGTGCTGAATTCTGGGGTGTAGTTTAGTGTTTTAATGTATTAAAACATTATGTGGATAGATGGAACTGCTGTGCTGAATGTTGGATCCGAATTGAGTCAACAACTATAAACAAAACGAGAGAGTGCAAAACTACAACTCAAGCCCCAAAACAACAATGACAACTAGAAAAAAAAGTTCAACATTAACAACATCATGGCTGGACCAAAACATCACCATATTGGAGGGGGGTGAGATTGTGGCTTGACTAACCAACAGAAAGCAAAGATGGCAAAAACACAATAAATATTCTCATGATAAATAGTACTTATATAAAATTACCTATTCTTTTACTTACTTAACTGCTTACCTCTGACTTGAACAATTTCACCACTGTTCAGGGCTCTGAAAGATTCTGAACACTGATGTGATTATGAGGTTGACCTGGTGGACGCCATGCAGTCAATTGGGCATTTTGTCAATGTTAGATACATATTATTTGACGACTCTTTTATTATATTTCACTTGCCTATAGTGTTTGGATTTTAGTTATATACATTGTCTTGAGGGATTTAGGTTTGGGTTTAGTGAAATTTTAATAAAGGAGGAAGATGGTGGATGATTTTATTTATTGTAAAACATATTTATCAAATTAATCACAGCACAGAAGCATTGATGAGTTTTGTCATTAACATATATGAAAGCAAATAAGGTATATTTTGTAGGACGAGAACTACAACAACTACGTGACTGCAACTCAAAACCCACGTTGATGCACATTTTATAGTGAATATTCTCCATGCACATGATGGAATAGAACCACTAGGTGGCAGTGTCTTATCAGTATACAGTGTTTTACATCAGGCGTCCTGCCCCTTCTGGAATCATTTTGTTTAAGTCATCAGAGGAGACGATACCGTCAAAAGAGACGGATGTTGCTCTTTTTTCAGTCCTGTATTGCCTTGTATTTTTGGATACTTTAAATTTTATTTATTTTTTTCCATTTTGGTGGTTTCATTTGTTGGTGGAATTTGGATTTGGATACTCTGATCCAAGCTGGGAGGATGGGAGCAGGAGGACAAAGGCGAGGTCTCTTTCTCTTCATCATGTCTGTTTGTCTGGAGCAGATTGCAGCACAGATCAAATATTCCATGGCAGAGGAAGTCAAATTGGGAACCATGGTGGGGAATGTTGCCAAGGATCTGGGATTGGACATCAGCACGTTGGTGGAGAGACATTTTCGGATTGTTTCAGGCAATGAGGGGGCTCAATTTGAGGTAAATGCGATTAATGGCGTCCTCTTTGTGCGTAAAAGCATCAACAGAGAGGAGATATGCGAGGGTGTCTCACCATGTTTAGTTAATCTAAAATTTGTCGTTGAGAATCCTATGGAAATTCATCATGTTGTTGTAGAAATTTTAGATATTAATGACAATTCACCCACTTTTCAAGATTTAGAGAAAATTTTAGAAATCTCAGAGTCTACACTTCCTGGAAAACGCTTCCAATTACCCAGCGCACATGACCCAGATGTTGTCGTTAATACAGTGCGTGCATACAAATTAAGCATGAATGAATTTTTTAATCTACAAATTCGGGAGAGAGGAGATGATAAGATACCCTTCTTAGTATTACAAAAGTCACTTGATCGAGAACAAGATACTGAGCACAGACTTGTTCTCACTGCAGTTGATGGTGGAAATCCAGCAAGATCTGGAAGTCTTAATGTCACAGTTATAGTGCTTGACTCTAACGATAACCACCCAATTTTTAAGCAAGAAGTGCATTCCGTTACTTTATCTGAAAATGTGAAATTGGGCACAATTGTTATCAAGGTTGAAGCAACTGACCTAGATGAAAGATTAAATGGAGAAGTTGAATACCATTTTGGTGGAGAACTTGAATCTAAACTATATGAAACATTTAGTTTGGATAAAAACACTGGTGAAATAACAGTTAGGGGCCAAATTGATTTTGAGAAGGTTGATGTTTACAAATTGGACGTCCATGCCACAGACAAGGGGCAACCTCCAATGAGTACCGACTGCAGGGTGATCATAAAAGTTGTTGATGAAAATGACAATCAACCCGAAATTGACGTGACCTCTCTGTCAAAAACAGTAGCGGAAGACTCCAAACCCGGGGCAGTCATTTCTCTTATAAGCATCACCGACAAAGATGTCGGATTGAACGGCAAAGTCATATGTAGTCTGTCACAAAATGTCCCATTCGAGTTAAAACCTTCATTTCAAGATAACATGCACTCACTGGTTCTGAAAGACAGACTGGATCGAGAGTTAATGGCGGATTATGACATCACAATCACAGCTACAGACTGTGGTCAACCTCCTTTGTCCACTTTTAAAATTCTCCATGTTGACGTAACTGATGTTAATGATAATATTCCAACCTTCCTGCACAATCCAATCCAACTTTATTTGCTGGAAAATAATGTGCTAGGAAAGTCCATCTTTTCTGTCACTGCATTCGATAAAGACTTAAATGAAAATGCAGCTCTGACGTATCACATTCACAGAGGAGAAGGAAGCCAAGTTAAAATGTCAACATTTTTAAACATCAACCCTGAGAATGGTGAAATTTCGGCACTAAAACGTTTTGACTTTGAGACGCTGAAAAGTTTCCAGTTCCAAGTGGTGGCCACCGATGGTGGAAGTCCTCCACTGAGTAGCAACGTGACGGTGAACGTGTTCATTCTGGATCAGAACGACAACGCTCCAGTCATCCTGTATCCAGTCAGCTCCAACGGTTCGGCTGAAGGCATGGAAGAGATTCCCCGCAATATGAAAGCAGGAGACTTGGTGACTAAAGTCCGAGCCTATGACGCCGATATCGGATATAACGGCTGGTTGCTGTTTTCTCTGCAGCAAGTCACCCACCACAGTCTGTTTTCTTTGGACCGCTATACGGGCCAGATCCGAACACTTCGCTCCTTGACGGAGACAGACGAGGCTGAGCATGGACTGCTCATACTGGTCAAAGACAACGGCAACGTTTCGCTCTCGGCAACAGCTACTGTGACTGTCAAACTTGTGGAGCCCAAAGAGGCTTTTGCAGCTTCCGATGTCAAAAGTGCAGCAAAAGTGGACAATGAGGAGGACAATGTGACTTTTTATCTCATCATCACTTTGGGCTCGGTCTCGCTCCTTTTTGTCATCAGCATCATCGTGCTGATCGCCATGCAGTGCTCCAAATCCACAGAGTACACTTCCAAATATCTACAAGACACTAATTATGATGGCACACTGTGTCACAGCATCCAGTACAGATCAGGAGACAAACGCTACATGTTAGTTGGACCCAGGATGAGTATCGGGTCCACTATCGTCTCGGGTAGCCACGCCAACACTCTGGTGCTCCCTGACAGGAGACACACTTCCGGGGAGGTAAGAAGAACATTGTTTTGCCTTTTTTACCATGGTAAAGTTTTACAATAGACATGTTAACCCTGTAAGACTTCGGTGTGCTACTGTGATTTTATCTGCTTTTGGGGTCAAAGCCAAAATGTCATGTCAAATTCACGGAATTGTTTTTGAGCTGACAGTTTGTTTTGAACTCAATAGTTCAGTAAAGCAGTAAATCCACTTCTGTCTGTGTTGCTGAATTCTGGGGTGTAGTTTAGTGTTTTAATATATGCATAGCTGTTCTGCTGTATATCTTAGGTACCGGTAAATTCATTCAACATTTTGTGGATTGATGGAACTGCTGTGTGTTGTGGGTTCTTTAAAGTCGTGAATGTTGGATCCGAATTGAGTCAACAACTATAAACAAAACGAGAGAGTGCAAATCTACAACTCAAGCCACAAAACAACAATGACAACTAGAAAAAAGTTAAACATTAACAACATCATAGCTGGACCAAAACATAACCATATTGGAGGGGGGTGAGATTGTGGTTTGACTAACCAACAGAAAGCAAAGATGGCAAAAACACAATAAATATTCTCATGATAAATAGTACTTATATAAAATTACCTATTCTTTTACTTACTTAACTGCTTACCTCTGACTTGAACAATTTCACCACTGTTCAGGGCTCTGAAAGATTCTGAACACTGAAGTGATTATGAGGTTGACCTGGTGGACGCCATGCAGTCAATTGGGCATTTTGTCAATGTTAGATACATATTATTTGATGACTCTTTTATTATATTTCACTTGCCTATAGTGTTAGGATTTGAGTTGCATATATTGTCTTGAGGGATTTAGGTTTGTATTTAGTGAAATTTTAATAAAGGAGGAGTTTATGGAGAATTATATTTATTGTTTGGCAGCCAAAACGTATTTATCAAATTAATCACAGCACAGAAGCATTGATGAGTTTTGTCATTAACATATATGAAAGCAAAGAAGGTATATTTTGTAGGACGAGAACTACAACAACCACGTGACAACAAATCAAAACCACGTTGATGCACATTTCATAGTGAATATTCTCCATGCACATATTGAAATATAACCACTAGGTGGCAGTGTCTTATTAGTATACAGTGTTTTACATCAGGCGTCCTGCCCCTTCTGGAATCATTTTTTTTAAGTCATCAGAGGAGACAATACCGTCAAAAGAGACGGATGTTGCTCTTTTTTCAGTCCTGTATTGCCTTGTATTTTTGGATACTTAAAAGAAAAACAATTTTTCCATTTTGGTTGTTTCATTTTTTGGTGGAATTTGGATTTGGATGCTCTGATCCAAGCTGGGAGGATGGAAGCAGGAGGACAAAGGCGAGGTTTCTTTTTCTGCATCATGTTGGTTTGTCTGGAGCAGATCGCAGCACAGATCAAATATTCCATCGCAGAGGAAGTCAAATTGGGAACCGTGGTGGGGAATGTCGCCAAGGATCTGGGATTGGACATCAGCACGTTGGTGCAGAGACATTTTCGGATTGTTTCGGGCAATGAGGGGGCTCAGTTTGAGGTAAATGTTAATAATGGCGTCCTCTTTGTCCGTAAAAACGTCAACAGAGAGGAGATATGTGAGCGTGTCTCACCATGTTTAGTTAATCTAAAATTAGTTGCTGAAAATCCTATGGAAATTCATCATGTTGGTGTAGAAATTTTAGATATCAATGACAATTCACCTACTTTTGAAGAGGAAGAATTCATTTTAGAAATATCTGAGTCTATGCCTGCTGGAAAACGCTTCCAATTACCAAGTGCACATGATCCAGATGTTATTGGTAATATGGTGCGCGTATACAAATTAAACCTAAACGAATACTTCAACATTCAAATTAGAGAGAGAGGAGATGATAAAATACCCTTTTTAGTATTACAAAAATCTCTGGATCGAGAAAAAGATATTGAGCACAGTCTTGTTCTTACTGCAGTTGATGGTGGAAATCCAGCAAGATCTGGAAGTCTTAATATCACAGTTGCAGTTCTTGACTCTAATGACAATGCACCACAATTCATACAAGAAGTATATTCCACAAATTTGCCTGAAAATGTGAAAATGGGAACAAGCATTATCAAGGTGGAAGCAACTGACCTGGACGATGCACTGAATGGAGAAGTTGAATATTATTTCGGCGGCAAACTTGACTCCGATATCTATGACATTTTTTATTTAGATAAAACCACTGGTGAAATTAGGGTGAAGGGCCAAATTGATTTTGAGAAGGTAGATGTTTACAAATTGGATATTCATGCCACAGATAAAGGGCAACCTCCGATGAGTAGCGATTGCCGAGTGATCATAAAAATAGGTGATGAAAATGACAACCAACCCGAAATAGGTGTGACATCTCTGTCAAAAACTATACCAGAAGACTCCAAACCTGGTACTGTCATTTCTCTAATAAGCATTACTGACAAAGATGTTGGAATGAACGGCAAAGTCATATGTAGTCTGTCACAAAATGTCCCATTTGAGTTAAAACCTTCATTTCAAGACAACATGTACTCTCTGGTTCTGAAAGACAGACTGGATCGAGAATTAGTGGCGGATTATGACATCACACTCACAGCTACAGACTGTGGTCAACCTCCTTTGTCCACTTTTAAAATTCTCCATGTGGACGTGTCAGATGTTAATGATAATATCCCAACCTTCCTGCACAATCCAATCCAACTTTATTTGCTGGAAAATAATGTGCCAGGGAAGTCCATCTTTTCTGTCACTGCATTCGATAAAGACTTAAATGAAAATGCAGCTCTGACGTATCACATTAACAGAGGAGAAGGAAGCCAAGTTAAAATGTCAACATTTTTAAACATCAACCCTGAGAATGGTGAAATTTCGGCACTAAAAAGTTTTGACTTTGAGACACTGAAAAGTTTCCAGTTCCAAGTAGTGGCCACCGATGGTGGAAGTCCTCCACTGAGTAGCAACGTGACGGTGAACGTGTTCATTCTGGATCAGAACGACAACGCTCCAGTCATCCTGTATCCAGTCAGCTCCAACGGTTCAGCTGAAGGCATGGAAGAGATTCCCCGAAATATGAAAGCAGGAGACTTGGTGACTAAAGTCCGAGCCTATGACGCCGATATCGGATATAACGGCTGGTTGCTGTTTTCTCTGCAGCAAGTCACCCACCACAGTCTGTTTTCTTTGGACCGCTATACGGGCCAGATCCGAACACTTCGCTCCTTGACGGAGACAGACGAGGCTGAGCATGGACTGCTCATACTGGTCAAAGACAACGGCAACGTTTCACTCTCGGCAACAGCTACTGTGACTGTCAAACTTGTGGAGCCCAAAGAGGCTTTTGCAGCTTCCGATGTCAAAAGTGCAGCAAAAGTGGACAATGAGGAGGACAATGTGACTTTTTATCTCATCATCACTTTGGGCTCGGTCTCGCTCCTTTTTGTCATCAGCATCATCGTGCTGATCGCCATGCAGTGCTCCAAATCCACAGAGTACACCTCCAAATATCTACAAGACACTAATTATGATGGCACACTGTGTCACAGCATCCAGTACAGATCAGGAGACAAACGCTACATGCTAGTTGGACCCAGGAGGAGTATCGGGTCCACTATCGTCTCGGGTAGCCACGCCAACACTCTGGTGCTCCCTGACAGGAGACACACTTCCGGGGAGGTAAGGCAAAAGCTGTTTCCTATGTTTTTTACAACTGTTGTGACGAGAAAGAATTTGTTTATATTTGATCCTTGATCTGTTTGTTCAGGCTATCTAAGAGAAACAATGTTGCAATCTTTCCATGAAAGTGATAGCAAATTATAATAACTCATATTGTCATAAATAGATGCTGGTTGCTTGTAGTAGATGAGAACAACAGGTCTTCATTGCTATTTATGTTGCAGAATTGTTGCTTGTGAACATGTTCCTCGCTCAAGCTGTTTTGCTGCTCTATAGTGTAAATTGCTTCATGGCCAAGGCTCAAGTTCTATTATGAGCAATGTTTCTTGAATACAGAGATGGTTTTGAGACGGAAGTGAGACAAAATGGCATATTGTTGAGTGAATGGAAGATGTTTTTTTGTTGTTTTTTGTTTGTTTTTGTTTTGACATTTCATTGGTGATGAATGGTTTGTTGTATCTTAATGCAAATCACACTTAAGCCCTCCTCCTTATTGTTTGCCCTGAGCGAGATTCCGTTATTCTTCAGTCAGACTTACTGAAAATTGATTTTACTCATTAATTTCATGTTTTTAAATATTTGTTTTAATAACTGAAAGCTCAAGTGCTCAATTGTTTTGAACATCAATAGTTCACTATTGTTTTTGTAAAGACATAAATGCAACATAATGACATACAATTTTTTTCTTCTTCTTCTTCTTCTTGTCCTTCTACTTCTACTACTACTATCACTAATAGTAATAATAATAATAATAATAATAATAATAATAACAATAATATTCTTTCTTTCCAATATATTTTGCTGAGATTAGAAGTCAATTTGAAGTTTTGGGACATGCGTTGCTGTTCTAAACTTCGACCAGAAATTTTTTTCTGACCGTCCAAAACTGATCTGCAACATATCCGTTTTGTTATTACTTTTTTTAAATCTATGCATTGTGAAATTTTCCTCTATTGTTTTAATCAAATAACTTCTCCCGATTGACTTGACTCACCACAGTGGCGGCTAAATGTAGTCAGTGCGCAATTGAGTAAGGCATATTGTGCAGGGGCACGTAATTTATTATCACAGTATTAAAATGTGGCGTGTTGCTCTATTTGAACTTCATCATGTTGTTTTAAGCTCTCATTGAATATAATTACTGACTTAGGCCTACTGGGTCGGGTGTTTGAAATAGGATATATTTGTTTTCATTGGACAATTTAGGACTATTTGTAGGCTATTTGTTATATTTTTTTTTCTAAACGAAATTGTCAACGGCTTTGTTTTTCCTCTTGGTGTCAGTGTAACATTAAAAATCATGGACATAACGGCCCCTCCCCATGATTACCTACATCTTTTGTTTGAGCTTGACAAAATCTCAGTCAGCATTTAGACTGAGGTCGTCCGTGATGTGTACATCGTGTTGGAGCAGCGTAAAAAAATGTTACAAAAATGACTTGGATTTAAACAACCACCTCTACGATTTTGTGTAGCTGCATGTTGCTGTTGTGGGGAGATGGCGGCCCATGTCCTTTTTCATTTTGCTTTGTTTCTGCTGCTGGGAAAAAGGGCTCTGTCGGAAATTCGCTACTCCATTCCCGAGGAGGTTAAAGATGGAACTGCCGTGGGGAATATTGCAAAGGATCTGGGCCTTGATATCAGCTCTCTGGTTGATCGACGGTTCCGAGTGGTTTCCGAATCAAATGAGGCTTTTTTTGAGGTAAACCAGCACAATGGGGTGTTGTACGTGAGCAAGAGAATAGACAGAGATGACTCCTGTCAGGGCAGCGGCGCCTGCCTCTTCGAGCTCAAAGTGATCGTGGAAAGCCCGTTGGAAATACATTATGTCGTTATAGAAATCACAGATGTGAACGACCACTCCCCCGTTTTTATTGAGAAAGAGCAAACGTTTGAAATAGCGGAGCACACGTTGCCTGGGAAGAGATTCCAGCTGCATGCAGCGCATGATCCGGACGCAGGGATGAATTCCATCCGCGCATACAGGTTGACGTCAAATGAGCATTTTGAAGTAGATGTCCGCCAGAGCGATGAGGATAAAATTCCATTTTTGGTGCTGAAAAAAATTCTGGACAGGGAACAAAAGACAAAACACTCGTTGCTGGTCACAGCGGTGGATGGAGGGAAACCTCCCCGTTCAGGCTCTCTTAATGTGTCCATTGTTGTACTTGATATTAATGACAACAGACCCGTGTTCAGTCAGGATAATTACCAAATCACAATAGCAGAAAATATTCCGATTGGTACCTTAATATTTAAAATAAACGGTACAGACCCAGATGAAGGCATTAACGGGGAAATTGAATACAGGCTTGCAAAGACATTGAAGAAAAATGTTTACAGTGTTTTTGAAGTGGAAAAATCGACAGGTATAATTAGAGTAAAGGGAAAAGTTGACTTTGAAGAAAATGACGTATATAAACTAGACATTGAAGCATCAGACAGAGGAACACCACCCCTGACAGGGGAGTGTAGAGTCATTATAAAGATACGAGACATAAATGATAATGTTCCAGAAATAGAAGTGACGTCACTGTCTAATATAGTTCCCGAAGACTTAAAACCTGGTACAGTTATTTCCCTTATTAGTGTGAAAGATAAAGACTCGGGTGTTAATGGCAAAATTATTTCCACAATAACAAATGCTGTCCCTTTCGAATTAAAACCATCCTACAAAGAAAACATATTTTCAGTGGTGACTAAAGACTATTTGGACAGAGAGGAAGTGTCTCATTATGAAATCACAATAAAAGCCACCGACTGTGGAGAGCCTCCTTTATCAGCTGTCAAATCTCTCAATATTCAGATATCAGATGTGAACGACAACAGCCCACACTTTGAACAGAACCCCCTTGAGTTTTATTTACCAGAGAACAATGTGGCTGGGAATTCAATTTTCTATGTCAGTGCAACAGACAAAGATATAAATGAGAATGCAGCTATTTCATATCATATTGTGAGAGAGGGACGGCTCAATGACATCATGTCTTTCCTAAATATAAATGCTGAAAATGGACAAATATCAGCTTTAAAGAGTTTTGACTTTGAGACGCTGAAAAGTTTCCAGTTCCAAGTGGTGGCCACCGACGGTGGAAGTCCTCCACTGAGCAGCAACGTGACGGTGAACGTGTTCATTCTGGATCAGAACGACAACGCTCCAGTCATCCTGTATCCAGTCAGCTCCAACGGTTCGGCTGAAGGCGTGGAGGAGATTCCCCGCAATATGAAAGCAGGAGACTTGGTGACTAAAGTCCGAGCCTATGACGCCGATATCGGATATAACGGCTGGTTGCTGTTTTCTCTGCAGCAAGTCACCCACCACAGTCTGTTTTCTTTGGACCGCTATACGGGCCAGATCCGAACACTTCGCTCCTTGACGGAGACAGACGAGGCTGAGCATGGACTGCTCATACTGGTCAAAGACAACGGCAACGTTTCGCTCTCGGCAACAGCTACTGTGACGGTCAAACTTGTGGAGCCCAAAGAGGCTTTTGCAGCTTCCGATGTCAAAAGTCCAGCAAAAATGGACAATGAGGAGGACAATGTGACTTTTTACCTCATCATCACTTTGGGCTCGGTCTCACTCCTTTTTGTCATCAGCATCATTGTGCTGATCGCCATGCAGTGCTCCAAATCCACAGAGTACACTTCCAAATATCTACAAGAGACTAATTATGATGGCACACTGTGTCACAGCATCCAGTACAGATCAGGAGACAAACGCTACATGTTAGTTGGACCCAGGATGAGTATCGGGTCCACCATAGTCCCAGGCAGCCACGCCAACACTCTGGTGCTCCCTGACAGGAGACACGCTTCGGGGGAGGTAAGACAAAACCTGCATTTTAATTGTTACTGAAAAACTCACACCAAAACACAAATGCTTAGCTAAATTTAGAAAGGTGGTTCTCAACTGTTGTCACCCTGGTGCTCGCATCTTCCTGTTGTTGTAAGGTTACAATCCAATTTTATTGAAGTTTTTGGTTTAAAAATAAACTCTTAAAATACATGTGTAGTATATAATATTTTTTAAACACAGTTTAAAATGAACTTGACTACATCAGCAGAATTGCTCGCTCTGACGCCCGCGATCCAAATGTTGAGCTTCACTATATTTTTTTCAATTCATTTTTCTGACTGGCACTTACCTAATATGTTACATGTTGGAACTTGTGACGCCTCTATATTTTACTGCAATAATCAGAAAACAATTGTACTGTTGTATATTATTATTATTTTTCCCTTTTTTTTTTTGTAACTCTCTTCGACTCATAAAAAATGGATTCATGAGCCACCAGTTGAGAATCGCTGATTCAGAAAACATACACACAAAACTAAATGTTTTTTTTTTATTTTTATGTAATGGACATTAACCCATAAACAAATAACACAAATGTAACCATACTAATCAGACACATTTTAACATTGCCAAATAAACATATTCGACTGGTTATTTTGGACTTAAAGAAGATGTTCCTTTGTTAGTCAAACTAGTTGTGACAATGCCGTATTGAGTCAGTCGTTTCAAGACCTGGCGCTGTCCATGGTGCTGAACATTTCAGTGGCCACTGGCCAGTGAATCCAGGAGTGCTGGGAAAGTTCATTTTCGACACTAACTATAGTTCAAAGGTCAGTTAACAAATTTGAATATGCACTTTCAGTTCGTATTTCATAATTCAACATATTTTGTAACTGTTCACTGTTCCAAAAAATAACTACTTCAGAGTTCTTTTTTTTTTTTTGCCAATATGCTGCTGCGAGCTATTGCCTTTCCCCCAATTGTTGTAGTGCACACAAGTAGCCAGCAGCAAGTTTAACAATACGGTCTTAAAACATGAGGAAAAACATGTTGCTCGAATACTCTTTTTTAAGTGAGGACTTAAAACACAAACAGTAGCCTTGTGTAGTCCTTAATGTGCAAGCAAAATGTAGGAAATAGACTGATGGGAAATTAGCGGTCACACATTCAAACTACACTCCCCACCCCAAGTCTTCAGGTGACCATTAAACACCTGCTCCCAATCCAACTGCTTTCATCAGCTTTCTTCAGCACAGTACCACACCGATATAACACCAAGCTTGATTCTCCACTAGGTGTCAGTGTTTAAACGTGGATGGCGCATTAAAAAATTGTATTTGACAGTAAAGGAGCGTCATTGCTGGACTACAAAGAACACAATCGCTCGGGTTCTCGAAGAGCTTCCGCCGTCAGAGCGTGTTTCTTTATTTCTTACCACAGTATAGAAAATATTCATTGCTATCCAGTTATGGTGTTTTAAATTGTTACTTACACGGATAAGGAAGAAGACGGATAAATATGTATTGGACGCGCCCTGTGTTTTTTCCCCTCCTGCTTTGTTACGGGGAGCTGGTTTCAGCCCAGCTGAAATATTCGGTTCCAGAAGAGGTTAAGGTTGGATCTGCTGTTGGAAATGTTGCAAAGGATTTGGGCCTGGACGTCGGCACTTTAACGAGCAGGAGGTTTCGCATTGTGTCCGGCGCACAGGACGCGCTGTTTGAGGTAAACCCGAACAATGGGCTTCTGTTGGTGCATAAACGCCTCGATCGCGAGCAGCTGTGCGACAGGAATGCTGTATGTGTGATGGATCTCAAAATTGTTGTTGAGAACCCGCTGGAGATTCATTATGTCTCCGTAGAAGTGATAGATGCCAACGACCACTCACCGAGCTTTACAGAAAAGGGGAAAATAATAGAAATAGCAGAACATATTTTGTCCGGTGCACGGTTTCAATTACCAGGCGCAAAAGACCCAGATGTTGGAATTAATTCAATCCAGCGTTATAAACTGAGTCAGAACGACCATTTTCAACTTGAAATTCGGGAAAGGGGTGAAGATAAAATCCCCTTCTTAGTGTTGCAAAGGCAGCTAGACAGGGAGCAGAAAAAAAATCATAGCCTGATTTTGTCTGCTGTAGATGGAGGGACACCATCAAAATCTGGAAACATAAATGTGACCATACGGGTTCTAGATAGTAATGATAACAGACCCATTTTCTCGAAAGAGGTTTATTCTGTAGATTTGCAAGAAAATTCTGCATTAGGCACCTCTGTCATAAAAGTGCAAGCTACTGATCTGGATGAGGGAGCGAATGGGGAGGTGGAATATGAATTTGGGGGGGACATGAATCCAGAGGTGGTGCATCTTTTCAGTCTGGACAAAAAATTGGGAGAAATTCGAGTTAATGGGCAAACTGACTTTGAGACTTATAATGTTTTTAAATTGGATGTGCAGGCCTCCGACAAAGGTCAGCCTCCCATGACAACAGATTGCAGAGTCATCATAAAAATTCAAGATGTGAATGATAACAAACCTGAGATCGAAGTGACATCCATTACTAACATGGTCCCAGAAGATGCGAAACGCGGGACTGTGATTGCTCTCATCAGTATCACTGATATTGATTCGGGCCTGAATGGGAAAGTTATCTGCAGTCTAACAGAAAATGTACCGTTTGAATTAAAGCCATCATTTAAGGAAAATATGTATTCCTTAGTGACAAAAGATACTTTGGACAGAGAAATAAAATCAAGTTATGACATTTCAATCACAGCTACTGACTGTGGTGAACCTGCTCTTTCCACATTCAAAACTGTAAGCATCCAAGTAAAAGATGTGAATGATAACATCCCAGAATTCCCACAAAATCCTTTAGAATTATATCTGACAGAAAATAATGAACCTGGTGCGTCGTTTTTTTCAGTCAATGCTTTTGATAAAGACTTAGACGACAATGCTGCAGTGTCATATTATATTGTCAGACAGGGCGGTCATACTGACATCACATCTTTCCTGAATGTCAATTCTGAAAATGGACAAATATCAGCACTAAAAAGTTTTGACTTTGAGACGCTGAAAAGTTTCCAGTTCCAAGTGGTTGCCACCGACGGTGGAAGTCCTCCATTGAGCAGCAATGTTACGGTGAACGTGTTCATTCTGGATCAGAACGACAACGCACCAGTCATCCTGTATCCAGTCAGCTCCAACGGTTCGGCTGAAGGCGTGGAGGAGATTCCCCGCAATATGAAAGCAGGAGACTTGGTGACTAAAGTCCGAGCCTATGACGCCGATATCGGATATAACGGCTGGTTGCTGTTTTCTCTGCAGCAAGTCACCCACCACAGTCTGTTTTCTTTGGACCGCTATACGGGCCAGATCCGAACACTTCGCTCCTTGACGGAGACAGACGAGGCTGAGCATGGACTGCTCATACTGGTCAAAGACAACGGCAACGTTTCGCTCTCGGCAACAGCTACTGTGACTGTCAAACTTGTGGAGCCCAAAGAGGCTTTTGCAGCTTCCGATGTCAAAAGTGCAGCAAAAGTGGACAATGAGGAGGACAATGTGACTTTTTACCTCATCATCACTTTGGGCTCGGTCTCGCTCCTTTTTGTCATCAGCATCATCGTGCTGATCGCCATGCAGTGCTCCAAATCCACAGAGTACACTTCCAAATATCTACAAGACACTAATTATGATGGCACACTGTGTCACAGCATCCAGTACAGATCAGGAGACAAACGCTACATGTTAGTTGGACCCAGGATGAGTATCGGGTCCACCATAGTCCCAGGCAGCCACGCCAACACTCTGGTGCTCCCTGACAGGAGACACACTTCCGGGGAGGTAAGATTTTTTTTTCTGTCGCTGATGTTTCTTGTATGTGCTTTCAGTTAGCTTTTAATTGCTGTTTGGTGCTCTGACATTTGACCCCAACTTTCCTAAAACCATTGAACCGGCTTTGATCTCATTAGAGTTATTGCTTTGACACTTTGATCTCATTAGAGTTATTGCTTTGACAATTTTACTCCTTTTTTTTAACATGAACTCCATATTTCAAAGCACACCTACAGTTATACCTGCAAGTCAATTTAGTTCAATGCTAAATGTGCCTCACAAGACGAGAACAATGTCAAAATCTGAATTATTAGGAATCTGTCTCTGGTAGTTTGATAAATACTATTATTACATTAACAAGTAACTATAACAAAAATATTATTTTGATTATACAGTACTAAGTAAGTGCAGATAATCTTTACATAGAGTAAAGATATACCATTAGTGCTGTAGTACCAAACAGTGAAAGCTGTGCAAATGATTCAAAGAGTCATCAAACAAAAAAATAAAGTGACCAGTAGTGCAATAACTTGTTAGCAGTGGATGCAATAATTATAATACAAAACGAGTATGTTCACCGTTTAAGGCCAGTTTTGTTGAGTTTCTTTAAGAAATCCATTGCATTATACTTTATTGCAGTACAAATGAGTGTAATTTATTGTCTGTATTAGTAATGTAGTGAGTGAGTAGTTTATTGCACATGTTTCTTTTTTATATATTATTATTTTATTGATCCTGGAATATAACAATCATTGCGTGCGTAAAATTTGAAATGATACGGATGCTGCAGTATTTTGTGTGCATAAAGTAAAGTAAAGTAATCACTGACAAGAAATTAATGGTCTGACTTTTGACTTTATCGGTCCCAAATGTTTGGTTATCAGTAACGTTGTGGCTTTGACAGTTCAATTCTTCTTTCTTTGTTTAAAGTTAGGAATTACAAAACATATCTATATCTACCTGTCAATTTAATTTGCTTAATTTACCCGGCAAGACAATGTGCATAATGTAGTGCTGTATCTGTGGTATTATACTGTAGTTGAAATGGTGTAACTTTCTTGTGTTTATAGTGAGTGGCATACTGC
This sequence comes from Leptonotus elevatus, assembly GCF_054856555.1. NCBI lineage: Eukaryota > Metazoa > Chordata > Actinopteri > Syngnathiformes > Syngnathidae > Leptonotus > Leptonotus elevatus. The sequence goes on along the minus strand of NC_141247.1, from coordinate 14,002,240 downwards.
AGGTGCTTCTCAATATCATCATTTTAGTGACCAAAAATAATTGTTTGTGCATAATTTGAAGCATAATGAGTCAGTATTTCTGTGTGCCTGTTGTGCCATAAACTGCATATTGCAGTTTCGCAAAAATAATGTTTGGTATTTTTATGGTTCTTGTCAGTTTCTCTGATTCTTTGAAGCATTTTTGTTAGTAAGAAACATGGCCTCATTTAATTAAATGAACGCATAGTTGCAGCTTTTATTATTTGGAGAATATGGAGGTAGTTGGGGTTCGGTCCATTACAGAAAACGGTGCCGTGCACTCTAAAAACAGTTGGGTCAAAAGTAACCCAATTATGGTTCAAAAATGGACAATCCTCTTTATTTGGTCAATTTGACCCAATTTGCTGTGTTGTTTTATACAAAATGACCCACTTTTTCGACCCAAGTAAAGGATCTGACGAGGATTTTGAATTGTTTTACACTAAAAGACCTATTTCTTGACTCAAAGTGGGTCAAATTGACCCAAGTAGAAGATCGGTCCATTTTTGACCCATAGTTGGATTATGTTTGACCCAACTGTTTGAGTGTGTGATAAAGAAATAGCCTATTTGTTAAAATACACTGATAACAGCCTACTAAAAGCAGTTCATGCTTGCTACCTCTTGGTGTCACTATGACATAATGAGACCGCTAGCTGAGGCACTCCTCTCACTTGTCTTTTGTCTGAACCAAGCAAAGAAAGCAGAGCGGATCAAATACTGCAGTGCGTTCGGCCAGTCATTTTGCTCTTCTCAACGTGTCTGGTCCACTAACAGGGTTATGTTCTCTTTTGGATCATAATGGGGAACAGTACAAACATCTGGAAATCTGGACACCTCTGTTTTGGCTTTTATCTGGCTCTGCTGGTTTTGTCTGGAGAGCATGTTTGGGCTCAGATAAGGTATTCTGTTCCTGAGGAGGTTCAAGATGGAACCGTGGTGGGAAACATCGCCAAGGATCTCGGGCTAGACGTCAACAGCTTGACCGATCGACGCTTCCGCGTCGTATCCGGGTCCAAGGAGGCTATTTTTGAAGTAAATCAGAACAATGGGGCTCTGTACGTGCACAAACATATTGACAGAGAGGCGCTGTGCCAGGGTGGTGCTGCGTGTCTCGTGGAGCTGAAAATCCTTGTGGAAAACCCACTTGAAATTCACTACGTGCTGGTGGAAATCGCGGATGTGAACGACCATTATCCGAGCTTTCCCGAAGCCGAGCAGACGTTCGAAATAGCTGAGCACACTTTGCCAGGGAGGAGATTTCAATTGCACACGGCCCGGGATCTAGACGCGGGCGCCAACTCCATCCGCACGTACACGTTGACGCAAAATGAGCATTTTGAGGTAAATATCCGCCAAAGTGATGCCGGGAAGGTTCCGTTTTTGGTGCTGAAGAAATCTCTGGACCGGGAGCAGAAGGACAAACATTTATTGCTGGTCACAGCGGTGGATGGAGGTAAACCTCCACTGTCAGGCACTCTAAACGTGTCCATTATTGTTCTTGACATCAATGACAATAGACCCATTTTTAGCCAGGAAATTTATGAAATTACAATAGCAGAAAATATTGATATTGGCACGTCCGTATTTAAAATGAATGCAACAGATCCAGATGAAGGAATTAATGGAGAAATTGAATACATTTTTTCTAAAACTTTAAGTAGAAAAGTATATGATATCTTTGAATTGGACAAAGTAACTGGAGAAATTTGTGTAAAAGGAAAAATAGATTTTGAAGACAATGACGTTTATGAGCTGGATGTTGATGCATCAGATAAAGCGACACCTCCACTGACAGGTGAGAGTAGAATTATAATAAAAATTAAAGATGTTAATGATAATACTCCACAAATAGAAGTGACGTCACTGTCAAATAAAGTGTCTGAAGATTCTAAACCTGGTACAGTGATTTCCCTCATTAGTGTCACAGATAAAGATTCAGGCATGAATGCTAAAATTATTTCCCAAATAACAAATAATGTACCATTTGTATTAAAGCCGTCTTACAAGGAGAACACCTACTCGGTTGTGACCAAAACATTTTTGGATAGAGAGGAAGTGGCACATTATGAATTAATAATTAAAGCTACTGATTGTGGTCAGCCTCCTTTATCTGCATTTAAAACTCTGAGCATCCAAGTGGCTGACGTAAATGACAACAGTCCACATTTTGAACAAAACCCGCTCGAATTTTATCTTTTAGAGAACATTGCGGGAACTTCTCTATTTGCTGTGACTGCAACAGACAAAGATGTGGATGAAAATGCAGCAATTTCATATCAAATATCTAGAAGGGCAAAAACAAATGAAATTGCATCTTTCCTAAACATTAATTCTGAAAATGGACAAATATCAGCGCTAAAAAGTTTTGACTTTGAGACGCTGAAAAGTTTCCAGTTCCAAGTGGTTGCCACCGACGGTGGAAGTCCTCCACTGAGCAGCAACGTTACGGTGAACGTGTTCATTCTGGATCAGAACGACAACGCTCCAGTCATCCTGTATCCAGTCAGCTCCAACGGTTCGGCTGAAGGCGTGGAAGAGATTCCCCGCAATATGAAAGCAGGAGACTTGGTGACTAAAGTCCGAGCCTATGACGCCGATATCGGATATAACGGCTGGTTGCTGTTTTCTCTGCAGCAAGTCACCCACCACAGTCTGTTTTCTTTGGACCGCTATACGGGCCAGATCCGAACACTTCGCTCCTTGACGGAGACAGACGAGGCTGAGCATGGACTGCTCATACTGGTCAAAGACAACGGCAACGTTTCGCTCTCGGCAACAGCTACTGTGACTGTCAAACTTGTGGAGCCCAAAGAGGCTTTTGCAGCTTCCGATATCAAAAGTGCAGCAAAAGTGGACAATGAGGAGGACAATGTGACTTTTTATCTCATCATCACTTTGGGCTCGGTCTCGCTCCTTTTTGTCATCAGCATCATCGTGCTGATCGCCATGCAGTGCTCCAAATCCACAGAGTACACTTCCAAATATCTACAAGACACTAATTATGATGGCACACTGTGTCACAGCATCCAGTACAGATCAGGAGACAAACGCTACATGTTAGTTGGACCCAGGATGAGTATCGGGTCCACTATCGTCCCAGGTAGCCACGCCAACACTCTGGTGCTCCCTGACAGGAGACACGCTTCCGGGGAGGTAAGAAGAACTTTGACATCTACTTGTGTGGCTTTTAGATGCTATACTGTTATGTTTGTTTTTTCTGGGCTCATGCTGGTCATTTGTGTCAACTTCAAAACCATTTTTGCACATGTAATGATATTTCCTAAGGGTGCATATTTTGTCTAATTTAGTAATTTACAACTTCAGCTCTTACAACATTACATTTACATCAAACATGTTGCCTCTTGCTATTGTTGGTGAATTGAAACGCCTAATTATTTTTAGTTCATTGCCATGCAGTGAATCATACAATTTAGCTGAAATTGGTTGCATTCTCTACCTACTTAAATCTTGAACACGATAATTTCTCACCATATTACATTATTCATCAATTTTTGGTCAAGGGTCAATTCATGTGGCATGGTGACCTTTTGAAAGAGGCGTTTACTCGCTTACTTAATTGAGCAAATGAATTACGCAATTTAGATTTTTAAAAAGTAGAAATAACTTCTGCTGGCCATGGAAAATACTTTCACGTTTATGTAAGAGGTTCACACTCCCCCTGCTGACAAATAATGACCTTACAAGCAATATAAGAAACAATGAGTGGCTAAAATATTAAATATAGGCAATGCAATATTTAATAATTTTGCAAATAAACTGGAATGTAGGATTATAATAAAATACAATTTAATATTATTATTATTATTATTGTCAATAATACCACCACCACTACTACTCCTATTAATAATAATAATAATAATAATAATAATAATGACAATTAAGATATAGTTAAACACTTTGCAGTAAAATTAGAAAAAATCATCCATCATAAATAAAGCAAAAATAAAACGTTAATAGTTAGCCTACTATCAGGGGGTAGTGGTGGTTGCGGACCCAAACGTAGGGAAGCAGGGCAAATGAGGCAGTGGTGATGTATATTAAAAAAAAAGGAACTTAATTATACAAAACAAAAGCGAACTCCAAATGGCAAGTGAAACAAAACGTGGGGAGGACAACAAGGCTAATAACTGGCAGTATGACGGGAGGAAAACGACAATGAATTGACGCAGACAGAGGGGAGACAGGAGCCTAAATGCACACACAAACACACACACTAATGACACAACAAGACACACCTGGGGCAAGACACAAGTGGCTGAGGACACTGATTGGTTGACACGAGGAAGGGCAGGATTACACTTTACAAGACCAAGGGAGACAAACAAGGAAAAACAGAACCCAAACATGACGCCTATCACGTTGACGCTATTCTCGAAAGTTCAGAAATGTAGTCATGCAATTCTAATTCTAAACTGCGCATTACAACCAGAGGAAGGATGCAGAATAATTTGTGCCACGACTATAAAGGAAAAACACTTTGTCCACGATTACTGTGTAGCATATGCAGTCTGTTACAATAAATACATGCGCTTCGTTTTCACGGGATTTGATTGGTGGCTGTAAATTAACATTTTAAACAGGTTGCGCCGTTATATGAATTATGCTAGTAATATTCCCTCCCGCTTGGTGTCACTGTACTATCAGCAAGGGCAAAATGGACGCAGTCCCACCCTTGGAACATCCTTTGTTTGATACAGCTCACCATTTAGAACAGACATGCGAACCAGGAGGGAGGGTCTGCTTGTGCTTTACACTAGGGATGTTTACACTGCTGTGAAAGGGACAACAAATTATTCATATCAGAAGAGAGGAATAGCCTAATATTTTTATGGTTTATTTGAACGATGTGGAACGATAAAGGCTGCAGCCGCTGGCTGTTTTTTGTTTTATCTCTGCATTTATATTTGGGAGAACGAGCTTGGGCTGAACTTCGTTACTCCGTTCCGGAGGAGGTGAAAGAGGGCACGTTGGTTGGAAATGTCGCCAAGGATCTTGGCCTGGATAAATCTTCTCTAGTGGATCGACAGTTTCGTGTGGTGTCTGGATCGAAAGAGACGTTTTTCCACGTCAGGCCGGAAAATGGTGCGTTGGAGGTCCGTAGGAAAATTGATAGAGAGGCGCTTTGTGAAGGCAGCGGCGCGTGCGTCATGGAGCTAAAAATTCTGGTTGAAAACCCACTGGAAATGCATCACGTCATCGTGGAGGTTACTGACGTAAACGATCACTCCCCGAATTTTGGTGACAAAGAGCAGGTATTTGAAATAGCCGAACATTCGTCTCCTGGGACGCGTTTCCAGCTTCAAGCAGCCCGTGATCCAGATGCTGGAATGAACTCTGTGCGCACATACACTTTAACGGCCAATGAACATTTTGAACTGGATATAAGCCAAAATGACGAGGAGAAAATACCATTTCTAGTGTTGAAAAGGCCATTAGACAGGGAACAGAATAGAAAGCATGTGCTATTTGTTACTGCAATCGATGGAGGGAAGCCACAGAGATCAAGCACACTTAATGTGACAATTATTGTTCTTGACAGTAATGATAACCGTCCAACTTTTAGTCGAGATACTTATACTGTGGAAATAAAAGAAAATGTTTTAGTTGGTGTAAGTGTCACAAGGGTAAATGCCACAGATCCCGATGAAGGGACAAATGGTGAAATCGAATATAGCCTCGGCAAATCTTCAAATAAAGCTCATGACATTTTTGAGCTAGACAAGTCAAGTGGACTTATTAAGTTGAAAGGTCCTGTTGATTTTGAGGACTCTGAAATTCATAAACTTGATATTCAAGCATCTGATAAAGGGCAACCTCCTTTAACAGGGAGGTGTCGAGTTATTGTAAAAATAAAAGATGTGAATGATAACCCTCCTGAAATTGAAGTCACATCGCTGTCAAGTAAAGTGTCTGAAGATTCTAAACTAGGTACAGTTATTTCCCTCATTAGTGTGACCGATAAGGACTCTGGTGTGAATGGTAAAATTATTTCACAGATTTCCAGTGATGTCCCATTTGAACTAAAACCTTCCTACAAAGAAAACATTTACTCAGTAGTCACGAAGGAATATTTAGACAGGGAGGAAGTATCAAACTACAAGATAACCATAACGGCCACAGACTGTGGTGAGCCTCCCTTGTCAACTTTTCAAACTTTAAATATTCAAATATCAGATGTGAATGATAATAAACCACATTTCCACCAGTATCCACTTAGTTTTTACCTTTCAGAAAATAATATTGCTGGACAGTCAGTATTTTCTGTTAGTGCAACAGATAACGATGTGAATGAAAATGCAGCTATTTCTTACAATATCATTAGAGCAGGGATTGAAAATGACGTAACATCTTTTTTAAATATAAATTCTGAAAATGGTCAGATCTCAGCACTAAAACGTTTTGACTTTGAGACACTGAAAAGCTTCAATTTCCAAGTGGTTGCCACCGACGGTGGAAGTCCTCCACTGAGCAGCAACGTTACGGTGAACGTGTTCATTCTGGATCAGAACGACAACGCTCCAGTCATCCTGTATCCAGTCAGCTCCAACGGTTCGGCTGAAGGCGTGGAGGAGATTCCCCGCAATATGAAAGCAGGAGACTTGGTGACTAAAGTCCGAGCCTATGACGCCGATATCGGATATAACGGCTGGTTGCTGTTTTCTCTGCAGCAAGTCACCCACCACAGTCTGTTTTCTTTGGACCGCTATACGGGCCAGATCCGAACACTTCGCTCCTTGACGGAGACAGACGAGGCTGAGCATGGACTGCTCATACTGGTCAAAGACAACGGCAACGTTTCGCTCTCGGCAACAGCTACTGTGACTGTCAAACTTGTGGAGCCCAAAGAGGCTTTTGCAGCTTCCGATGTCAAAAGTGCAGCAAAAGTGGATAATGAGGAGGACAATGTGACTTTTTATCTTATCATCACTTTGGGCTCGGTCTCACTCCTTTTTGTCATTAGCATCATCGTGCTGATCGCCATGCAGTGCTCCAAATCCACAGAGTACACTTCCAAATATCTACAAGACACTAATTATGATGGCACACTGTGTCACAGCATCCAGTACAGATCAGGAGACAAACGCTACATGTTAGTTGGACCCAGGATGAGTATCGGGTCCACCATTGTCCCGGGCAGCCACGCCAACACTCTGGTGCTCCCTGACAGGAGACACACTTCTGGGGAGGTAAGACATTTCCCCCCCCCCTGCGGTGATTGTTTACAATAAGTGATGTGTACCTTAATTCTTCTGAGTGTTTTAACATGTTGATTACCAATTGACATTGGTGAGGAATTTGGAGTTTGCATATTGTTTTGAAAATAACTTTGCATAGTTGCTGTTGCCCGTAACCACCCGGAATGGTCAATATCTAACCAATCTCTTGGTTAATCAAACCAATATGAGCTTTACCAACTAGATTTGTAGTTTTCTTTTTAAACCAATCCATTTTTTGAGTGAGGAAATACTGAAATACATGAGCACAGTTTATCTTATAGTTCCCAACAGTCATGCCTTCCAACAGGAGCCACTCTTATGATGGGGTCAGGCCTCACCAAGCAATCATCTATTTTTAGGACAGATTTCCTTAAAAAAAATGCATCAGTATGTGCAAAAGTCAAAAATATAAAATAAAGCCACAAAATTCTACATTTCATACATAGCCTATGCATTGAGCTCAAGCAGGGGATGAGGGGATATAATAAGTGCACAAAATATAAAAACAGCACAATGTCAAAGTTTTGATATGCAAAATAAGCCTTGTTATATTTACGCTCTCGCTCGTCTCCAAATATCAGCAAACCCTTATAGGAACGTCTGCCACGTGTTCACAGCTAACTCAAGATACGCTATACGTTTCCCGTTGTTTCTCTTCACGATAAAATAAAAAGTAATTGACGCATTATTTTACTTGATGCCCGAGGCCTGCCGAGACTCACTTATCGCTCGCAAACAACCTGCTTGTCACTCATCTAGAACAGATCAACATTCAAAAATGATTTATTCAAATATTAAACAATGTGCATAGGTTACCACAGTATGCCTTTAATAGACTATAAATAAAACACTGTAATCATTATTGGTTTATAGCTGGCGGACCAAATTCAGATGGAATATTTAGCAGCTGAACATTATGTGCAATGTGGTGCTGAATGGTGTGATTATGCAACGTTTTATTTCTTTTTTTCTTTTTTTTAATGAATCGAGATATTGCAATCCCCTTCATTGGCGGATTACATCTCGTGCGTGTTTAATGTAGATCGTCTTTGAAATTAATTGATCTCACTTCCTGGAGGTGGTCACTTGGTGTCAGTATGTGAGCACAAATGTGCGCCGACATGGATTCTCTTTGTCAAAAATTATCCTCCCCTTTGTCGGGTGGAGTTTTTACACAACAGTGCTTGCGGCGCATTCTGGGCGCACACGGTGACTAGTGAGTACGGTATTTTGCAAATTTAAAAAAATAGAATAGGCTATAATGCCATTTGGTTAATGTATATTTTAGTCCCCACGGTTAACATATTACTGCCCCATCATGATGAAGTGTAAAGGACGCGACGCATCGGGAGGACAAAGGCGCCTGTTTGCGCTCATTGCTGCGTTTATTTTGTCGTGGAGCAGGGTTTGCGCACAGATCCGGTATTCCATCGCGGAAGAGGTGAAAGAAGGAACCGTTGTGGGGAACATAGCAAAGGATTTGGGACTCGACAAAACCACGCTTACAGAAAGAGGATACCGCATCGCGGAGGGCTCATCAGAGCCGTTTTTTAGCGTCAACCATGGCGACGGTCTACTGTATGTGGATCGAGTCATTGACAGGGAGAGTGTGTGCGAGCGCAGCAGCGTGTGTGTAATCCAGCTCAAAACCTTGTTGGAAAACCCACTGGAAATCCACTACGTGAGCGTGGAGGTGCTGGACATTAACGACCACTCTCCGAGCTTCTCCGTGAACGCGTCGCGTCTGGAAATTTCAGAGTCTGCTCTGCCGGGTTTGCGCCTCCAGCTGCAAGCTGCACACGACCCCGACGTCGGGCCCTTTTCCATCCAGGAGTATAAACTCAGTGCTAATGAGCATTTTCGTTTGGAAGTGAAGGAACGAGGAAAGGATAGTAAAATACCAATTTTAGTGCTGTTCAAGTCACTCGACAGAGAAACAAAAAGCAAACACAAATTGCTCTTGTCAGCTATTGATGGAGGAAAACCGAGTCGATCTGGAAGTGCTGCAATATGGGTGCATGTTTTAGATGTTAATGATAATATGCCTGTTTTCACTGAAGAAAATTATTCAGTGCATCTTAATGAAAATGCTCCAATTGGCACAACTGTTATACAAGTGAATGCCACTGATGTTGATGAGGGTACCAATAGTGAGGTAATATATACATTAGGTAATAACGTAAATAGCAGGATACGTGAACTGTTCCGTGTCGATCCCCATAGTGGTGTAATTACTGTACAAGCTCTGATTGATTCCGAACTAGAGGATAGCTATGAAATTGACATACAGGCTTCTGATAAAGGATCCGCTCCTTTACAGACAGAAAAAAGTGTCCTTGTAAAAATAGTTGATTTAAATGACAACATTCCACAGATAGAGGTGACGTCATTTTCCAGAGCAATAGCAGAAGATGCAAGACTAGGAACCACTGTAGCATTAATAAGCGTTCTTGATAAAGATTCTGGCCTGAATGGGAAAGTTATTTGTTCTCTCAGTGAAAATGTTCCTTTTATGTTATCACCTTCAACTCAAGATAACGTGTATTCTATAGTCACAAAATCGGCATTGGATAGAGAACAGCAGTCCACATATGAGATTATGGTAGTTGCAAAAGATGCAGGTGTGCCATCTTTGTCGTCTGAAAGAAGAATAACTATTGTTGTGTCAGATGTGAATGACAACAATCCAAAGTTTTCCTCGAGCCCTTACACGTTTTACGTTACTGAGAACAATCCTCCAGGCCAATCAGTGTTTTCTGTGAGTGCATTTGACCACGATGAAGGTGACAATGCCCAAATTTCATATCACATATTAAGAGATGGAAGAGAAAGAGAACACATGTATTTACACAGTTTAAATATCAATTCAGATAATGGACAAATATCAGCACTAAAGAGTTTTGATTTTGAGATGCTGAAAAGTTTCCAGTTCCAAGTGGTTGCCACCGATGGTGGAAGTCCTCCGCTGAGCAGCAACGTGACGGTGAACGTGTTCATTCTGGATCAGAACGACAACGCTCCAGTCATCCTGTATCCAGTCAGCTCCAACGGTTCGGCTGAAGGCGTGGAGGAGATTCCCCGCAATATGAAAGCAGGAGACTTGGTGACTAAAGTCCGAGCCTATGACGCCGATATCGGATATAACGGCTGGTTGCTGTTTTCTCTGCAGCAAGTCACCCACCACAGTCTGTTTTCTTTGGACCGCTATACGGGCCAGATCCGAACACTTCGCTCCTTGACGGAGACAGACGAGGCTGAGCATGGACTGCTCATACTGGTCAAAGACAACGGCAACGTTTCGCTCTCGGCAACAGCTACTGTGACGGTCAAACTTGTGGAGCCCAAAGAGGCTTTTGCAGCTTCCGATGTCAAAAGTGCAGCAAAAGTGGACAATGAGGAGGACAATGTGACTTTTTATCTCATCATCACTTTGGGCTCGGTCTCGCTCCTTTTTGTCATCAGCATCATTGTGCTGATCGCCATGCAGTGCTCAAAATCCACAGAGTACACTTCCAAATATCTACAAGAAACTAATTATGATGGCACACTGTGCCACAGCATCCAGTACAGATCAGGAGACAAACGCTATATGTTAGTTGGACCCAGGATGAGTGTCGGGTCCACCATCATCCCGGGCAGCCACACCAACACTCTGGTGCTCCCTGACAGGAGACACACTGCGGGGGAGGTAAGGAAGCTTTTGAATTGATGTGGCTCTATGTCAAAATTTATTAGTTTGAGGATGCTTTTTCACATTCGATCAACTTATCACTTGTTTACGCAACAGCAGATATTATAGAAATATAGTGAAAACAAGTAAACTATACACTGAAATTTTATGAACATTTATGCACATGCTCAATGACTATTGCATAAACTTACCTTGGCCATATGATATCTTCCAACGCAAAATCTCACACATTATTTACAATATATACTAATAAAATACTCAAAAAGTTTAGAAAACGTTTGCATTGGTGTGATTTGAAATACAGTAAAAAAACACAAAAAAAAAACACTTTTATTCATTCTAGCATTAGCATTAATGGGTTTTCATATACCTTTTATGGGTGAAGGGAGGATGAAGTCATCCCTGCTGGTTGGAACTGCAATGTTGCTGTCCATGGTGCTGAAAACTCCTGCTCTTGTTTCAACAAGTCTGTCGAGAAACCTACAGAGACAAGCATTTACCTCAAAATAATTCAGTAATATACATCAAGCGTTTTAATGGTTTTGATCGTGTGTTTGTTTACTAAAAAATGATGCAGTGTTTATGTTTAAGTGCTAGTGGATCAGAATGTTTGGTTTATATATTTGTTGAATTTGTTTGGAAATATTAAACATGTTTTATATAATCATTAATAAGGTCTGGTGTTGCTGTGATAGTAAAAGTGTAGTGGGTCTGTCTCTCTTGTACATAACCTGCATTATTGTGAATTGTTGTGGCATATCTATACACTTATAAATCACCATGAGCAATGAGTGAACAAGCAATTGTTTTTGAATACGTTATGCAAAGTTGTATGTAAAGTATGTTTCGTTCACCAAAATACAAAGTCCTGCTGGCTTGGTAGGCTATTGCTTCACTTTACAATGGTTTGATAGCGGTCTATTTTGTTTTTAAGGGGCTACATATATTTGTGGAGCTCAATATGCCTACTGCGAGCATTTGTCTGCAATTAAAATGTAAATTCAATGTCATATCCACGTGGTGGCAGTATGTGACCATATAAGGTATATTTAACGTTGAAACAGGCAGAGTCCGCCCATCCAATATTCAGTCTGGTGGTGAGAATTCAGCTGACACAATTGGACTAACCCACGGTGATCTTGTCATGTTCGTTCTACATTCTTTTGAATTTTAAATGTAGGACAGGGAGCTGTGATGTGGCCATTCTTATTCTGTCTGTAATGACGAAAATAATCTAGCAAAAAAACGGGGACATTTTGGACATGCTTGGATTACTATTTTGGCTGCACAACATGGAACAAAGAGGACGGGAGCGCCGGCCGTTGTTCGGCATCTTGGCGTTGTTTTTATGCGTCCGTTTTGCTTCCGCACAGCTCAGATATTCCATATCCGAGGAACTCAATGAGGGGACTTTTGTTGGGAATGTTGCGAAGGATTTAGCAATAGACCTGGCTTCAATTAAGCAGAGGGGCTTCCGCATTATGTCCAGCTCGAGTGAACGTCTCTTTAAGGTAAATGACAACGACGGGGCCCTTTACGCGAACCGTAAAATTGACCGTGAGGAGGTGTGTAAGGAGAGCAACGCGTGTTTAATTAATCTTAAAATCGTACTCGACAACCCGCTGGAGGTGCATTATATCACAGTGGAAATAATAGATTTAAACGACCACGCCCCCACGTTCCCGGAAAAGACAAAAAAGCTGGACATATTCGAGTCCGCTTTGCCAGGTGCTAAATATCAGCTGCAAAATGCATTTGACCCGGACGGCGGTATAAACTCGGTGCAACAGTACAAAATCAGCCAAAACGACCACTTCCGCTTGGAAGTGAAAGATCGAGGGCGAGACGGCAAAACACCCATTTTGCAGTTGCAGAGGCAGCTTGACAGAGAGAACAAACGCAATCACAAGCTGGTGCTGACAGCCATTGATGGGGGTACGCCCCCAAAAACAGGCTCTGTTGAAATCCTCATCGAGGTTTTGGACGTGAATGACAACATGCCGGTGTTCACTAAAGAGACTTATTCTGCAATGCTGCAAGAGAACGCCCCGGTGGGCACGACCGTCATTCAAGTTAATGCAACAGACTCTGATTCTGGCTCCAATGGGGAAGTTGTTTATTCGTTTGGAAGTGACGTCAAGGATAAAATTAGACAATTATTTAACATTGATTCCGTCACTGGGGAGATTATTGTTAAGGGGAATGTTGATTTTGAGGAGCAAGACAGTTATGATATTGACATCCAGGCATCAGATAAAGGAATGATTCCATTCAAAACTGATAAAAGTGTAATTATTAAAATTATTGACACAAATGATAATCGTCCGGAGATAGAAGTTACGTCTTTGTCTCGTGCAGTTTCCGAGGACTCGCGCCCTGGGACAAAAGTAGCTCTCATCAGTGTTACAGATTTAGACTCGGGCCATAACGGCAAAATAATATGTCATGTTTCTGAAGAGTCTCCTTTTATGTTAACTGCATCTATCCAGGACAACATGTTTGCTGTTGTTACAAAGTCCCAGCTTGACAGGGAGCAGAAGCAGACATACGATATAACAATAATTGCCAAAGACTCGGGTGAACCAGCTCTAACCTCCAAGCAGATTATCAGTGTTTTTGTATCAGATACAAACGATAACAGCCCAGTATTTTTATTGAGCCCTTACATGTTCTACGTTAGTGAAAATAATAAACCAGGGGATTCTGTATTTTCTGTAAAAGCGTCTGATCGTGACGAAGGTGAAAATGCGCATATTTCTTATCACATTTTGAGGAACATAGGAAAGGAAAATGGGCACACATCATTTCTTAATATTAATTCTGAGACGGGAGAAATTCTGGCACTAAAAAGTTTTGACTTTGAGACACTGAAAAGTTTCCAGTTCCAAGTGGTGGCCACCGACGGTGGAAGTCCTCCACTGAGCAGTAACGTGACGGTGAACGTGTTCATTCTGGATCAGAACGACAATGCTCCAGTCATCCTGTATCCAGTCAGCTCCAACGGTTCAGCTGAAGGCATGGAGGAGATTCCCCGCAATATGAAAGCAGGAGACTTGGTGACTAAAGTCCGAGCCTATGACGCCGATATCGGATATAACGGCTGGTTGCTGTTTTCTCTGCAGCAAGTCACCCACCACAGTCTGTTTTCTTTGGACCGCTATACGGGCCAGATCCGAACACTTCGCTCCTTGACGGAGACAGACGAGGCTGAGCATGGACTGCTCATACTGGTCAAAGACAACGGCAACGTTTCGCTCTCGGCAACAGTTACTGTGACGGTCAAACTTGTGGAGCCCAAAGAGGCTTTTGCAGCTTCCGATGTCAAAAGTGCAGCAAAAGTGGACAATGAGGAGGACAATGTGACTTTTTATCTCATCATCACTTTGGGCTCGGTCTCGCTCCTTTTTGTCATCAGCATCATCGTGCTGATCGCCATGCAGTGCTCCAAATCCACAGAGTACACTTCCAAATATCTACAAGACACTAATTATGATGGCACACTGTGTCACAGCATCCAGTACAGATCAGGAGACAAACGCTACATGTTAGTTGGACCCAGGATGAGTATCGGGTCCACCATTGTCCCGGGCAGCCACGCCAACACTCTGGTGCTCCCTGACAGGAAACACACTTTGGAGGTAAGATAAGTTAGTTGATTAATTAATGATTTCCAAAGCAGCATGCGTCACATCCATGCAATTAAACTTGGTTGTATGAGGACTCGGAGTTAAAATGGGGTGAATTGATGCAATCTATGATTGGTAGATTTTGTGAAAATTCTGGTTCCTTTGGTTAAGCAAAGGTTTGAATTGGTTTGCTCATTGTTGTTGAACATTTTGTCTAGAGTACAATATTTTATGTTGTGAGACACTTTAAACAATGCAAGTGACAGTTATTTAGAGTTTTTTTTTACATTTAAATGATAAATGGACTGCTTTTTATATAGCGTTCTATCTACATCATATGGTGCCCAAAGTGCTTTACACTGCCTCACATTCACGCATTCACACACATTCATACACCAGTGGTTGACGGCTGCCATGCAGAGCACTGCCAAGTCAATGGGAGCAAATTGTAGGTTCGTTGTCTTACTCAAGGACACTTCAACAACCACATGGTTGGGAGACGACCACTCTACCACTGAGCCATACTTCCCCCATGCATGCACCTTCATTATTTCCGTAGCACAAATATAGCTTGTTTTGCACATTTTAAAATAGTACAAGATTTTATTGTGCAAAATAAATTATTATTATTTTTATTTTATTATTATTATTATTATTATTATTATTCAGCGACCCTTGTGATGAATAAACGGTTATGAGATGAATGGATTATTTTTATTATTATTATTATTATTATTATTATTATATTTAAAACATTATTAAAATTTGATATTTATCTTATCATTTATAAGTAGCAATAGGGATAATTTATTTACGGCCAAAACAAATTACTAATAGGCCTACAAATGCTGTGCTATTGGACATCACTTGGTGCCAGTATAACGCCGCGGAAAACGAAAGGTTGTACATATAGTGACGTCACTGAAAACAAAAATCACACGGCGCATCCCATTCGCCTCACACTACAATTGACCAAACCTTTTTTCCTCTCTGGACTAACATATTCACAACACAGTGGAGCTCATAATGCCTTATTTTCGTTTACAGCGCTGCCGATGAGACGAGTTTCAGATAACTGTATTGTTATTTAAACGCGTATAGGCTATTTGTCGTGGAGCGCATTTTCCTGTGCAGTGATGGAACAAAGAGGACATCAGATAATGTGGGCTTCCTGCATGATGCTGCTGATTTTCAGCCGGGTGTCAGGACAAATGAGGTATTCCATCTCAGAGGAAGTAAAGGAAGGTACCGCTGTTGGGAATATCGCAAAGGATTTGGGTCTGGACAGGGCCACGCTGAAAGACAGAGGCTACCGCATTGTGCACGGCACTGCGGTGCCCCCTTTTCGAGTGAATCAGGACGACGGCATCTTGTATGTGCACGGCAACATCGACAGAGAGGAAGTGTGTGACCGCAGCAAGGTTTGTGTGATCGATTTAAAAACTGTCCTGGAAAACCCACTCGAGGTGCATTATGTGGCGGTGGAGGTCGTGGACGTAAACGACCACGCACCGAGCTTCCCGGAAAGGGAAAAGACATTAGAAATCTCTGAATCTGCGCTCCCGGGGGCGAGGTTTCAGCTGCAGGCTGCGCGCGACGCAGACACGGGGGCGCTGTCCGTCCAGCACTACAAGCTGAGCCCCAACGAGCACTTCCGTTTAGAGGTCAAAGATCGAGGCGAGGATCGTAAAACGCCCAGTTTGGTTCTCCAAAAGTCCCTGGACAGAGAATCCGTCAAGATTCACGTGTTATTTTTAACAGCCACCGATGGGGGGAAACCTCCACTATCTGGCAACATGACAATAATAGTGGAGGTGTCTGACGTCAATGATAACCCCCCAGTTTTTACTCAAGAGTCATACACTGTTTATTTAAAAGAGAATTCTCCTCTCGAGACGACAGTGGTGCGAGTGAACGCGACTGATTTAGATGACGGCTCAAATGGTGAAGTTGTTTATTCTTTTGGAAATGACGTGGATTCCCGCACGAGAGCTCGTTTTAATTTAAATCACGTGACTGGGGTGATCACTGTGGCGGGGCCGATAGATTTTGAAGAGTGCAACAGGTATGAGATAGACATACAGGCGTCCGATAAAGCAGTGGCGTCACTGTCTACAGACAAAAGTGTCATCATCCACATCGTTGACGTGAATGACAACGCCCCCGACATTGAAGTAACGTCATTTTCCAACGCGTTGCCAGAAGATGCAAAACCAGGGACCACCGTCGCTTTAATAAGTGTGAAAGATTCAGATTCTGGTCTAAATGGGAAAGTTATGTGTCATACTAGTCCAAATGTCCCTTTCATGCTGTCTCCATCTTTACAGAATAATATGTATTCTCTGGTTACAAAACAACTTTTAGATAGAGAACAGCAGTCACATTTTAGTGTCACAATTTTAGCTAAGGATGCAGGAGAGCCATCTTTATCCTCAGACAAAACCATACAAATTGTTGTGTCTGATGTAAATGATAACAGTCCAGAATTCTCCCGTAGTAAATATATATTTTACATTAATGAAAATAACACTCCTGGAAATTCAATTTTATCTGTGACAGCCCATGACTCTGACGAGGGTAGCAATGCTGTGATTGAGTATCACATATTAAGAGGGAAAGGCAGTGAGCATTTACTGACCTCCTTTTTGAATGTTAATAGTGAAACCGGAGAAGTTTCAGCTCTAAAAAGTTTTGACTTTGAGACGTTGAAAAGTTTCCAGTTCCAAGTGATGGCCACAGACGGTGGAAGTCCTCCACTGAGCAGCAACGTGACAGTGAATGTGTTCATTCTGGATCAGAACGACAACGCTCCAGTCATCCTGTATCCAGTCAGCTCCAACGGTTCGGCTGAAGGCGTGGAGGAGATTCCCCGCAATATGAAAGCAGGAGACTTGGTGACTAAAGTCCGAGCCTATGACGCCGATATCGGATATAACGGCTGGTTGCTGTTTTCTCTGCAGCAAGTCACCCACCACAGTCTGTTTTCTTTGGACCGCTATACGGGCCAGATCCGAACACTTCGCTCCTTGACGGAGACAGACGAGGCTGAGCATGGACTGCTCATACTGGTCAAAGACAACGGCAACGTTTCGCTCTCGGCAACAGCTACTGTGACTGTCAAACTTGTGGAGCCCAAAGAGGCTTTTGCAGCTTCCGATGTCAAAAGTGCAGCAAAAGTGGACAATGAGGAGGACAATGTGACTTTTTACCTCATCATCACTTTGGGCTCGGTCTCGCTCCTTTTTGTCATCAGCATCATCGTGCTGATCGCCATGCAGTGCTCCAAATCCACAGAGTACACTTCCAAATATCTACAAGACACTAATTATGATGGCACACTGTGCCACAGCATCCAGTACAGATCAGGAGACAAACGTTACATGTTAGTTGGACCCAGGATGAGTATCGGGTCCACCATTGTCCCGGGCAGCCACGCCAACACTCTGGTGCTGCCTGACAGGAGACACACTTCCGGGGAGGTAAGAGTCACTGACCTATGACATTATATTACAAATGTCGGACTAGATGCCACATTCAAATGCAAACATTGCTTAAATGAGCTGTAACCAATTTGACACATATTCTAACGCTGCGAAAGTTGTGACAGTTGTGGTTTTCATGTTGAAGTTCTGGTGGAATTTTACTGTTTGTTTGACTAGGTTGGTGTTTCAGTTCAGCTCTGAGTGGGTTTGGTGCTGTCTGTGCTGAAGTCCTGCCAGTGCTCAGTGATTCTAATTCTATCCACTTGTCTGAAAATAGCAATATTGACTTGGACGGGACTTACTTATTTACAATGTATTTGATTCACATCATCATTAGTGTCCAGAAGATATATTTTACATGAAAATGGGAATTAAGACTTTTGGTAGCAGACACATCATTACGTATATTTACAAGGTAAGGGTTTCCAGCAGAATAGTTTTCAAAATCATGTCCCATTAGGCAAGACAAGGCAAAAAAAACAAAAAAAAGTTTTGCACAGTGCATGATTTTGAATTATTCAAAGATTACATCAGTGCAGGTTTTTTTTTTAAGTAATATATATATGCTATAACATATTTAATCTGTCATGCATGCTTATCAGTGACAGCTGAATAGGGATTGCACATTATTGTCTACAATTATTGGTTACATTTAATACCTATCCATCCGTCTATTTTCTTAACAGCTTTGTCCTCACAAGGGTATGAGTATAAATATTTGTTAATGTGCCTGGCATATAATGCATTTATTTTGTAACTATAAGCCCAGCCAGTCCCTAATATTGATTCATCAACATTGTTTAAGTTATGAACAAACACAGATAACTTTTAAGAATGTAGACTATCGCAACAATAAAGCAATAAATCAGATAAACATAGTCACGCGAAATGATTGAAGAATACATACAAATGGGACGGAAGAGGGAACTGACAATTTTAGGGAGGCTTGTGGTCACGTGAGTACACTGCAGAATAAAACAATTATTTGCATCGATGGTCTGTAACTGAAACATTTGTTGTCGCTTTAAAATAAATAAAAATGTGGCCTCCATTTCTGTTCTGCAGTGTGGCATTGCGTCGACAGGTGTCAGTGTAAGGACACGTACGCTTACATTGATCATGTGACTTCACATAGTAAACGGCTGTTCTGCCCAGCACCTCTTGACAACGTTCGCGCTGGCTGATGTGATCCCCGTGTCTGCCTATTCGGTATCAATTGTCCCGGAGTTGTCGTTTCTAAAGCAGTTGGTTTAGCAGAATATTTTTTTGGGGAGGGGGGGCACGACCCATCTGTTCTTTATTTTCACAAGTGCATCTGATTATAATAATGGACCAGTGATGGTTTTTCGTATCACCATGGAACAAAGAGGAGCGCATCGAAGGGTGAGACGCTGTTTGCTGGGCTGCGTGGCTGCGGTGCTTTTGTGCAGCGTGACTTCGGCTCAATTGAGATACTCCGTCTTCGAGGAAGTCGATGGTGGAACTGTGGTTGGAAATACTGCAAAAGATCTCGGATTGGATAGAAATACGCTGAAAGAGCGCAAGTATCGGATTGCTTCCAGTACTGCGGAGCATCTTTTTCATGTGAGTCAGACCGACGGCCTCCTTTATGTCAGCAAGAAAATCGACAGGGAAAAGGAGTGTCCACAAAGCAATACGTGTTTGATCAACCTCAAAACCGTGCTGGAAAACCCGCTGGAGGTTCATTATGTTGGAGTTGAGGTGCTGGATGTAAATGATCATTCTCCCAGTTTTTCTGAGGAGGAAACAAAACTAGATATTCCAGAGACAGTGTTGCCTGGAGCAAGATTTCAGATGAAAGCGTCTCAGGATGGAGATAGTGGTCAGTTTTCTGTTCAGCAATATAAACTCAGTGAGAACAATTATTTTCGTTTGGAAGTTAAAGATAAAGGAAATGATGGTAAAATTCCCATATTAGTTGTTAAAAAATCTTTAGACAGGGAGATAACAGGACATATTTTATTAGTGTTGACTGCTTTGGATGGAGGAAAACCTCCCAAAACAGGTGACATGAATATTTTAGTTAATGTGTTAGACATTAATGATAATGCACCTATATTCCCTAAAGATGTTTATTCTGTAATGCTCATTGAAAATGCAGCAATAGGGACAACTGTCATTCAAGTGAATGCAACTGATTTAGATGACGGACCAAATGGAGATGTCGTTTATTCATTTGGCAAGAGTATGAATCAGAATATTATGGATTTATTTGATATCACAGAAACAACTGGCAAGATAGTCGTCAAAGGCCATTTAGACTATGAGAAGAAAGAAATGTTTGAAATTGAAATTCAAGCATCAGATAAAGGTGCTGTTTCGCTAACAACAGAAAAAAGTGTCATAATCAAAATAGTTGACGTAAATGACAATGCACCTGAAATTGAAGTGACGTCATTTTCGAGCTCTATTCCAGAAGATTCCAGAACTGGAACGACAGTTGCCCTAATCAGTGTCAATGACTTGGACTCTGGCCTCAATGGGAAAATTATTTGCTCCATAGGTGATGATGTTCCTTTTGCTTTGTCGCCATCTTTACAAGACAAAATGTATTCTTTAGTGACCAAATTACCTTTGGACAGAGAAAAAAGGTCCACATATGATATATCAGTAATTGCAAGTGACGCTGGTCAACCTGCACTCTCATCTGAAAAGACAATCAGTGTTTTCATTTCAGATGTGAACGATAACAGTCCAGAGTTTTCATTGAGTCCTTATACTTTCTATGTTGCCGAGGGCAACAATGCAGGAGCCTCCATATTTTCTGTCAAAGCTTTTGATCGCGATGACAATGAGAATGCAGTGATTTCATATCATATTCTAAGAGATGTAAAGGACGAAAATAAATTATCTTCATTTTTGAGTATAAATAGTGAAAGTGGACAAATATCAGCACTAAAAAGTTTTGACTTTGAGAAGCTGAAAAGTTTCCAATTCCAAGTGGTGGCCACCGATGGTGGAAGTCCTCCACTAAGCAGCAATGTTACGGTGAACGTGTTCATTCTGGATGAGAACGACAATGCTCCAGTCATCCTGTATCCAGTCAGCTCCAACGGTTCGGCTCAAGGCGTGGAGGAGATTCCCCGCAATATGAAAGCAGGAGACTTGGTGACTAAAGTCCGAGCCTATGACGCCGATATCGGATATAACGGCTGGTTGCTGTTTTCTCTGCAGCAAGTCACCCACCACAGTCTGTTTTCTTTGGACCGCTATACGGGCCAGATCCGAACACTTCGCTCCTTGACGGAGACAGACGAGGCTGAGCATGGACTGCTCATACTGGTCAAAGACAACGGCAACGTTTCGCTCTCGGCAACAGCTACTGTGACGGTCAAACTTGTGGAGCCCAAAGAGGCTTTTGCAGCTTCCGATGTCAAAAGTGCAGCAAAAGTAGACAATGAGGAGGACAATGTGACTTTTTATCTCATCATCACTTTGGGCTCGGTCTCACTCCTTTTTGTCATCAGCATCATCGTGCTGATCGCCATGCAGTGCTCCAAATCCACAGAGTACACTTCCAAATATCTACAAGACACTAATTATGATGGCACACTGTGTCACAGCATCCAGTACAGATCAGGAGACAAACGCTACATGTTAGTTGGACCCAGGATGAGTATCGGGTCCACCATTGTTCCAGGCAGCCACGCCAACACGCTTGTGCTCCCTGACAGGAGACAAACCTCTGGGGAGGTAAGGCTTTTTCAACAGAAATGTTTTTAATGGCATTGTTTCATTCATACTATACATTCAAAATCAATTTATGCTCCTTGCAGACTTGTGGATGTGTGTTGCTGAAATGAACATGGTTAGGCAGTGGCATAATTCTAATTCCTCAACAACCTTATTTCCATCAGCATGTAGTTTTGAACTTTTTTGGCTATATATAGTTCTTGTTGTATACTGTGCATTATACTGTACGTCATGAGGTGCAATAAATAGGTTTATCGATGAGTGAATGAAAATTGGCATTTCATATAGCTGCTCTCCATGGTCCTGAAAAGTCATTTCAAACAACAAAAAAAGCAAAAAGCAAATTCGCAATAAAGAACAGACTATTGTTATGTCCTTGTCGGCCTATTAAACTTACTTGTGGGTACATTTGTGTATTTATGCTACCATCAGGGTAGGACATGAGTATGGTTTCTAACTTTTTATTGATTTATTTTAGTTTCAGAGAACATTGTTCTTAAAAAACAACAAAAAACAACAACATGTATCTCTATCTATCTGTGTGTGACTTTGAACGGACGTGATTTGCGTACGTCTGTGGAAATAATTGAATTTGAGCCTGTCATAATTGCTTATGTATGTTGGGACGGTATGTTACGTTTATTCGACACTAGGGGTCAGTATAGGCTAATAGGCTATAACTCTGCGTCAAGCACTACTTTACGTCACTGTCTTATTTCAGACCCGACCATCTCGTTCGTGTTATTTCTCAAACGCTTCCTGCACGGTATAGTGCCGTGATTAGAGAATCCTTCCTTTATTCTAATATTCATATTTATTTATTTTTAAATGTAACAGCTATTTTTGTGGCTCGTTCAGCACCAGTACACACTCGTCTTTTCCAGGACATTGTATATCGAACGGATACTTGTTTGCCATCTACACGGCATGGAACAAAGGCGACGCGGAGGTAGGAGGGAGCGGCGCTGGTGGTTGTCTTTAGTGCTTATTTTGTGCAATGAAGCATGTGCACAGCTCAGATATTCCATATCAGAGGAGGTTCAAGAAGGAACTGTGGTCGGGAACATAGCGAAGGATTTGGGGCTGGATAAAGGCGCGCTTAAAGGGCGAGGATACCGCATTGTGGCCGGCACAACTGAGCCCATTGTGGAGATGAACCTGGACGACGGCATCTTGTATGTGGCAAGGAGGGTTGACAGAGAGGAGGCGTGTGAGCGCATCAGCCCGTGTGTGATCAATCTGAAAACAGTGCTGGAACATCCACTCGAGGTGCACTACGTTGCGGTGGAAATTTTAGATATTAACGACCACGCGCCTGTTTTTCTAGAAAAAGAAAAAAAGATTGAAATATCTGAGTCGGCTTTGCCAGGTGCTCGGTTCCAACTCCAAGCGGCCCGAGACCCCGATGTTGGCCATTTTTCCATTCAGCAATATAAACTCAGTCAAAATGAATATTTTCGTGTTGAGGTGAAGGATCGAGGCGAGGACCGTAAAGTTCCATTTTTAGTCCTGTTCAAGCAGTTGGACAGAGAGACAGCGGGGAGACACCGTCTCCGTCTCACAGCAGTAGACGGGGGGAAGCCCCCCAAGTCAGGCTCCATAGAAATACTTGTAGATGTCCTCGATGTGAACGATAACTCACCTGTGTTTGACAAGGAGGTTTATTCTGCCTCACTGAATGAAAATGTGCCAGTGGGCACCGTTGTGATTCAGGTGAATGCAACTGATTTAGACCAGGGTGCAAATAGTGAAATAGTCTATTCATTCGGTAAGGAGGTGGATTTAAAAGTGATTGATCTTTTCAGTATAGACTCAAGCACAGGTGAAATTAAAGTGATAGGCCACCTTGATTTTGAGGACAGTAAAAGCTATGAAATTGATATACATGCATCTGATAAAGGGATAGCTCCTTTGACAGCTGATAAGAGTGTATTGATAACTATCATTGATGTTAATGATAACGCCCCCGAAATAGAAGTGACGTCATTTTCTAACTCCATTCAGGAAGATGCAAAAATAGGAACCACAGTGGCTCTGATTAGCGTCAGTGACTTAGATTCTGGAATTAATGGCAAAGTGCTTTGTGCCATCAAACAAGATGTTCCTTTTACTTTATCGCCATCTTTACAGCAAAACATGTACTCTGTAGTCACAAAGTCCCAATTGGATAGGGAACACATTTCTCAATATGAGGTCACCATCACTGCAAAAGATACAAACGAGCCGGTGTTTTCAACTGAAAAGACCATTACTGTTGTCGTGTCAGATGTCAATGACAACAGTCCCGAATTTTCATCAAACCCTTATATATTTTATATCACTGAAAACAACCCCCCAGGATCCTCGGTTTTTTCTGTAAAAGCTTCTGATAAGGATGATAATGACAATGCTCTCATGTCTTATCAGATAATCAGAGAGGCAAGTGCAGACATTAAATTGTTGTCATTTATAAACATCAACCCAGAGACTGGGGAAGTAATAGCGTTAAAAAGTTTTGACTTTGAGACACTGAAAAGTTTTCAGTTCCAAGTGGTGGCCACCGATGGGGGAAGTCCTCCACTGAGCAGCAACGTGACAGTGAACGTGTTCATTCTGGATCAGAACGACAACGCTCCAGTCATCCTGTATCCAGTCAGCTCCAACGGTTCGGCTGAAGGCGTGGAAGAGATTCCCCGCAATATGAAAGCAGGAGACTTGGTGACTAAAGTCCGAGCCTATGATGCCGATATCGGATATAACGGCTGGTTGCTGTTTTCTCTGCAGCAAGTCACCCACCACAGTCTGTTTTCTTTGGACCGCTATACGGGCCAGATCCGAACACTTCGCTCCTTGACGGAGACAGACGAGGCTGAGCATGGACTGCTCATACTGGTCAAAGACAACGGCAACGTTTCGCTCTCGGCAACAGCTACTGTGACTGTCAAACTTGTGGAGCCCAAAGAGGCTTTTGCAGCTTCCGATGTCAAAAGTGCAGCAAAAATGGACAATGAGGAGGACAATGTGACTTTTTATCTCATCATCACTTTGGGCTCGGTCTCGCTCCTTTTTGTCATCAGCATCATCGTGCTGATCGCCATGCAGTGCTCAAAATCCACAGAGTACACTTCCAAATATCTACAAGACACTAATTATGATGGCACACTGTGTCACAGCATCCAGTACAGATCAGGAGACAAACGCTATATGTTAGTTGGACCCAGGATGAGTATCGGGTCCACCATCGTCCCCGGCAGCCACGCCAACACTCTGGTGCTCCCTGACAGGAGACACACCTCGGGGGAGGTAAGAGTGAGTGACCTATTAAATTATGTGAGAATATATGCCACGTTCAAATACAAATGTTGCTTAATTGAACTGTAACCAATTTGACACATATTCTAACACTGCGAGTTGTGACAGTTCATGTTGAAGTTGTTTTGCAATTTTACTGTGCGTTTGGCTATAGGTTAGGGTTTCAGTTAAGCTCTCAGAGTTTGGTGCTGTCTGTGGTTCTGAAGTCCTGCCAGTGGTCAGTGATTCTGTATGAAAAGAGAAATACTGACTTGGACTGTGACTCATTTATTTGCACTGTAGTTGGTTGACATGTTCTTTCTTATCGTCCAGAGGATGATGCACCTCCCTCAACACTTTCGATATAAACTTAACATACACATATTAGGTACATTTAATATCATAGGATACAGCAGAAAAGCTGTCAAGGTGTCTCCTTAATTTTTTTTTTAAATAAAACAGTTTTGCTTGCAGCTCCTGATTTAGAACGATTCAAATGTCATATCAGTGTAGGAGATTTGTTTTAAGTATTAATAGGCTTTATATATATATATTAATCAGCTATAGCCCAATATGCCTATGCTGGTACTCCCTGACAGGACAGATACTTCTCGGCAGTTAAGATATAATTGCCCCCCTAAATGCTCAAAATTACCAAACAAATCCTTCACTACAAATTATTGCATAATTTTGCATGCAAAACATTTTATTATTGTTTTTAATGACAACTTTGTTATTTTATGACATATAGTATCATTATTCATCTCTTTAGGCATTTTTCCATTGCAAAATTTCACAACATAAATGCCATTTAATTACAGTGATATGTATAATGTCGGGAAATTATGTTGTTTTTGTTTTTGTTTAATTATTTTTAAACAAGACAAGTTAATTTGAAATAGTTTGACAAAGCAGTATTTGGTTTTCTCTGTTAAAAAATAAAACGGGCTACAGTGGGGAAATATCAAAAACAGGTTTTGTGTTTGGCCGCAGAATTTATTCTGCTGCTGTCTATGGGTCTGAAACATGTTCACGTAGGCGCTGCTTCTTGTGAAAACTGTGGCTCTTATCAGAAACATGGCAATATCATCGAATAATCAATAGCAATTTATAGTTAAAAGACTGGTGTATTATGACTATGCTGTATATTCATTCGCCTCATATGTGAATTGTGAATGAAGATATGGTTTTGTAACTTTTCTTATCACAGATCTCCAACAATAAATGTCGGTTTGTTTTGCTCGCTTTCAGTTTTTCTGTATCATGGAGGGACGAAGTTATCAAGTAAATAAATTACACGAGTGTAATGTGAGATTGACTTGTATTTTGTCAGCTATTAAAATCAAAGACGTCTTTAATGCATTTCAGTTTCCGTATAGCGGAGAATAAAGTCAGCATTTGCACGAATTTGATGTAATTTGTATGCTTGAAAAGGACGCTCTTTTCTTCCCTGCCTATTTTGTAGTTAGAATTTTGATCTCTAGGTGTCAGTGTAAGGACACATATGCATTGAATAATCACGTGATTTCATAGAGTGAGCTGTTCCTATCCACCACCTCTTGATATCATTCGCGCTGGCAGGATCGCCATGTCTGCTTATTCGGTGTCAATTGTCTCGCTGTTTTTATTTCTAAAGCTGATGGCTTAGCGGTGGAATATTTTCATCACTATACATTTGTATGTTATTTTCACAAGTCAGGCTGATTTTCTGACAATGGACCAGTGATGTTTTTTCGTATCACCATGGAACAAAGAGGAGCGCAGCAATGGGTGGGACGCTATTTGCTGGGGTGCGTGGCTGGGGTGCTTTTGTGCAGCGTGACTTCCGCGCAATTAAGATACTCCATCTTCGAGGAAGTCGATGGTGGAACTGTGGTTGGGAATGCCGCAAAAGATCTCGGATTGGATAGAAATACACTGAAAGAGCGCAAGTATCGGATTGTTTCTAGTACTACGGAGCCTCTTTTTCATGTGAGTCAGACCGACGGCCTCCTTTATGTCAGCAGGAAGATCGACAGGGAAACGGAGTGTCCACAAAGTAGTACGTGTTTGATCAACCTTAAAACCGTGCTAGAAAACCCGCTGGAGGTCCATTATGTTGCAGTGGACGTGCTGGATGTAAACGACCATTCTCCCAGTTACCCAGAAAAAAAAACAAAGCTCGAAATTTATGAGTCTGTGTTACCTGGAGCAAGATTTCAGCTATCAGCTGCTCAGGATGGAGACAGTGGTCAATTTTCTGTTCAGCAATATAAACTTAGTGACAATGATTATTTTCGTTTGGAAGTTAAAGATAAAGGTAAAGATGGCAAAATTCCTGTCTTAGTTGTTAAAAAGTCTCTAGACAGGGAGACATCAACATATCATTTATTAGTGTTAACTGCACTGGATGGAGGAAAACCTCCAAAAACAGGTGAAATTAATATTTCAATAAATGTATTAGATGTTAATGACAATGCACCTGTTTTCTCCAAAGATGTTTATTCTGTGATGCTCAATGAAAATGTTCCAATAGGAACAATTGTTATACAAGTGAATGCAACTGATTTAGATGAAGGCCCAAATGGCGAAGTCATTTATTCTTTGAGTAACAATAATAAAATTATAATGAACCTATTTGACATTAATGTAAATACAGGTGAGATCGTTGTGAATGGCCTAATGGACTATGAGAAGAATGACATTTTTGACATTGAAATTCAAGCTTCAGATAAAGGTGCTGTGCCTCTAACAACAGAAAAAAGTGTAATCATCAAGATAGTTGATGTTAATGACAATGCACCTGAAATTGAAGTGACGTCATTTTCGAGCTCTATTCCAGAAGATTCCAGAATTGGGACAACAGTCGCTTTAATTAGTGTGAATGATTTGGATTCTGGCCTCAATGGGAAAATAATTTGCTCCATAGGTGAGAATGTTCCTTTTGCTTTGTTGCTATCTTTACAAGACAAAATGTATTCTTTAGTGACCAAATCACCTCTGGATAGAGAGAGAAAGTCCAAATATGATATATCAGTAATTGCAAGAGACTCTGGTCGACCTGCACTCTCATCTGAAAAGACAATCAGTGTTTTCATTTCAGATGTGAACGATAACAGTCCAGAGTTTTCATTGAGTCCTTATACTTTCTATGTTGCCGAGGGCAACAATGCAGGAGCCTCCATCTTTTCTGTCAAAGCTTTTGATCGCGATGACCATGACAATGCTGTGATTTCATATCATATTCCCAGAGATGGAAAAGATGAAAATAAATTGTCTTCATTTTTAAGTATAAATAGTGAAAATGGACAGATCTCAGCACTAAAAAGTTTTGACTTTGAGACGCTGAAAAGTTTCCAGTTCCAAGTGGTTGCCACCGATGGTGGAAGTCCTCCACTAAGCAGCAATGTTACGGTGAACGTGTTCATTCTGGATCAGAACGACAACGCTCCAGTCATCCTGTATCCAGTCAGCTCCAACGGTTCGGCTGAAGGCGTGGAGGAGATTCCCCGCAATATGAAAGCAGGAGACTTGGTGACTAAAGTCCGAGCCTATGACGCCGATATCGGATATAACGGCTGGTTGCTGTTTTCTCTGCAGCAAGTCACCCACCACAGTCTGTTTTCTTTGGACCGCTATACGGGCCAGATCCGAACACTTCGCTCCTTGACGGAGACAGACGAGGCTGAGCATGGACTGTTCATACTGGTCAAAGACAACGGCAATGTTTCGCTTTCGGCAACAGCTACTGTGACTGTCAAACTTGTGGAGCCCAAAGAGGCTTTTGCAGCTTCCGATGTCAAAAGTGCAGCAAAAGTGGACAATGAGGAGGACAATGTGACTTTTTATCTCATCATCACTTTGGGCTCGGTCTCGCTCCTTTTTGTCATCAGCATCATCGTGCTGATCGCCATGCAGTGCTCCAAATCCACAGAGTACACTTCCAAATATCTACAAGAGACTAATTATGATGGCACACTGTGTCACAGCATCCAGTACAGATCAGGAGACAAACGCTACATGTTAGTTGGACCCAGGATGAGTATCGGGTCCACCATAGTCCCGGGCAGCCATGCCAACACTCTGGTTCTCCCTGACAGGAGACACACTGAGGTAAGAGTCACTGACCTATCACATTAACATACACATATTATGTACATTTAATATAATAGGATACAGCAGAAAAGCTGTCAAGGTGTCTCCTTTTACTTGCAGCTCCTGATTTAGAACGATTCACAGATCATAAGAGTCACTTACCTATCACATTATATTACACATGTGAGAAAACGTTGCTTAAATGAACTGTAACCAATTTGACACATAGCCGAACACTGTGAAAGTCGTGACAGTTGTGGTTATCATATTGAAGTTATGGTGTTGTTTGACTTGGTGTTTCAGTTCAGCTCTCAGAGAGTTTGGTGCTGTCTGTGGTTCTGAAGTCTTGCCAGTGCTCAGTGATTCTGTATGAAAAGAGAAATACTGACTTGGACTGTGACTCATTTAATTTCAGTAGTTGGTTGACACGTGTATTCTTGTCCAGAGGATGATGGGCCTCCCTCAAAGCTTTCAATACGAAATAACATACACATTTTAAGTACATTTAGGATCTAGCAGAAAAGCTGTCAGATGTCTCCTTAAAAAAACAGTTATGGTTGCAGCTCCTGATTTAGAAAGGTTATATCAGTGAAGAGGTTTGTTTTAAGTATTATAGGCTAGGCCTATATATAATGTTTAGTCAGCTACCCCACTATGCCTAATCTGGTACTCCCTGAATGGAGAGACACTTCTAGGCAGATTATACAAATTTCGCCCAAATGCTCAAAATTAGCAAACAAATCCATCTCAACAATTAATTGCATGCATGTAAAACATTAGATTATTGTCTTTAATGGTTTTATGACATGTAGTATTATTATTCATCTCTTTAGACATTTTTTCCATTGCAACATTCCACAACATTATTGTCATTGATTTACAGTGTATATTTAATGTAGGGGAATTGTGTTGTTGTTGTTGCCGTTGTTGTTGTTGTTGTTGTTTTTTAATTAGCATTAAACAAGACTGGCTATTGAAATTGTCTGACAAAGCACTATTTGGTTTTCTCTGTTAAAAAAAATTAAATGCAGTAAGGAATCATCCAAAACAGGTTGCATGCTTGGCTGCAGAATTTCTGCTGCTGTTTTCTGTGGTTCTGAAACATCCTCAAGTATGCTGTGATTCTTGTAAAAACGTTGTCTCTTTTCAGAAACATGGCGGTATCGCAGAATAATTCATATGAATTAATCGTTAAAAGACTGATTTATTATGACTATGCTTTATATTCGCCTCATATGTGAATTATGAGTGGGGATATGGTTTTGTAACGTTTCTTACACACAAATCTCCGACGATAAATGTCGGTTTGTTTTGCCACCTTTCATTTTTCTGTATTATGAAGGGAGGAAGTAATTAAGTGAATAGGTTATATAGGCCTACACGAGTGTAATGTGAGAGGGACTTGTATTTTGTCGGCTATTAAAATCAAGGGCGTTTTTTATGCATCTCAGTTTCCGTATAGTAGAGAATAAAACCGGTATTTGCACGGATTTGTTGTCATTTGTATGCTTGAAAAGGTTGCTCTTATCTTCTTCACCTATTTTTTAATTATAATTTTGGTCTCTAGATGTCAGTGTAAGGACACGTTGGCCCTACACGTTGGATGATCACGTGACT
This sequence comes from Leptonotus elevatus, assembly GCF_054856555.1. Lineage (NCBI taxonomy): Eukaryota > Metazoa > Chordata > Actinopteri > Syngnathiformes > Syngnathidae > Leptonotus > Leptonotus elevatus. The sequence goes on along the minus strand of NC_141247.1, from coordinate 13,971,508 downwards.
TCATAATAGTGAGCTGTTCCTATCCACCTCTTCATATCATTCGCGCTTGCATGATTGCCATGTCTGCTTATTCGGTGTCAATTGTCTCGCTGTTTTTATTTCTAAAGCAGATGGCTTAGCGGTGTAATATTTTCACTACACATTTGTATTTTATTTTCACAAGTTGGGCGGATTTTTTGATAATGGACCAGTGATGGTTTTTCGTATCACCATGGAACAAAGAGGAGTGCATGGATGGGTGAGACGTTGTTTACTGGGTTGCGTGGCTGCGGTGCTTTTGTGCAGCGTGACTTCGGCGCAATTAAGATACTCCATCTCCGAGGAAGTCGATGGTGGAACTGTGATTGGAAATGCCGCAAAAGATCTCGGATTGGATAGAAATACGCTGAAAGAGCGCAAGTATCGGATTGTTTCTGGTACTGCTGAGCCTCTTTTTCATGTGAGTCAGACCGACGGCCTCCTTTATGTCAGCAGGAAGATCGACAGGGAAAAGGAGTGTCCACAAAGTAGTACGTGTTTGATCAACCTTAAAACCGTGCTAGAAAATCCGCTGGAGGTCCATTATGTTGGAGTTGAGGTCCTGGATGTAAATGACCATTCTCCTTTTTTTCGAGAGGAAGAAACCAAACTAGATATTCCAGAGTCAGTGTTGCTTGGAGCAAGATTTCAGATGAAAGCGTCTCAGGATGGAGACATTGGTCAGTTTTCTGTTCAGCAATATAAACTCAGTGAGAATAATTATTTTCGTTTGGAAGTTAAAGACAAAGGAAAAGATGGAAAAATTCCCATATTGGTTGTTAAAAAATATTTAGACCGGGAGACAACAAGGCATCTTTCGTTAGTGTTAACTGCTTTGGATGGAGGAAAACCTCCCAAAACAGGTGACATGAATATTTTAATTAATGTGTTAGACATTAATGATAATGCACCTATATTCCCTAAAGATGTTTATTCTGCAATGCTCCTGGAAAATGCAGCAATAGGGACAACTGTCATTCAAGTGAATGCAACTGATTTAGATGAAGGTCCAAATGGAGATGTCGTTTATTCTTTCAGCAATAGTATGAATCAAAATATTATGGATTTATTTGATATCACAGATACAACAGGTGAAATTGTTGTGAAAGGCCCTTTAGACTATGAAGACAATGATATGTTTGAAATTGAAATTCAAGCATCAGATAAAGGTGCTGTGCCTCTAACAACAGAAAAAAGTGTCATCATCAAGATAGTTGACGTTAATGACAATGCACCTGAGATTGAAGTGACGTCATTTTCAAGTTCCATTCCTGAAGACTCCAGAATTGGGACTACAGTTGCAATAATCAGTGTAAATGACTTGGACTCTGGCCTCAATGGGAAAGTGATTTGCTCCATAAGTGAAGATGTTCCTTTTTCTTTGTCACCATCGTTACAAGACAAAATGTATTCTTTAGTTACTAAATCAATTCTGGACAGAGAGAAAAGGCCCAAATATGATATATCAGTAGTTGCAAGAGACGCTGGTCAACCTGGACTCTCATCTGAAAAAACAATCAGTGTTTTCATTTCGGATGTGAATGATAACAGTCCAGAGTTTTCATCCAGTCCTTATACTTTCTATATTGCAGAGGGCAACAATGCAGGAGCCTCCATCTTTTCTGTGAAAGCGTTTGATTGCGATGAAAATGAAAATGCTGTGATTTTATATCATATTCTCAGAGATGGAAAAGACGAAAATAAGTTATCTTCATTTCTAAGTATAAATAGTGAAAATGGACAAATATCAGCACTAAAAAGTTTTGACTTTGAGACGCTGAAAAGTTTCCAGTTCCAAGTGATGGCCACCGATGGTGGAAGTCCTCCACTGAGCAGCAACGTGACAGTGAATGTGTTCATTCTGGATCAGAACGACAACGCTCCAGTCATCCTGTATCCAGTCAGCTCCAACGGTTCGGCTGAAGGCGTGGAGGAGATTCCCCGCAATATGAAAGCAGGAGACTTGGTGACTAAAGTCCGAGCCTATGACGCCGATATCGGATATAACGGCTGGTTGCTGTTTTCTCTGCAGCAAGTCACCCACCACAGTCTGTTTTCTTTGGACCGCTATACGGGCCAGATCCGAACACTTCGCTCCTTGACGGAGACAGACGAGGCTGAGCATGGACTGCTCATACTGGTCAAAGACAACGGCAACGTTTCGCTCTCGGCAACAGCTACTGTGACGGTCAAACTTGTGGAGCCCAAAGAGGCTTTTGCAGCTTCCGATGTCAAAAGTGCAGCAAAAGTGGACAATGAGGAGGACAATGTGACTTTTTATCTCATCATCACTTTGGGCTCGGTCTCGCTCCTTTTTGTCATCAGCATCATTGTGCTGATCGCCATGCAGTGCTCAAAATCCACAGAGTACACTTCCAAATATCTACAAGAAACTAATTATGATGGCACACTGTGCCACAGCATCCAGTACAGATCAGGAGACAAACGCTATATGTTAGTTGGACCCAGGATGAGTGTCGGGTCCACCATCATCCCGGGCAGCCACACCAACACTCTGGTGCTCCCTGACAGGAGACACAGCTCGAGGGAGGTAAGAGTCATTGACCTATCACATTATATTAAAAATATGAGAATATATGCCACGTTCAAATTCAAACGTTGCTTAAATAAACTGTAACCAATTTGACACATATTCTAACGCTGCGAAAGTTGTGGCAGTTGTGGTTATCATGTTGAAGTTCTGGTGGAATGTTACTGTATGTTTGATTAGGTTGGTGTTTCAGTTCAGCTCTGAAGCTTTGGTGCTGTCTGTGGTGCTGAAGTCCTGCAAGTGCTTAGTGATTCTGTATGAAAAAGAAATACTGACTTGGACTGTGACTCATTTATTTGCAGAAGTTTGTTGACATATTTATTCTTGTCCAGAGGATGATGGGTCTCCCTCAAAAACTTTTAATATGAACTTAACACATCATTAGGTATATTTAATAGGATAGGAAAAGCTGTCAAGATATCTCCTTAAAATAAAACCGTTTTGTATTAAGTATTATAGGCTAGGCCTATATATAATTTTTAATCAGCTTCTCCAATATTCTTACTCCGGTACTCCCTGAATGGAGAGACACTTCTAGGCAGTTGATACACCACCCCCCCCCCAAAAAAAAATGCTCATTGCAATTAAATGTATGCATGTAGAACATTCGATTATTATCTTTAATGATTTTATGACATGTAGTATTATTATTCATCTCTTTAGACATTTTTTTTCCATTGCAAAATTCCACAACAAATTGTCATTTAATTACAGTGTATATATTTAATGTAGGGAAATTATGTTGTTGTTGTTGTTGTTGTTGCTGCTGCTGTTGTTTTTTAAATTAAAATTTAACAAGACCGGCTATTGTAATTGTCTTACAAAGGACTATTTTGTTTTCTCTGTTATAAAATAAAATGCAGTAAGGAATTATCCTAAACAGGTTGTATTTTGGGTTGCAGAATTTTTGCTGCCGTTGTCTATGGTTCTGAAACATGTTCAAGTAGGCCCTGCTTCTTGTGAAAACTGGCTCTTATCAGGAACATGGTATTATCATAGAATAATTAAAAGCAATTATTAGTTAAAAGGCTGATTTATTATGGCTATACTGTATGCCTCATATGTGAATTATGATTGGGGATATAGTTTTGTAACTTTTCTTATCACAGATCTCCAACAATAAATGTCAATTCGTTTTGCCAGCTCTCAGTTTTCTGTATCATGGAGGGAGGAAGTCATCAAGTAAATACATTGTATAGGCCTACACGAGTGTAATGTCGGCTATTAAAATTAGAGCGTCTTTGATGCTTCTCAGTTTCCGTATAGTTAGAATAAAGCCATTTGGACGAATTTGATGTAATATGATTGAAAAGGACGCTTTTTTCTTCCGCGCCTATTTTGTGATTAGAATTTTGGTCTATAGGTGTCAGTGTAAGGACACATATGCATTGAATAATCACGTGATTTCTTAGAGTGAGCTGTTCCTATCCACCACCTCTTGATATCATTCGCGCTGGCATGATCGCCATGTCTGCTTATTCGGTGTCAATTGTCTCGCTGTTCTTATTTCTAAAGCAGATGGCTTAGCGGTGGAATATTTTCATCACTATACATTTGTATGTTATTTTCACAAGTCAGGTTGATTTTCTGAGAATGGACCAGTGACTATGTTTCGTATCACCATGGAACAAAGAGGAGCGCATCGGTGGGTGAGACGCTGTTTGCTGGGGTGCGTGGCTATAGTGCTTTTGTGCAGCGTGACTTCGGCGCAATTGAGATACTCCATTTACGAGGAAGTCGATGGTGGAACTGTGGTTGGGAATGCTGCAAAAGATCTCGGATTGGATAGAAATGCGCTGAAAGAGCGCAAGTATCGGATTGTTTCCAGTACTGCGGAGCCTCTTTTTCACGTGAGTCAGACCGACGGCCTCCTTTATGTCAGCAGGAAAATCGACAGGGAAAAGGAGTGTCCACAAAGCAGTACGTGTTTGATCAACCTAAAAACCGTGCTAGAAAATCCACTGGAGGTCCATTATGTTGGAGTTGAGGTGCTGGATGTAAATGATCATTCTCCCAGTTTTTCTGAGGAGGAAACAAAGCTAGATATTCCAGAGTCAGTTCAGCCTGGTGCAAAATTTCAGCTGAAAGCTTCTGTGGATGGAGACAGTGGACAGTTTTCTGTTCAGCAATATAAACTTAGTGAAAATAATTATTTTCGTTTGGAAATTAAAGATAAAGGAAAATATAGCAAAATTCCTGTATTGGTTGTCAAAAATTCCTTAGACAGGGAGACAACAGGGCATCTTTCATTAGTGTTAACTGCACTGGATGGAGGAAAACCTCCAAAAACAGGTGAAATTAATATTTTAATAAATGTACTAGACATTAATGATAATGCACCTATATTCTTCACAGATGTTTATTCGGCAATGCTTGATGAAAATGCTCCAATTGGGACAACTGTTATACAAGTGAATGCAACTGATTTAGATGAAGGACCAAATGGAGAAATTGTTTATTCTTTCAGCAATAACATGAATCAAAATATTCTTAATTTTTTTGATATTGTAGAAACAACAGGTGAACTTGTTGTGAAAGGCCCTATAGACTATGAGGGAAATGACATGTTCGAAATTGAAGTTCAAGCATCAGATAAAGGTTTTGTGCATCTAACAACAGAAAAAAGTGTCATCATCAAAATAGTTGATGTCAATGACAATGCACCTCAGATTGAAGTGATGTCATTTTCTAGTTCCATTCCTGAAGATTCCAAACCTGGGACTACAGTCGCAATAATCAGTGTAAATGACTTGGATTCTGGTATTAACGGGAAAGTGATTTGTTCAATTAGAGAGGATGTTCCTTTTTCTTTGTCGTCATCGTTAGAAGACAAAATGTTTTCTTTAGTTACCAAATCCCTTCTGGACAGAGAGAAAATATCCACATATGATATATCAGTAATTGCAAGAGACGCTGGTCAACCTGCACTCTCATCGGAAAAGACAATCAGTGTTTTCATTTCAGATGTGAATGATAACGGTCCAGAGTTTTCATCCAGTCCTTATACTTTCTATGTTGCAGAGGGCAACAATGCAGGAGCCTCCATCTTTTCTGTCAAAGCGTTTGACCGCGATGACAATGAAAATGCTGTGATTTCATATCATATTCTCAGAGATGGAAAATATCATAATAAGTTATCTTCATTTTTAAGTATAAATAGTGAAAATGGACACATTTCAGCACTAAAAAGTTTTGACTTTGAGACGCTGAAAAGTTTCCAGTTCCAAGTGGTTGCCACCGATGGTGGAAGTCCTCCACTGAGCAGCAACGTTACGGTGAACGTGTTCATTCTGGATCAGAACGACAACGCTCCAGTCATCCTGTATCCAGTCAGCTCCAACGGTTCGGCTGAAGGTGTGGAGGAGATTCCCCGCAATATGAAAGCAGGAGACTTGGTGACTAAAGTCCGAGCCTATGACGCCGATATCGGATATAACGGCTGGTTGCTGTTTTCTCTGCAGCAAGTCACCCACCACAGTCTGTTTTCTTTGGACCGCTATACGGGCCAGATCCGAACACTTCGCTCCTTGACGGAGACAGACGAGGCTGAGCATGGACTGCTCATACTGGTCAAAGACAACGGCAACGTTTCGCTCTCGGCAACAGCTACTGTGACGGTCAAACTTGTGGAGCCCAAAGAGGCTTTTGCAGCTTCCGATGTCAAAAGTGCAGCAAAAGTGGACAATGAGGAGGACAATGTGACTTTTTATCTCATCATCACTTTGGGCTCGGTCTCGCTCCTTTTTGTCATCAGCATCATCGTGCTGATCGCCATGCAGTGCTCCAAATCCACAGAGTACACTTCCAAATATCTACAAGAGACTAATTATGATGGCACACTGTGTCACAGCATCCAGTACAGATCGGGAGACAAACGCTACATGTTAGTTGGACCCAGGATGAGTATCGGGTCCACCATTGTCCCGGGCAGCCACGCCAACACTCTGGTGCTGCCTGACAGGAGACACACTTCGGGGGAGGTAAGAGTCACTGACCTATCACATTATATTACAAATGTGGGACTATATATATATATATATATATGTGAGTCAACCCTTCAAACCATAAATTGCTTGATTTAAAATGTATCAAGTGCTGATATTTACATAAAAGGTAATATTAATTCCACACCAAATAATTAATAATCTCATAAATTGATTTAAGATATTTATGGAATATCTTATAAACAAATTAGCAAAATAATAGTAACACCGTTGTCATGATAAATTCAGATAAAAAAAAAAATCAAAGGAGGTATACTTCACAGTCTAAGAACAGAAAAATAGCCTATAAGTGTGTTATATGTGAGTACAACTAACAATTGTTCAAAAACAGAATTGCTTTGTGTATATTTAAAATTTAATTATTTACTTTATTCACACCAAATTATTTTCAATCACCCTTTAAAGTTAAATGCAGCTACCATTACATTAAAAAAACTGTTATCTCCCTTTTGATTAAATGAAATTCAAATGAAATTACATTGAATTGTTTTAGATCGCCTATATTAAATTCACAAAATAGTCAATTTAGTGGATCCCAAAATTATATAAAAAATTGTGTTACATGAAATGGCATTGCCTTACATTTCGTTAGGCTACATTAACCCCCCAAAACAATCAATAATGGCTTCCTTGTGAAAATATTATTGTTATAAAATTATTATTTTATACTATGGTTAAGATGAAATAAGTGAAAAGCAGTTCACTTCTAGGTCTAAACTAAATATAAAGTGCTTTTAGTTCCACGAGCAAACATTTGATAATAATTTAAAACTTTGTTGTAACCTTGATTAATCTGAAACGAACAGCTTCGCTTTATTGTATTTTAATAAGATGATTGTGGCGCTCAAATAATTTTTGTCCCATTCATATCGGCTAACCGCGGCGTTTAAAAAATATTTAACTGTACATTTTTGTTATCCTTTTGCGTTTGACGTTGCAACAACACCGTGGATCTCTTGGTGTCGGTATTGTTTCAAATATAGACCTCGCATTGCGTCATCGTCGCGGTGACGCCGCCGCGCGTGTTTTGCGATTGCGTGGAACGTTCTTTGTCCGCACATGTATATGAGCCGGACTCGCCCAGGCGTCATTATCCTTTCCGCAAATTGCATTTTATTTATGATTTTTCACATAATGGAACGAATCATACGGCCCGTGTGGACAACGCGCGGGAGGTTTGCAGCTTTCGTGCTGGCTTTGGTGACGTTTTGGTGCAGAGCTTCGGCTCAGATCAAGTACTCCATCTCGGAGGAGGTGAAAGCGGGCAGTGTTGTGGGAAACGTCGCTCAGGATTTGGGACTGGACAAGGGTGCGCTCAAAGCTCGAGATTACCGCATTGTCGGCAGTGGGGCAGAACCTCTTTTCCACGTGAATGCAGACGACGGCGTCCTGTACGTGAGCAGAAAAGTGGACAGGGAAGAGGTGTGCGAGAGAGGTAACGCGTGTGTGATCAACCTAAAAACAGTGCTGGAGAACCCGTTGGAAATTCATTATGTGGCCATAGAGGTGATAGACGTCAATGATCATGCTCCAGTGTTTCCAGAGAAACAAAAAAGACTGGAGATACTCGAGTCCACATTACCAGGGGCGAGGTTCCAGCTCCAGCCCGCCAGGGACGCAGATGGTGGCCAGTTTTCAGTGCAGCAATACAAACTGAGTAACAATGACCACTTTCGTGTGGAGGTGAAGGAAAGGGGTGAGGATCGTAAGATGCCCTTTCTGATTCTGCAGAAGCAGCTGGACAGGGAGGCTGCAAGGGAGCATCGGCTTGTGCTCACCGCTGTAGACGGTGGCCGGCCAGCGAGGTCTGGAACAATAGAAATTGTTGTCAATGTGCTTGATTTTAATGATAACGCACCAGTTTTCATGAAAGATGTTTATTCGGCTATTTTAAATGAAAACGCAGCTGCTGGTACGTTAGTTGTGCAGGTCAATGCGACAGATTTAGATGAAGGGGAAAACGGTGAAATTATTTACTTGTTTGGTAAAGATGGGGACTTGCATTTGCAAGAACTGTTTAATATTAATCCGAAGACTGGGGAAATTAAAGTGGCAGGTCAAATCGATTTTGAAAAATGTCAAAGCTATGAACTTGACATCCAAGCTTCAGATAAAGGCACATTCCCTTTGTCCACTGACAAAAGTGTAATAATAAAGGTCATAGATGTGAACGATAATCCCCCTGAGATTGATGTGACGTCATTTTCAAAATCAATCCCAGAGGATTCAAGAATTGGAACAACAGTTGCTCTAATAAGTGTTCGTGATTTTGATTCGGGTGTAAATGGTAAAGTTTCTTGCTCTATAAATGAAGATATCCCTTTTGCTATTTCACCTTCCATGCAAGATAATATGTATGCAGTTGTGACTAAGTCACATTTGGACAGAGAAAAAAAGTATTTTTATCTAATCACAATATTTTCAAAGGATGGTGGTGAGCCGTTGCTGTCATCTGAAAAGACGATCAGTGTTGTTGTTTCAGACGTCAATGACAACAGACCGCAGTTTTCACACAAGCCATATACTTTTTATGTCAGTGAAAACAATGTGCTGTCTGCACCTGTATTTTCAGTCAGGGCATCTGATCTTGATGAGGGTGAAAATGCACAAATCTCATATCACATCCATAGGAACAGCAGTGACAGCATTGGTATATTTTTGAACATTAACGCTGAGACAGGAAGTATTATGGCATTAAAAAGTTTTGACTTTGAGACGCTGAAAAGTTTCCAGTTCCAAGTGGTTGCCACCGATGGTGGAAGTCCTCCACTGAGCAGCAACGTGACGGTGAACGTGTTCATTCTGGATCAGAACGACAACGCTCCAGTCATCCTGTATCCAGTCAGCTCCAACGGTTCGGCTGAAGGCGTGGAGGAGATTCCCCGCAATATGAAAGCAGGAGACTTGGTGACTAAAGTCCGAGCCTATGACGCCGATATCGGATATAACGGCTGGTTGCTGTTTTCTCTGCAGCAAGTCACCCACCACAGTCTGTTTTCTTTGGACCGCTATACGGGCCAGATCAGAACACTTCGCTCCTTGACGGAGACAGACGAGGCTGAGCATGGACTGCTCATACTGGTCAAAGACAACGGCAACGTTTCGCTCTCGGCAACAGCTACTGTGACGGTCAAACTTGTGGAGCCCAAAGAGGCTTTTGCAGCTTCCGATGTCAAAAGTGCAGCAAAAGTGGACAATGAGGAGGACAATGTGACTTTTTATCTCATCATCACTTTGGGCTCGGTCTCGCTCCTTTTTGTCATCAGCATCATCGTGCTGATCGCCATGCAGTGCTCCAAATCCACAGAGTACACTTCCAAATATCTACAAGACACTAATTATGATGGCACACTGTGTCACAGCATCCAGTATAGATCGGGAGACAAACGCTACATGTTAGTTGGACCCAGGATGAGTATCGGGTCCACCATTGTACCGGGCAGCCACGCCAACACTCTGGTGCTCCCTGACAGGAGACACATTTCTGGGGAGGTAAGACACAAATTGACTTATTTATACTTCCAGCGTCCTCTGAATTTGTAACTCTTTTAAATTAATGATCTCACGAATGTTGATGTTTTTGACTCTTAAAAAGAATAATTAGGGATGGGCGAGTCCCAATGCTAGACCTCATTTCAAGGTATTGTTTCTCGCGACAGCCTCATGTGGCCGGTTTGCGATCAAGAATTTTGAAGAATAGAAAAGTGCCCTTAATTCCAGGCAATGTTAAGGAAATAACGCCATATTGGATTTGTAGGTGTTTCTTTAAAATTATCTGTCATTGTTTTTTTTGTTTTTTTTTGTTTTTCAACAAGTCCGGATTTTATGGTGTCAGTGTTGGTGACTATTCAACAGTTGAGTAGGCCTACTCGTACTGGTATCCGTCTGGAAAAAAGTTATATTGAAAATCCTTTACAATAATTATAATTTTGTTAGTACACCCACAACAACATAATTGATAAATTAGTATTGTTATTTTTTAAACAACAACAATAACAATGCTAATAACAATCAATAGGCCAACCTCACAATTAGGCTACAATTTGAATAATGAACTTCATATTTCATTTGAAATCTGAAAAACATTTTTTTTCGCAGTTCTTACTCTAATCTTATTTTAGTAATGGAGCGTGGTTTTTTTCGCTTTGGTTTATCTTTTTGTACGTTTTTGATAAACCGTGTATGGTGGTCTTGGTGACGGATTACTACTAATTAGCATATGTCACCTGTCTGTTTGTGAATGATTGGAGATTTAATGCTTGACTTTTGCTGTTTGTTTTTTGTCCACGTATGTTAAACGCGCTCTTTGACTGCATTTGTTCAATTTTTAAGCTTTAACATAAACAGCAGTTGCTTTAACATCGACTGTCTGCAACCACCCCGCTACCCTTGTGAGGACAAGCGGTTAAGACAATGGATGGGTGGATGTCTGCAACAGCTGTTTTAAAAATGCCTCAGTTATTTTATGTAACATTTTGCACACTTTTCTGTCAAATGTGAGTATATGCATTGCGAGTTCTAATCGCTTGGTGTCACTGCTTGTGAGGTTTTCTTTAAAAAAAAAAGTCTCACCATAACACTCAGTGGTCTGGGTTACTGCGCTTGCGCGTCATTGTGCGCTTGTAGTCCGGGGCGTTTATTCAACCCCGGTTTGTTCATTGTCAGCATTGCGTGTTGGATTTAAGCTATTTGCTTGACCCCCAGTTTATCCATTTTTTACCTCCACATGGACTCCCATTTGAACTTTTAACCGGTCCAGTATGTCTCCACGGGGACGCGCGTCATGGATGCCGCGCTTGCTGGTTGTCATCTTTTGTTTGGATCTCACGTTTAATTTCAGCATGGCGCAGCTGCGGTACTCTATCCCCGAAGAAGGGATGGATGACGCCCTTGTTGGGAATGTTGCAAAAGATTTGGGTTTGGATGTGAGTGGACTGAACGCCCGAGGATTCCGTGTCGTTTCCGGGCCGCTTGAACCTCTATTTATATTAAAAAACGGCATGTTGCTGGTGAAGCGGAAAATAGACAGAGAGGAGGTCTGTGAGCGAATCAGCCCGTGCGTTGCCAACATTAAGATCGTTGTTGAGAACCCATTGGAAGTGCATTACGTCGCCGTCGAGATTTTGGATTTAAACGACCACACTCCCACCTTCCCCGACAACGACACGCTTTTGGAGATTTCGGAATCTGCTTTGCCTGGTGCGCGCTTTCAGCTGCAGAGCGCCCATGACCCAGACAGCGACGCGTATTCAGTTCACTCGTACACAATCAGTCAAAACGAGCATTTTCGTTTGGAGGTTAAAGATCGAGGGGAAGACGGCAAAATCCCCGTTTTGTATTTGCATAAGGCGCTGGACAAAGAAAATGCGGGGAGTCACAAACTGCTGCTGACAGCAATTGATGGCGGGAAGCCCGCGAGATCAGGAACCACTGAAATTATTATTAACGTTTTGGATGTAAATGACAACATGCCCGTTTTTACCTCCGATTCGTATTCTGCAGTGCTTAAGGAAAATGCGGCAATAGGCACAACCATCTTGCAAGTAAACGCAACAGATTTAGATGACGGTCTCAATGGCGAGGTGGTGTATTCTTTTGGTAATAATGTTAATAGTAAATTACGCAAGGTTTTTGATGTTGATGCTGTTACTGGAGAAATTGTAGTTAAAGGATTAATAGATTTTGAAGCAAAGGACAAATATGAAATTGACATTAAAGCATCTGATAAAGGATTAGTACCACTAGAAACAGAGAAAAGTGTTATAATAACTATAGTGGACTTAAATGATAACACACCTGAAATTGAAGTAACATCATTTTCAAGTGCCATTGCAGAGGACTCAAAACCTGGGACCACAGTGGCCTTGATAAGTGTAAATGATAAGGACTCGGGTGTCAGTGGAAAGGTCACATGTCATGTCAGGGGTGACATACCTTTCATGCTAACACCCTCTTTACAAGAGAACATGTTTTCTCTAATCACCAAATCGCATCTGGACCGAGAGCATCAGTCCAAGTATGATGTGACAATAGTTGCAAAGGATGCTGGTGAACCACCGTTGTCCTCTCAGAAAACAATAATTGTGACTGTGTCAGATATAAATGATAACAGTCCAAAGTTTTCAAGGGATCTGTATGCTTTCTATATCAACGAGAATAATATAGCAGGGGCCTTTTTGTTTGCAGTCAGCGCTCATGATAGTGATGAGGGGGATAATGCTGCCATATCGTTTGACATTGTGAGAAATGGGGATAAACACAAAACAATGACATCATTTCTGAGCATTAATTCAGAAAATGGACATATTTCAGCACTAAAAAGTTTTGACTTTGAGACACTGAAAAGTTTCCAGTTTCAAGTCATGGCCACCGATGGTGGAAGTCCTCCACTGAGCAGCAACGTTACGGTGAATGTGTTCATTCTGGATCAGAACGACAACGCTCCAGTCATCCTGTATCCAGTCAGCTCCAACGGTTCGGCTGAAGGCGTGGAGGAGATTCCCCGCAATATGAAAGCAGGAGACTTGGTGACTAAAGTCCGAGCCTATGACGCCGATATCGGATATAACGGCTGGTTGCTGTTTTCTCTGCAGCAAGTCACCCACCACAGTCTGTTTTCTTTGGACCGCTATACGGGCCAGATCCGAACACTTCGCTCCTTGACGGAGACAGACGAGGCTGAGCATGGACTGCTCATACTGGTCAAAGACAACGGCAACGTTTCGCTCTCGGCAACAGCTACTGTGACGGTCAAACTTGTGGAGCCCAAAGAGGCTTTTGCAGCTTCCGATGTCAAAAGTGCAGCAAAAGTGGACAATGAGGAGGACAATGTGACTTTTTATCTCATCATCACTTTGGGCTCGGTCTCGCTCCTTTTTGTCATCAGCATCATCGTGCTGATCGCCATGCAGTGCTCCAAATCCACAGAGTACACTTCCAAATATCTACAAGACACTAATTATGATGGCACACTGTGTCACAGCATCCAGTACAGATCGGGAGACAGACGCTACATGCTAGTTGGACCCAGGATGAGTATCGGGTCCACCATAGTCCCGGGCAGCCATGCCAACACTCTGGTGCTTCCTGACAGGAGAAACACTTCTGGGGAGGTAAGACAAAAAACTCAGGAGTTTATTTTCCCTGTGTTTGGTTCACATATTCTGTAGTCAGTGTTATGGCAGATGTTTGAAAATACTAAAACATTCAAAAGAGGGAATTCAGACTGTCTTTGTCCGTGGTGCTGAAACATTCTCAAGCTAAAATTCCCCAATATGCAGATTGTCTCTTTTTAAAACTATGCCTTTGTCTTTGTTATGACTTATTGGCCTTACATGTCTCTGGAGAGTGTAAATATGGTGTTGTATTTTTTCTTCTTGAAAAATCTAGATGACAATGCATATAGTGTGCTAGCACTTTTTTGTGTCATTAAGGGAATTTGTGAGGCCCAAGGAGGCTAATAGGTAAGTGAACAAGGAAGGCAATGTGACTTTTTATCTCTTCATCATTTTAGTTCATCTTTTTTAGGGTGTGGGGATATATCAGCATTGTGATACTGATAACCAAGCAGTGCTCTAAATCTTCGCATTAAACTTCCAAATGTCTACAACAATCTATTTGCAAAATAATCATTGAATTTAAAACAAGGCACATTTTAAAAATGTAATACAATAAAGTACATTTTTAACTTTTTAACTTTCATATACATTTTAATTGAATCATTATTTAAGTACAGTTTTTATTTTCCTGTATTTTATTTTCAAACTGTGCATAATGTTACACTTGCTTATAATATTGCAGGTATATTTTTTAGGAATAAAACCACTGCCTTGTTTATATTTATTTTTTGATCTTTGTTTGTTATTCATCTTTGTTTTATTTTTATAATTTTTTTTAATCAACATGTTGACCCATACTACTTGCTGTATTTTAATGTTGGTCATCATTATAGTGGTACATCGAGATATGTACTGTCGATTTTGAAGTGGTACTTGGTGTAAAAGTTTTGAGGACCAAAGTTCTAAACTATAGTTGTGGGAATCTGTGAAAGCTGTGAGACAGGAGACACACTTCTGGAGAATAACGTACGATTTAAGTTTAACAGCATGTCATGTAAAGAAATAGAAATTAGTTTTAGGTAAACTTTATTTTATTTTATTTTATTTCATTAAATTCCCGATCACAGTCACGTAGTTGCCCCTGGCCGCTGTTACCGTATTACAGCACCTACTGCGTGAGTTTGGTTGTCCTCACATACGCACAAACTTTCTTCTGCACCCGTGCGCTGGTAGCGTCCAAAGACATGCATGGCAAGTTAATTGAACACTCTAAATTGTCCCTAGGTGTGATTGTGAGTGTGAATGGTTGTTCGTCTGTGTGTGCCCTGGAATGATTGGATGGATGGCAACCAGTTCAGGGTGTACCCCACCTATTGCCCGAAGTCAGCTGGGATAGGCTCCAGTGCCCCCGCTACCCTTGTGAGGACTAAGCAGTCAAGAAAATGGATGGATGGATTATTTTATTTTATTTTAGATTGTGCTATAAATCCCCCAAGTTGTGGAACGGGTGTCTATGCAGTATATATCAGCTGTCCCTTTTACCAAAACCGTTCAAATTTATTGTGATATATGTGAATTGAGTCCCAGGAAGTGGTTGTGCTGTTGGTTTTGTAACATAATGATGTAGCAGGGAAACTTTCACCTTCATGCTAATGTTTAAGGTCAGTTTCTGTGTGCTGTTAATTCGCTTATGTGTGTCTTCTCAAGCTAAACACAACAAATGCCTTAAGTGACTGTTTTTAATACCGTGTGCTCACAAACTGTCAACCTTTTGAAATAGTAATATGGACTTTTACATGAGTGTGCGCATGCTAATGCAGTTGAGCTGATTCAATGTAGCATGAATGTCTGGAAGTGAGACAAGACAAGAGGGAGAGAGCCTGCAGCTGGCGTGCTGTGACTCACAAGTCACGCCGAGTCAAATGGGGATTGTTCTTTTGAACATCAGCTTGGATGTTCATTCATTACAATTTTCATTTCTTTAACACTTTTTGGCTTATAGTGCTTTGGATTTGTAAACCACTACACTATATAGTAAAAATGTATAAATCGTACAATGACCACGTTTCCCTTTTTGCAACCGGCTAAATAGGTCATGTTTTATCAAATGTGGCAATCTGCATGCTCTGCTTCTGGACTCATTCTGTGTGGAATATTGTGTGTTGCCCATAGCAACGCACAAGGAGATGCACCTATCGGAGTCGACTAGCAAAAGCTCAACAGTCTTAGTAACAGCAGAGGAATAAGGCAAGGGAGGGGGTGGAGAGGAGCAGCAGGCGCTGTAGGAGCATGAGGAGGAGGAGAAGGAGGAGGATGGGGGATGGGTGGTGGATGCCTCCATAGGCGACTCACCATCATGAAAATGGTTTTATTTCCAAAGAACGCGATTATGTCAATACAATCACCACCTTAGATTAGGCAGCAGATGGTGAAGATAAATAAACAATATAGGCAGAGATGCTTGAGCTCATAATTAGCTGTTTTATGCTATAGAGATAATCGTTTCAAGCTAAGAAGTAGGTCAGCCTTAAAATTCCGACATGCTACAAAAACCACGCCTGAAATGTTTCCCCATTTATATGAATCGGAGTTGTCTATATTTTGATCCACAAGCAGGAGAGTCACACTGAGCACGTTTGCGTTGGAAGCAGAAAGGAGGAGGGTCAATTCAGTTTTATGACATTAGCAGAGACAGGTTGAGACTCACTGCATTTTTTTGACCAATTTGCCTTACTCTGTGTGTTAATGGCTGCATGGATGCATATTTTGCACGTGTGTGCATGTGCAAGGACGCGCCACGTGTTACGCAGTGCAGCAGTGCTAAGCTGCGCCTAGACAGCAAATGCCCTGATGAGATATATTGATGTGATTAAAAAGGAGTGCGTCAAGCAAGTGCATGGTGATGACATTAGTCGGTGCAGCTTGTTGTGAAATGGCAACTATTGCATATAATGTGGATGCATCACAATTACACTACCAGCTGTAGCAATGAAATACAAGCACTGACTCTGCTGACTTTTAAAATTAATAATAATAATTCTTAGTATTATTTTGTTTCATTTGCTACTACAGATATATTATTTTAGCAATATGGTTATATTCATTTGTGGCTGTAAGCTTCAGTGGTTAAAGTTGCACTGAATTATAATATTTTGGCCATATAGCTACAAGTTGTTTGTGGGTGTGCATGTTATACTTTTTGAAACTGCACACTTCGGAAATAGCACGTTTTATCAAATTACCAAACATTATATTTATGTGAAAGCCCTGATCATGTCAATAATTTTAAAGTCAAATCAGATAAATATGCACACCTTTTCCCCCATGCATCTCTCCAAATGTTCTCATTCTCTAATTATCATTTATATAGTGCTCCTAGGAAATCACAATGCCCCTTCAGTGGCAGGCTATTCTTAGAACAGGCCTGTAGGCTACCCATGTGGTCCATTCCTGGTAACCCTTGTGCTGCTCTAGCTAGTTCTCTTTATTATTATTTGGTTTTTAAATAGAAGACAACCCACATTTTTTATTTACAGTTATATATATATAAACACAGCATTCTGATTAATATTGCATTTTTGGAATATGAATTATGCAGAAAAATACACGGGGTCGGCCATTTGGCCAATTGCTATCTACTGAAAATGACATCATAGTTCCCAGGTTACAGCCAATCACGCCTCACCTGTTTTAAGTTTGGTCATGTGACTTTTCCAAGCTGACCGTGATCGATCTTTACCTGAGCCTGAGCAACGGCGTAGATGCCATTGACTTCCGACTTCTGGGTTTCACTCAACAGCGTCGTTTCCGGCCACTGATGGCCGTGTTCCAACACCAGCACCCCCACCCCTGCGCCCCCCAACTGCCGATGCGCGGGAGCACGCAGGGCGTCTCAACTCTCTGAAATGCTTTGGACAACAGAGACACACTCACACAACCGAGGGCCACAGAGGCAAAGCCGCAAGAACTGGGACGCAGCCAACAGGTCGCAAACAGGAAACGGAAACAAAGCTGATGTGTGAAAACCAGGATGTCAGAAGTCCCACCTCCTCGGCGGCATATACCTCATTGTCATGTCATTTTTAGCCAAAAGCAAGTGGCAAAATGGCCGCACACTGAGATGGATAAAAACAAGCTGCCTAATTTATATTCCACAAAAGCAATATTAATCAGAATGTCGTGTTTAGACTAGTGTGGCTGCATAGAACATACTGTATATTTTCAAGAAAATGTTTGGGTTGACTTCCCCTTTAAATATCATTCTAAGTTCTGACTAGAGTGTTCATTTAGCGTTATGAGTGCTGGCCGGTCGATTACAGCAGATTACAAAACAGTCAACAGTTAAGTATCAACTGTACGGCAGCTATTATATCAATATATTTGTTTCATTGCGCTGCTTTGGCTGTGGGCACGGCTGTTTGCTTCAGCGGCTTTGTCTGTCTGCTTGGCTGGCCATGCAGGCAAATGTGCGCAATTGTGTTGTTTGCATGCTAACTGTCTGCACTGAAATCATTTCCACTGCGCTGGCACTTGTCTGTTGTCTTTCACAAGTGGTTGAGGGAGTCTTCCTCATTAAAAGCGCCTCAGGTGTCATAAAGAGGGTGGATCAGAGGATCAGTCAGGTGGCAGACAGCTATATAGAGATATACTTTTTTACTTGTTTACATGCTTTTTATATTTTATTGCAATTCCTTACAGACATTGCTTTATTTCCCCTCTTCCTCCTTTGCTACTGCACTCTCTCCTCCTTCCACATCCTCCATGTTTGTATCCTTCCCCTCCCCCCACCGATTCTACTCATGCCCTCCTTTTCCCGCTTTCATCTGAATGACCTTGGGTACCTCTTTTCCTGTTTGCCAGCCTGCTATTCGCCTGGACATGTCCATTTCTTATCTGGAATCCTAAAACGTCATCACACGCTCTTGAACGTGTGTGTTTCTGATGTGTGTGCGTGGCGCGGTGCATCATGCCTTGAGGGCTGTGGCTGTTTGATGCTGCATGTGCTGTTGTGTGTCACTAGGGCACATTGTCTCTTATACGGCTCCGGCATGGACGTACGGCTCCTCTCACATTGGGGTCAGCAACAGCAGTGATGGTAATCTAATTTACACTCACAGTACGGCACAACACAAACACCAACTATCTTTAGGTCGTTGACAAGCAGCCACTCATACTGACATGTACCTTAATGACGTCAGAATGATGACAGAAATAAGTGTCCACCTGTGTTGTGGTGCTCACTGCTCAGTAATTAAAAGTCACTCACTTAGATAATCTCCCTCCTTTATTGACAATTAGATTGTGCACCGATCTGATTCAGCATATTGCTTGTTCTACTGTGATGCAGTGCACTTCTCCAGTGTCACTCAAAATCGAGTGATAAAGGCAGAATGTGTGTTCTGTCATTGAATGTCATTATAAAGCTGCATCTCAATCATATCAGAATTTTTTTTTAACTCCTGTTATAATGTTTTGGTTTATTAAATTATTTAGAATATTCTTTTTACACACAAATCACTAGTATATGTACATGTTGAAAGGGAATATAGACTTGAGAATGAGCTTATTATGTATATCCCCATCACATATAGTTCTGCCAATGTCTAGAAAAACTTAACTTACATTGTTCGCATTATCCCCCCCAAAAAAAGGAGCAAAAATCTATTTGCTGTTTTCAACGTTTCAACGTCCAATCTCAGCATACACATTTAAAATATTCCTCTTAGTTTTAGAGTTATTTATTTGTCTGCAGTCTTTTAATACATGGTCCAACTTATTTTATACTTCAACACCAACTAAATAAATAAGGCTGCTTTACATTGGTTATTAAAACATGTATGACAATCTCTTAAATTAGAAATGCCTTCCCTTTGTTTTGTTTTTCTTTTCTGTACTGAACATAAATTTTGTTTAAGTTTTAAACACATGGACTATACACAATTTCTTATATTCACACTCATTTCAATTCAGATTCAATATTTTAATCTCTTTATTGTGAATTCTGGGTTTATATGCATGAGCATTAAGCTATAGGCCTAATTGCTAACCTTAAAAAAATCAAATCAAATTAAATAAATAAATACTCATATAACGTTCCCATTTGTGTGTAATGAATCTATATGAGTTCTACTTTTTGAATTGAACTTCAGAAATACAGTAAATTGAGCTTTCCAAGATATGCAATTGCATTAAGAGACTTCTACAGTACATTGTGCAATTAATGAGTGCAAAAGTCTATAGTGGATTACGTCAGAATGTGACAATTGACACTAGTGTCAATGATTACTGTGATACTGACCTTTGACCTTCATAATCACCAATTACATGCAGCTGATGCTGCTCAGGGTGCTCTGAGATGTGTGTTTTTTATCAGTAGAGGAGGAGATGGTCTTACTTAATATTTGGTTCCACTTATTTACACATGGGTTATTATTAATTAGTTGTTCATACTTTTTAGGCCTAAATAAACAAACAACTTGAAGTCATTATATAAGAAAAGTGAGAATGCCAAAGGATCTCTCTTGCACATGATAGATAGATAGATAGATAGATAGATAGATAGATAGATAGATAGATAGATAGATAGATAGATAGATAGAGTACTGTTGCCTTTCCCCCATCCCCTGTCCCTGTGTGTTACCAAGGCAAAGTGAGAGTCAGTGGGCCAAAGCGAGTAAGTGTGGGCTGCACTCACAGCTCGAGGCCAAGGCTCCCTGGCACAGCTACTCTTGCTCCCATCATTTGTCCCAGAACACGACAAGGCTGGTTCATAGCCATGTGTGGCTTCCATGCAAGTTGTCCGTGTGCGTGTCAGTAATATGGGTCAAACAAATTCTTCCATATTGATACCAATTGTGTATCTTTAGGATACTTAATTCATCTGTGCCATTTTTTTAACATCACTTTCTGTAACTGCACATTTCATGCGTAATTTTACATCAGCATGTGTGTGACTCTTTCTCCCCTCCGCTTGTCCAGTAGTTATATAAGCCCTCACTTTCATTGTGTCGCACTTCATTGACTCATGAGTCTGTGGTATAGTTTCGACCTTGCCACTCTCACTGCAGACTCACGCACATCCAGGACATTCTCGCTTGCTTTACTTCTAAGTGCATAACATAAATACATTATCCAAAGTATGATTATTATTATTTTTATTATTATTCTTAGTAGTAGTAGTCTTAATGCAAAATATTACAGGTGCTTGATTCCTTTGCCTACTGCAGTTATTGTACTGTCTTTTTTTGAATTAACAAATCAGAACAGATGGTCGGCACTGCTCTTGTTTGGCATCAGTGTTCTTTCAGCCATAACATCTGCTGCAGTGCTTAGGTCACCGCTGTATGCCTGGAGGATTGAACTGACGGTGGGGTTAGCGTAAGGCTTTCTACAAGTCAGCCATAAAGCGGGAATGGAGTTGGTGCAAACAAAGCGCAACTGGCTTTCACCTTCGCCTTGCAATCCAGATAGGAAAAAATAACAGGTGGTATGTCCTTTAGTGTTGTGATTTCTGATTTAGTGAATGTTAAAGTGAGGGAAATCTGCGGTCAGCAGGCGCCTTCATAAGAGGATTGCCTTCTTAGCACAGTATCCTTGCACTGCTCACTGTGGAGTAATTGGGGTGGGCATAGGACCACAATGTCCTCATACTCTTGATGATGAGGGACCATATGTTGTATATTTTGTGACTGAGCATCAATGGAATCACATGTCTGTGAGAAGGATTCATTCATTGTCCTCTATGTGACACCATATAATGTTCTTGACAGCATCGTGGGTAATTTGATGGATTTCTTTGAGTTCCTCCTTTTCTGGCAGTTTGGATGATTGAATATTATTATTTACAAAGGATAATTTCCCACATGTAAAGGTTTAGCTTGCTAGCTACAGATTTTTTTTTTTTAGATAGATGTAGGCCATTTTTGTTTATTTAGGGCTTTTTCAATGTGGCATATATGTATTTAATTAATAAATGTTAGTTGATTTAAGGGTTTTTCAATATGGAATAGATAGATTTAATAGGCCTACATATATGTTTTGCCCATGTGCATCAACCTCGTCAATCAGCGTTTTTATTTATTTATTTTTTAAGATCAATGCTAGTTCAAGGTTTTGACCGAGCAGCATTACTAATCTGCAATGGAAAAGTGGCACAGAATAATTGAGTAAACAAACATAATAAAATCTGCAGTACCCCCAGAATGTACAGGAAGTCACTTAACTCAACAGTGATCATAAATAGTCTGCTTTTAATCAGATGTTCAAGTTCAAGAAGTAATGTGACCATAGAATTATCTGAATGCTACTCCTGGTCATTTGTGTGAGTGTGAACCTGCAGTGAACAGCTGTATGATGAATGAGTCATCTCATTGCCTCATGTGGATGTTTTTTTTTTTTTTTTAAATCTGTTTATTTTTAGGTAGACCATCTGTCAGGGGGAAAAAAAGCAGGTACATGTTGATTTTAGCTTAATGTTTGTGAGGTAGCATTAAATATGATAATGATGCACATACTTCCTATATTTACATTTATTTTAGTACTGAAGTTGCTTGTTTACTGCCATCTTGTGTAGTGGGTGCAGTGTATGACTAAAACAATGCGATAGGGTGTGTATGGCAAATGTTAATGCGGTCGTCCTACTGCCTCACATCCCACTCTCTCCTCCCAATCTCACTCCCACGTCTCGCTTGCAGTGGTTTTGTTCTAGACACACTCTATTCTAGCCTTGTTAGACGTCCATCTTGTCTTCACCTCAAACTGGATTATTTTGCTCACCCTCCTGCCCATCCATTTAGCCACACTCAGATTTTTTTTTTTCTCTTTAATTATTGTCATCGAGCTCATACTCACATATGCCCCCTCCTGTCTGACTTTATGAATGCAAGCAGAAGCAAACGATCGCTGTCAACAAACTCACTTTATTTTATTTTCCCTTATAAAATGCTCTTTATTGTTTGAAGTTGTTGAGTCCAATTCATAATAGAGAATTGTCCCATGAAGCGACTACTTGCACATTTCGCCTCTTAATCCATCATGCCCCCTAATGCTATTTCTGGTCAGAGGCAGCCTCTTGTCTGTACAACATGTCCTCGTTTTGGAAGAAGCGCGGTTGTAAATACTGCTTAAGGACTGATAGTACTTTCTGTCTTTTTCATATTTTACAGCTTTTAAGCTTTATATAAATATATATATTTTATATAAATGTTAAGTGATTTTTTAAAAACAGGAATAACCATAAATTATTCGTTGTAGTATAATAATAATAATAATAATAATAATAATAAATATGATGATGATGATGATTATTATTAGAACAAAACCATAACATACAAAAAAATTAAGAAAATAAAAAAATATTAAAATAAAAGTTGTATATTATTATTAGCTTGTCCTGTCTTTGATTTGAATGTGACATTTGATATTTTGGAATTTTATGGATAGGTTGAATGTTGCACCTCCATAGTTAAAGACACTTTTTATCAAACTTAACCTTTTTTTCATGTAAAGAATAATATGCGGTATGCGACAAAAAAATGCTGTCATGTTAATTGGAACGATGATGCACCTATCGAGTCTAATTTAAAGCTCTCTGGAGAGCAGCCTGCAAATTATATAATTGCTCGAGTTTGCTCCTGCATGCCACAGCATTAGGTACACCTGCACAATGAAATGTGATGTGAACAGGGCATTCGAACAGGGGTGTGTAGACTTTTTTTTATCCATTGATGTGCATGCATTTATGATGTGTGGATAAGTAGCTCCCGCAGCTCTCTGTCTTTTTTTTTTTTTTGCAGTGTAATTTATTTTCATTGTCCTCTCACGATTAAAGGAACAATTCATACAGGATACTTGTGCAATGCATTATAGGCCTGTGGTAGTAGTATGAAAAAAAGAAAAAAACTATTGACTTTCTTTAACAGCCCTTTATTAAGTCAATTATATTTTAAACAAACAAACAAAATATGTCCAGGACTCCCTCACACGTAACAGTGAGAAAACCCCCCACCAGAAATTCACATATTACTGGTGTTCTTTATTTTTAGTCCCAAACTTGTGTTTTCAAATTATCCTGTCTATTCCACCACTAATTTCAATATTCCAGTTTGTCCTACATGGATTAAGGCCTCCATAAAGAGTGTCAAGTGATAACTCTCCCATTACTCCTCTAATGCGATTAGGTGGAATAAACTTAATGATGCCACGAAGAGTAGTTTAAAGAAGACAGCAGTACTTCTTCATTACACACACGGAAATAATACACACATGGGAATCTGTTTGTCCTTGTAGCTATTTACATTTTGATACTATTGAGACAGGAAGCTGGTACTGACTGACCTGAAAGTTCATGAAAATGAATGAATGACACATCACAACAGCCCCATCACAATACTGTCGTCATTTTCTGGTGGAAAGTGGAGCACGCTCACAAAAACCATTCCAGCCTGCACGTCCAACATCAGGCTCTCTACAGGCCAGCACTCTCCTCTATTATTCAGACTCCCTCCCTCCATAATTTTTTTAAAGGAAGTGGGCCAAGCCTGAGTGCATGCAGCAGGTCTGCTCCTCCATTGCTCTTCACATGCATGCACTACTGGTGGGCGAACAGTTAGTTCAGCATGACTAATAGGAAGGTAAAAATAGATATTACACAACACTTATACATGTCAAATGTGTGAGAAATGTAGAAAATAAAAATATCAGTGTGAAAAAATAAGCATTAAATTAGGCATTTTGTTCTGCTGCTGTTGTATATCGCCTCATCTTCCCCTCTTTGATATCTCAAGCATTACACTGGATGACTTTTGCAGGCATTGTTTAATACAGTCCCATTCCTAGCATTTTCATTTCCTGGAGACACAGTGAATGAGAATCAGACATCAAGGCTGCGAGAGTATCTGTGCAGCTGTGCGCCTTGATACACTTTTTCATCTGAGTGTGAGAGTGATCAGAAAGCTTTATTTGGCCCAGACTGAGCATGTGAAAAGGGGAGAAAAGAAGGTATGCGCCCTCTTGTGGCAAAAAGCAGAACATAATGTCCTCAGTGCGTCAATCCACTAATTTTTTTAGCTGGTCACTACACTCTGAAAGTGGTGGTGTATTCACTGGTTTCACTATTGAGGTTATGTGTCAGTATTGATCCATGGATGGCCGTTCCATTTTTTCCCCACTCATAAATGGTTGGTCCACACACCCTGTGCCTGTGCTGAACCATTTGATTGACAAATCTAGGTTATCCATGATTGACTATGGAGCCAGATTTACTCCTAATCTCTGAAAAAAATGGTTTAGTTCTGGCTGCATCTCTCATTCCTCTGTGTGGGTACACTAGGCATATAAAAGATTGTCTGTGCATGTGCGGTATATAAAACATACACACAAATAGATATATTTGAATATAGTTAACATCATATTCTTTGCCTGTTTCCTCACAAAGAAAGGTCCAGAGGAGGGGCAGGAAGTAGGGAGTGGCACTGATGGAGGCTTGCATCTGTGTCGCTATGGCAACAAGAAAGGAGCTAGTGAATCAATTATGGCTGCTCCCAGTGGAAACAGATCTATCGGACGCTGCCTTTGTCGCTAGGTGCAATTGTGAACCAATCAGGAGAGTCCAGGGCTGCCACATCTCTTCAATCAAGCCAATTGGATGTTTTTTTTCTTTCCTCTGTTTATACAGTAATATTGCATGTCTGTTTTTTGGGACTGATGGTGCATTTCTTTTTACAAAGTGAATCGACACAACAAGTGAGAGAAAGAAAAAGAGCTCTCCTCTCATTACACATGCCGTCCGCAACATACCATCAACAATAGCCTGCTGCTTTGCCTGCCTGTTTTACAGCAGAGTAACTAATTAAGCGACTTGGGGGAATTGTGCCATTGCTTTCCAAATGAGTGAACAATGCGTTTGTGTGTCTGTTTCAGTGGCGAGTGCATGTGTATGCTTGTGTGCATGGGCAAGCTCCATATTGCTATGTCCTGGCTCATGTTTTTGCCTGTCCTACTTTTCCAACCAATGAAGGGAGTGCAGATTTGGAAATAAATGATTGAGAGGGATTTCTTCCCGCTTCTTCATGATATTGTAGCATGTGTCAATTTTTATGTGCAGAGGGTCTAGCTATATATATATATATATATATATATATATATATATATAAGGGGTGTATCAATATGTCTGCATCTTGTAGTCATTTCATAATAATTCCAAAAATGTAGTTACAATTAAAAAGTATGTAAAGTATTAAATGTACTGTAATGTAAAAAAACGAGTGTGATATTGATCTGTGTTGAGGTCATTTTTCTGCCGCCAAATGGCATAATTGCATTTGTAAGACGTTGGTGGAAGCTCAGTGCATTTTTATTTTCATATTAAGAGCTATCTAATCTTTCACATGAAGTAATTTGTGAAATTATGCACATTTTTTAAAAATTGTAAAGTACAACATGACCCCAGTGTCAACAAATATATGCATTATTATTACATGTATTACTGCAAAATTTTGGCATGGACATGTCTGCTGCGCTGCGACTGGAATTTCCCCAGAACAGGTTTTCCGAGTAAGGGGCGGTCATTAATCGTGTGTTAAAAAAAATTGTGGCGTTAAAGGAACTTTAACTCAAATTAACACACTAGTGTTGCAGTGTGAAGTGTTGCATCACACAAAGCAAGTGTGCATCTTACAGGGAGGACGTGTGGGTTGTCTCCAGAGCCTTGGCCCAGCAAGGGCACTGTGGGCTGTGCAGGGTTGATTGAAAAGGTCAGGCTCTCTTCAGGGTGGTGTGGGGGTCGAAAAGGAGAAGAGCCTGCTGCAGATGAAGTGTCACAGTGAATATGCTGTAGCAGTGCAACATTAGCGATGCATCAGCAACCCAGATGCAACTGTTGGTAGACTAGTTCACACCAGAGTATGCTTTGTTTGCACATTTGTGTTTGCATGCAAAGCCTGATGTGGTTTGATTCATTCAGCGAGAGCGGAATCCATCAATGTGAGTTGGTGAATATTGAAAAGTGGGTCAAAAACTCCAGTGTATTTAGTAAAATACACCCATGGGCTCGTGCTCGTAATGTGTGTCTGTGTGCACACATGCATCATGTCTGTGCCGGGGATGGCGTTACTATGGAGACATGAAGGGGAGAGAAGGGATGGAGGAAGGGAGGGGAGTGCTTGAAGCATGTTCAGATGGCACCCCCACACAAGTGCACACACACGCCTTGCTTAGATGATCAGCAACAGCTCCTCTATATGCAGCACTAACTCTTTAATAATAAAGCAAGCACACCAAAAATACACCACACTCACTGCCCTCTTTCTCTCACCTTTAACCCTTCACTCCCCCTCTAAAATACACTTACTACTACTTCAATTAAATATAAATAAATCACTCTTAAGGGAAGACAAGTGTGTGTCTTTTTAAACCTTTATTTGTCATGTAAATTGTTCAGTAATTCCTAAGGGAGAGTGACTTTATCAGTGTGTGTATTTACATTACTTGCTAATGTAAAATTGACAAAGCAAATCAAAGTGACCTGCATTTTTAGTTTCTGCATTAGATCTGTTTCATATCAGAGGACAAAGCTCTGCAGCAGCTTTCTCGAAGTGCTAAATATAGTTTACAAGACATGTTTCTTTAGAAATATTAAATAAAAAGCCCCAATGTTGCTGTCAAGTTGGGTTTAGTATTACAGCTGCTGACATTGTCTAAATAATGCATTAATTCATATCATAGAAACAACTGAAGTGTGGTTTATAATTTCTTGGAAAGCAGAAGAGATTTGAACTGAAATCAACAGCAAATAAGGTCAAGAGGTCAGCAGGTCGCTGGGCAGAGCTGTGATAAGCCACGTGCTTTTAAAAGATAAATTCTGGCTTTGCTGTGCTGAGTAATATTATATGTGTGATGTCGATTTTATGAGGAAGATAATCCAGGATTCTGAGCTGGTTTTGATAATCCTGACACACATCATTTGATGAGAAAGGTGGCTGACTTTTTTTTTGCACATATATATATACAAAAAATACTTCACTCGAACATATTTTCACTCTTGTCATCTATCAATTCTGAATAATAGTCAGTGCATAATAGTCATAGTGAGGTATTAATTATGCATATTGTGGATCAGTGTGTGATGATTATTAATATTTTCCTCCAAATGAAATCATGTTTTCCACATGCGGGAAAATAGGACGGGAGTTTATGAAGCTGAGTATTAATCCTGGGATTAGCAAGCAGAGGGACTTTCATGCAAATTGATGACAAATTGTGGAGAAGCACCAAAACATACTAGAGCACCGGGGGCATCCTCACGTGTGCAATCAGTTACACTAATTCATTAGTCGCAAGGTTAATAGAGATACTCAGAGAGCAGAATACTAATGCAGTGATGAGAAAACAAAAATGTCCGCTCTGTGATAGAAACAAGAGGACATATATATATATATATATATATATATATATATATATATATATATATATATATATATATATATATATATATATATATATATACATATATATATATATATATATATATTACTTTTCATTTTGAGAGTCAGAAAAAAACACTAAAATCAACTCGAGGTTTCTCGTTTGTAGGAGAGATTAGCTCCCTTTCCTTGCTTGGTGTGTGTGTTTTAATGACTGCCTGTGTATCATGAAAAATTCACTGCCCCCTGCACATATTCACTTTGACCACCAAGCGTCGCTCTTTATCCATCAGTGGAAGAGCCGCTCTTCTATTGCATTGAGGCCCCTCCCGTTTTCAGATGCTGGGGATGTCTGTTCAGTCTTTGTCATAAAGAGGTAGAGAACGGAGGAACAAGCACACAGCTCACTCTAAAATAAGAAATTATTTTGTATTCATTCTTTGCTCATTTTGGACATAAACATGGCTTGCAGATGGAACTATTTTGGGATTTATTTGTGGCTTCTTTTACTGGAGTGTTACTGGGAATCAACGTCTGGACAACTTTCTTATTCCATCTCGGAGGAGTTAAACCCCGGCACTCTCGTTGGAAACATAGCCAAGGATTTAAATTTAAATGTACAGGACCTGGAATCTCGTTTGTTTCAGATTGTTGCCACCACCAAGAAGAAATTCCTTGAGGTAAATCTAAAGACTGGAGCTCTTTATGTAAATGAGAGAATAGACAGAGAGGAGCTCTGCACAGAGGAGGTGAAATGCTCCATCAGTGTTGAAGCTGTAATAAACAAGCCTTTAAAACTGTATCGCATTAATGTAGACATTTTAGATGTTAACGATAACGTCCCGTTGTTTAGCACAAAAATGCAGAATTTAAATATCGCAGAGAGCACATTGCCAGGGGTTAAATTTGCATTGTCTGAAGCCAGTGATGCAGATGTTGGTAAAAACAGCATCAGCACGTATAGATTAAGTCCAAATGAGCATTTTTCTTTAGCAGTGCATAAAGCAGGCGGCGGCGTGTCTGCTGAGCTGGTGCTGAAGAAAGCTTTAGATCGAGAGAAGCAACCTCTCATCACTCTGACACTGACAGCGGTAGACGGGGGAAGCCCAACCAAATCAGGAACCTCTCAAATTATAGTAAATGTTTTAGATATAAACGACAACATCCCAATATTTAGTGAATCCCACTATAAGACAACACTTAAAGAAAATGCACCAGTCGGCACTAGAATCATGACATTGAATGCCACCGATGCTGACGAGGGTTTAAACAGCGAGATTGTGTATTTATTAAGAAGCAAAGATCAAGATCACGTGCTGGATGTATTTGAAATTGAAGGTCAAACAGGTGAAATAAGGGTGAAAGGTCACATCGACTATGAGGAAAAGAGAGCATACGAGATAAGGGTGGAGGCCACTGATAAAGGCAACCCTCCCATGTCTGCTCATTGCAAAGTGCTGCTTGAGGTTTTAGATGTCAATGACAACGCTCCCGAGGTCACAGTGACATCACTGCACAGTGTCATGCCAGAGGACGCCGTTGTGGGCACGGCAGTCGCACTGGTGTCGCTTTTTGATAAAGACGGTGGCGAGAACGGTTTTGTTAATGTAAATATTCAAAATAAAGTTCCATTTAAACTGGAAGAAAATTACAAAAACTATTACTCTCTGTTAGTTGATGGGCCACTAGACAGAGAGAATGCACCACACTACAACATCACAATTGTCGCCAAAGATAAGGGAAGTCCTCCTCTATCCAGCACCAGTGTAGTTTACATTCACATTTCTGATGTTAATGATAACAAGCCTCACTTCTCAGAGTCCCTCATTAATGTTTATATTAAAGAAAACAGCCCAACAGGAGCAGTAATTCATAGAATGACTGCACTGGATGAGGACATTGATCAAAATGGGCATGTGATTTATTCATTTGTGCAAAGGAGGACTGAATCATTGCCAATAACTACAATGATAAATATTAACTCAGAAAGTGGTGATATAGTTGCTCTTCAGTCTTTTGACCATGAGAGGTTGAAGACGTTTCAGTTTAAAGTTCAGGCCACAGATTCCGGTGTTCCTCCACTCAGCAGCAACGTGACTGTCAATGTTTTTATCCTGGATGAGAATGACAACAGTCCCGCCATTTTGGCTCCTTATTCCGAGCATGGCTCGGTCAACAGTGAGAGCATCCCTTATTCTGCCGAAGCGGGATACTTTGTGGCAAAAATCAGGGCAGTAGATGCAGACTCTGGCTACAACGCACTGCTCTCCTATCACCTGTCTGAACCCAAAGGCAGCAACAACCTCTTCCGGATCGGAACCAGCACCGGGGAGATTCGGACCAAGAGGCGAATGAGTGACAATGACCTGAAAAGCCACCCCTTGGTGGTGTTGGTGTGTGATAACGGAGAAGCCTCCCTGTCAGCTACTGTGTCTATTGATGTGATGGTGCTTGAAAGCACAGCTGACATCCACACTCAGTTCAGAAATGTGCCCATCAAGGAGGAGAGCTTCTCCGATTTACACTTGTATCTGCTCATTGCCATTGTGGCCGTGTCGCTCATCTTTCTGCTCAGCCTCATCACTTTAGTGGCCTTCAAATGCCACAGACAAACAGACGGACCTTTCGACAGGTACAGCGCCCCAATGATCACCACCCACCCTGACGGGAGCTGGTCTTACTCCAAAGCTACTCAGCAGTACGACGTGTGCTTCAGCTCAGACACGCTCAAGAGTGACATGGTGGTTTTCCCCACGCCCTTTCCACCTGTAGAAGGAGAACTGATCAGTATTAATGGAGGAGATACCATTACTAGGACTCAGACTTTACCCACTACTGAAAAGGTAAGAAACAAATCTGCATAATTTTTTTGTAATTTAATTCTAGAGCATGGGCAGAGAGGGGAAAAAAGAGGAAAATCCATCAGTTTCCACATTATTATTGCTAAATTTGAAACTTTGTCATAATTTTTTTGAGCTCCGGCCAAGTGCTTGGTTTCATTTCCACTATTTGTCTAAGACTGACTGCATGTATATCTTTGTTTATCAGCAATAACAATGTATAGTGAGAGGCAGAACAATCAAATGATCTTCTATTAGATGTCAGAAGGTATAAACCTGTTATCAGTTATACAACAGAAAATGTAATGGCTTCCTGTGAGTACTCTATCAACTTTGTGTTAAATTAAAAGGTCCAGACTTCACACAAAGTAAATTGCAACAAGAGACTTATTTCCGTATTCATATTGTTTAACCCATTTTTGTTTGCTCAATGTGCTCAGAGATTTTCTATAGTGCAAAATTGGTACCTTAATTAGCTCAACAAAGGTGGAGCAGTTATCTCGTTCCTCGTTGCAGAGCACATGCACCTGTCCATGGTGCTGAAACATATGACTCGTGTTTTATTAAGCGAAGTTTAAATCACGCTTGATGTTTAAACTTCTTAATCAGCTGTCTTTTTTCAGATATTGTCTTAGAACAGTGTTTTCAAATTGATTTAAATGTTTGTATTTATTTATATGTGCAAATACCAGACACAGATTGATTGAGATAACTCGAATCGCTGAGGTTGTCATGTTGAGTAGTCCTTGCAGATGCGTTAATGAAACACAAGAGGGCAGTCGAGACCATCACATGTTTAACGTCCTCGGACTCCTCCCAAATGACGGGAAAGCCTCCGTTTTTTCAGGCTTTGTCACAAAACAGTGAGGTGGAAGAGTGGATGGAAGAGTAAGCGCGTCCCACGGCATCGTTGTCTGTTAAAATAATATTTTGTTATTTTACTTCAATTAACAATCATCGTGGGGACGTGGAGGAAGCTGACGTTTTTGGTCGATTCACGTCGGATAGCTACAAATATGTTGATGAAGAGGACGCGCAGCTCATTGAGGATTTATCTGGCCTTTGTTCTATTCGATTGTTGTTGCACGGTGGCATATGGACAGCTTTCTTACACTGTTTTGGAGGAGGTAAAGGTGGGCACCTTTGTGGGAAATGTGGCCACGGATTTAAACTTAAACGTGCATGACTTGGAGGAGCGCATGTTTCAGATTTTGAGCGGATCAAAGAGGAAATATTTCGACGTGAATGTGAAAACTGGCTCTCTTTATGTGAGTGAGAGAATAGACAGAGAGGAGCTCTGTGCTCAGGCTGCAGCATGCACCGTCAATGTAGAAGCAGTTATCAACAAACCTTTAAAGCTATATAGACTGGAAATAAACATAGCCGACATAAATGATAATGCGCCTTATTTCATTGAGAGGCTGCAGACACTTAATATCGCGGAGAATACTTTGCCCGGGGGGACTTTTGGTTTCATTGGGGCGTCAGATCTCGACGTTGGAAAAAATAGTGTTACTGCGTACAAGATTAGTCCGAATGATTATTTTTCTCTTGATTCGCACAAAGGGGAGGGTGCGGCTTCTAAGCTTGTGCTCCAGAAGCCTTTAGATCGAGAAAAACAGCATTCAATTACACTTACAGTGACTGCAGTGGACGGTGGGAATCCACCCAAATCTGGCACATGTCAAATTCTGATCAATGTTTTAGACAACAATGACAATGCTCCTGTGTTTAGCACTTCTTTATATAAAACGAAAATTTTAGAGAACTCACCACTAAATAAAACAGTCATCACACTGAATGCAGCGGATGCAGATGATGGCTTGAATGGTGAAATAGAATATTCACTCAGGCGTAAAGGGCAGGACCATGTTTTGGATTTATTTGGAATTAATCCTAAAACAGGTGTGATTTTCATCAAAGGAGAGATAGACTATGAAGAAAATTCTGCTTTTGAGATTCATGCACAGGCCACGGACAAAGGTCATCCTCCAATGTCTACTGACTGTAAAGTCTTGCTTGAAGTGGAGGACATAAATGACAATGCTCCCGAGATTAGTGTGACGTCACTGCTAAACACAGTTAAGGAGGATGCGGAGATCGGCACTGCTATTGCTCTTGTGTCTGTACTCGATAAGGACGGAGGAAGGAATGGTGTCGTTCAAGTTACCATTATGAATGGGACCCCATTTAAATTAGAAACAAATTATAAAAATTATTATTCATTAACGGTAAATGGCCCACTAGACCGAGAGACTCAGACCTACTATAACATTACTATAGTAGCAATTGATGAAGGCACTCCACCTATGTCCAGCACTAGTGTAGTTTATGTTCATATTTCTGATATAAATGACAACGCTCCACACTTCTCAGAATCCTTCATTAATATTTACATCAAAGAAAACAGCCCACCAGGAGCAGTGATTCATAAAGTGACAGCAGTTGATGATGACATTGATCGAAATGGACAAGTGACTTACTCGTTTGTGCAAAGTAGTACTGATTCATTGCCGATAACTACAATGACAAACATTAACTCAGAAAGTGGAGTTATAGTTGCTCTTCAGTCTTTTGACTATGAGAGGTTGAAGACATTTCAGTTTAAAGTTCAGGCCACAGACTCTGGTGCTCCTCCGCTCAGCAGCAACGTGACTGTTAATGTTTTTATCCTGGATGAGAATGACAACAGTCCCGCCATTTTGGCTCCCTATTCCGAACACGGCTCAGTTAACAGCGAGAGCATCCCCTATTCTGCCGAAGCGGGATACTTTGTGGCAAAAATCAGGGCAGTAGATGCAGACTCTGGCTACAATGCACTGCTCTCCTATCACCTGTCTGAGCCCAAAGGCAGTAATAACCTCTTCCGGATCGGAACCAGCACCGGGGAGATTCGGACCAAGAGGCGAATGAGTGACAATGACCTGAAAAGTCACCCCTTGGTGGTGTTGGTGTGTGATAACGGAGAAGTCTCCCTGTCAGCTACTGTGTCTATTGATGTGGTGGTGCTTGAAAGCACAGCGGACATCCACACTCAGTTCAGACATGTGCCCAATAAGGAGGAGAGCTTCTCCGATTTACACTTGTATCTGCTCATCGCCATTGTGGCCGTGTCGCTCATCTTTCTGCTCAGCCTCATTACTTTAGTGGCCTTCAAATGCCACAGACAGACAGACGGACCTTTCGACAGGTACAGCGCCCCAATGATCACCACCCACCCTGACGGGAGCTGGTCTTACTCCAAAGCTACTCAGCAGTACGACGTGTGCTTCAGTTCAGACACACTCAAGAGTGACATGGTGGTTTTTCCTATGCCCTTTCCACCTGTAGAAGCAGAACTGATCAGTATTAATGGAGGAGATACATTTACCAGGACTCAAACTTTACCTACTACTGACAAGGTAAGAACAAACAGTATAAATGCATGCTGTTTCTATAATGCTTCTGGTGGAAAGTGAGCAGAAAGCTGTTGACAGGTTTTCTGCATAACAATTCTACAGGTCTGCTCAATGGTTAAAAGGTATCTGCATCCATGGTGCTGATGAAAAGCTCAAACTATTTAGTGGTTGAAACATTAGTGTAGCATGTGACCAAATCCTGTTTAATGATACGGGATGTATCATTAAACAGGTTCTGTATTTAATGTAAATTATTGTAGTTTGAAATTTGCATAATTTACATGTTTTAAATATCATCACATTGCTAAAATGATGGCTCGTGTCATTTAATGACATTCTTTGTAAATGAATAAAAATATACTTTGGCAATTATTTTATAAAAATAACGCAGTTCAACATTGAGTGTGTTTATTTAGCAAAACAAGTATCCACAGTATCCACCTCATATGGTCAGCTCGTTGTGCAAATATTGCAACGTTTCACTGTGATGAGTGAATTAAATTTAATGTAATTACATTTATTTGCCACAAGGAGGCCCACTAGACCATGACATTGTGGAGCGCGTCAGAATACACTGACTCCTCCCAAGGAGAGAGGGAAAGAAAGCTGATTTTGTCCCTCTGGTCTTTGTGACAAAGAGATGCGGTGGAGAAGGAATACAAATGTATATTTTGCTAAACAAAAAATGAGAACTTGGATGATAATAAATTGAGTCAAGGATTTTTATTTTTATTTTTTTTTTTACATTGCTTGGCGTCGTTTGGATTGGATTGTTCCCTTTGTTGGACGGATGGGACGATGTATTTCTCAAGCAAAACTAGACGTTGCTGGATATATTTTGCTGTTCTGCTCCTGAAATGTTTGTATGAAGCGGCCAATGGACAGCTTTCATATTCCGTCTTAGAGGAGGTAAACCCGGGGACTTCTGTGGGAAATATCGCCAGGGATCTCAACGTCGACGTAAAGACGTTAGAATCTCGCGTGTTTCAGGTTGTCAGCAATTCTAAGACAAAATATTTCGACGCCAATCTAAAGAGTGGCGTTCTTTTTGTCCGTGAAAGAATAGACAGGGAGGAGTTGTGCGCAAAAGCTCCAACATGTACAATAAACGTGGAGGCTGTGATTAATAATCCATTAAATCTTTATCGCTTGGAGGTAAATATAATTGATATAAACGACAATTCACCCGTATTTTCGGAGGCTGTACAGTTACTTGACATTGCAGAAAGTACATTACCGGGGCTTAAAATTGGGTTAATTGAGGCAACAGATTTGGATGTTGGAAAGAACGGCATTAATACATACAAGCTCAGTGCAAACCAATATTTTTCTTTAGACATCCACAAAGGGGGCGAGGGTGTGTCTGCAGAGTTGGTGCTGCAGAAAGCATTAGACCGCGAGCACGACTCTGTCATACACCTCACACTGATGGCAGTAGACGGGGGAACCCCACCCAGGTCCGGAACATCACAAATTAGTATTAATGTTTTGGATAGTAACGACAATCCTCCTGTTTTTAGTAAATCTTTATACAAAATCAAAATCCCAGAAAATGCACCAAAATACACCACTTTGATCACACTTAATGCAACAGACGCGGACGCTGGATTAAACAGTGAGATACAATACTCTTTGAGAAAAAAAGGACAGGATCATGTTTTAGATTTATTTGAAATTAATCCTAAAACCGGTGTGATTTTCATCAAAGGAAAGATTGACTATGAAAAAGATTCTGCCTTAGAAATTCATGCACAGGCAACTGACGGAGGCAATCCACCATTGTCCACTCACTGTAAAGTGCTTGTTGAAGTAGAAGACATAAATGACAATGCTCCTGAGATTATTGTGACGTCACTGCTAAACACAGTCAAGGAGAATGCTGACATCGGCACTGCTATTGCTCTCGTATCTGTATTGGACAAAGATGGAGGAAAGAATGGAGTTGTCAAAGTTGTAATTGAAAATGAGTCTCCATTTAAATTGGACACAAATTATAGAAATTATTATTCATTAACTGTAAATGGCCTGCTTGATAGAGAGACTGAGGCCCACTACAACGTCACTATTGTTGCATGTGATGAAGGGACTCCGTCTATGTCCAGCACCAGTGTAGTTTATATTGATATTTCAGACGTTAATGACAACGCGCCTCACTTCTCAAAGCCAATCATGAATATTTACATCAAAGAAAATAGTCCACCAGGAGCAGTGATATGTAGAGTAACTGCGCTTGATGACGACATTAATGAAAATGGGGATTTGACATATTCACTTATGCAAAGTAACACTGACTCCATACCAATCACCACAATGATTAACATCAACTCGCAAAGTGGCGATATAGTCAGTTTGCAGTCTTTTGACTATGAGAAGATAAAGACATTTCAGTTTAAAGTTCAGGCCACAGATTCTGGTATTCCTCCACTCAGCAGGAACGTGACAGTCAACATTTTTATCCTGGATGAGAATGACAACAGTCCCGCCATTTTGGCTCCCTATTCTGAACATGGCTCCGTAAACAGTGAGAGCATCCCTTATTCTGCTGAAGCGGGATACTTTGTGGCAAAAATCAGGGCAGTAGATGCAGACTCTGGCTACAATGCACTGCTCTCCTATTACCTGTCTGAGCCCAAAGGCAGCAACAACCTCTTCCGGATCGGAACCAGCACCGGGGAGATTCGGACCAAGAGGCGAATGAGTGACAATGACCTGAAAAGTCACCCCTTGGTGGTGCTGGTGTGTGATAATGGAGAAGCCTCCCTTTCAGCTACTGTGTCTATTGATGTGGTGGTGCTTGAAAGCACATCTGACATCCACACTCAGTTCAGAAATGTGCCCATCAAGGAGGAGAGCTTCTCCGATTTACACTTGTATCTGCTCATCGCCATTGTGGCCGTGTCGCTCATCTTTCTGCTCAGCCTCACCGCTTTAGTGGCCTTCAAATGCCACAGACAGACAGACGGACCTTTCGACAGGTACAGCGCCCCAATGATCACCACCCACCCTGACGGGAGCTGGTCTTACTCCAAAGCTACTCAGCAGTACGACGTGTGCTTCAGCTCAGACACACTCAAGAGTGACATGGTGGTTTTTCCCACGCCCTTTCCACCTGTAGAAGCAGAACTGATCAGTATTAATGGAGGAGACACATTTACCAGGACTCAAACATTACCTAACACTGAAAAGGTAGGCTGAAAATATATTTTCCGGGTTTGTCATACAATACTTGTGGTGTTTTAACTGTTATTCATGTACATGTAGCCTTTAGCTCAAACATGAATGGCCTTTTGAAAACAATTTATAAGTAGTGAAATTACCAACAAGTCCTCCAACAAATACGACCATATTGGTTGTTTTACCATACATGAAAAAACAACCAAGTAGTCCATATTGTAATCCCACTTTGTAGGGTAATTACAATTCATGAGTCAAAACGATCTTAATGTAATTTTATCTCAGGTGTAAGGCAAACAAGTGACGTGGTTTATTCACAGTATATTGTACAGGTTGTTGAACAATGGTAAGATGAGTACGTATTTAACACTTTAGTCTGTTGACATCTTGAGGGTATATTTTTATCCTAAATAATTCTTGTTTAAATACATCTTAAATACATCACAGGCAAAGTATTCTTCTAAACAATATATATTTATTATTATTATTTTTATTTTTTATTTTATTTTTTATTTTTTACTTAACAGCTGCCTCAACTATTCTATCGTGGGACTTCCTGTCCATGGTCTGAATTTATTTATTTAATAATTTTACATATATAGCCTAGTTTCATTCAGGTTATATTATGCCTATTGCCTTGCTCTCAAAATCTGCATAATACTCCATATTTAATGGGAGAAAATCTTGTAATGAAAAGTTTTAGTTATTTAATTTGGAAGGAAACAACTTTTTCGGAAATTTCTAATGTAACAATGCGATGTGAGTTTGTCAAATAAAATAAAATAGCACAACACCTCTATGATAGTTTCATATTTGGAGTCCATGATCTTTTATGAAACTGTCTTGTGCACAGAAAAGGACAGAAGACATTATTTTAAGTATGTTGGACATGTATGCTGTGTAACAATGATATGGTAAAAATACTTGAGCCTTTGATGGTGGATTCTGTTGAGCACTAGATGTTGGCCAACATCTTACATCAAAGCATTTGTTTGGGTAGCATTGCAGTATTCAGGTTTATTTTTGTAGTGGCTACTTACAGACTTGTGTAGAGTGAAATGTGCTGTCCATGGTTCTGAAAATCAAATTTTGTCAGTTCTGAAGTTTTGTCAGAATTGGGAATACATTAATCTACAGCTTTAGGATATGTCTTAAGTTTCTTTAAGTACTTGCTAAGATTGTAACAACTCTACCTAGTCATAACATTATAGGAACATAGTTGAAAAAACAATATTGTAGAAACTCTCTCTCTTTTTCTTTAATTTATCTGATATGTTTTTATGTTATCTATTTTCAAGAAATACATCTCAGTGATTTATCTGTTGAGAATTATCACATGAAAAAAGTTATTTGGATTTCCTAAGTTTAAACATATACAGCAGTTGTGCATGACTAAAACAACAACACCTCATAAAATAAAAATTTATGGACGCAACTGATATGTCTCAAAATTAAATTTGATTGTCTAGTCAATGGTCATATTTTCAGTTTGTATGAAATGTTAGATTCAATTGGACTTATTTGATAGGTCAACTGGTTTTGTTTTAGGCTGTGTGGTGCTGGTTGTAGTTCATGTGAATGCCCACAAGATGACACAGTAGACCGTGGCATTTCAGCACCCTCATCCACTGCGCTGGGCTCCTCCCAAATGTGCGTGCTGTTTTTCGTCATTGGAACAAAGAAGCTCAGACGGTGAAAGAGGTTGATACGACTTGGATCGTGGTTGTTGCCATTTGTCGGTTTGTTTAAAACAAATCCTTCATATAAGTCATTTTTTTGCATCATTTAGCCTATTCCTTTATATCTTATATGGATGTATGAAATGATGCGTTCGTCGGGCAGATGGACTTCTGTGCGGATGTATTTGCTCTTCGTGCTGCTGGAATGTTACTGGGAAGCCGTGTGCGGCCAGCTCTCTTACTCGGTGGCGGAAGAGGTGAATGTTGGAACCGTTGTGGGAAATATTGCCAAGGATTTGAACCTAAACGTTCAGGATTTGGAGTCCCGCATGTTTCAGATTGTTGCAGGAACCAAGAGGAAATATTTCGAGGTAAACCTAAAGACTGGCGTGCTCTATGTAAATGCGAGAATAGATCGAGAGGAACTGTGCGAAGATGAAGCCAAATGTTCACTCAGTGCAGAAGCCATCATTAATAATCCCTTAAAATTATACCGAATTGAAATTACAATATTAGATGTAAATGACAATTATCCCGTATTTTCTAGTCATTTACAGGTGCTTAACATTAGTGAGACTACTACACCAATAGGATATAAATTTCCTCTGCACCCAGCTCACGACGCAGATGTTGGTAAAAATACAATAAATTCATACAAGCTCAGCCAAAATGAACAATTTTCTCTTGAGGTACAAAGAGGGGAAAGTGTGACATCTGAATTAGTGCTTCAGAGACTTTTAGATCGAGAAAAACAGCCCGTGATCACACTCACGTTGACTGCTATTGATGGAGGAACACCAGCTAAATCAGGAACACTGACTATTGTTGTGAATGTGTTAGATAATAACGACAATGCTCCTATATTCAGTCAAACGCTATATAAAGCTAGCATATATGAGAATATTGAGATTGGTACATCAATAATCACGTTAAATGCAACCGATTTAGATGAAGGACAAAATGGACTAGTGTTCTATTCTTTCAATGCAGGGGGAAGAGAGAAACTAACAAATATGTTTTCTATTGATGAAAAAACGGGGACAGTATCAAATACGGAAAACATTGACTTTGAAAAAACAAATGCATTTGAACTCAGAATACAAGCTAATGATGGAGGCACTTCTCCATTAACATCTCATGCCAAATTGCTGATAGAAGTTTTAGATGTTAATGACAATGCCCCTGAAATTGCTGTTACATCATTAATGAACACAGTGAAAGAAGATGCAACAATTGGAACAGCTATTGCAATTGTTTCTGTGTTGGACAAAGATGGTGGTAAAAATGGTTTGGTGCACTGTAAAATTAATAATGATGTGCCTTTCAAACTTGAGTCAAATTACAAAAACTCATATTCTTTGGTTGTTGGGGGCCCACTTGACAGAGAGACTCTATCTGTTTTCAATATCAGCATCACTGCAAATGATGAAGGCACACCCTCTCTTTCCAGCACAATTTTTATTACTGTGCACATCTCAGATGTTAACGACAACAAGCCTCACTTCTCAGAGTCCCTTATCAATGTTTATATCAAAGAAAATAGTCCACCAGGAGCAGTAATAAATAGAGTGACTGCATTGGATGATGACATTGATCAAAATGGGCAAGTTACTTATTCATTTGTACAAAGTAGCACTGATTCAATGCCAATAACTACAATGATAAACATCAACTCAGAAAGAGGAGACATAGTTGCTCTTCAGTCTTTTGACTATGAGAGGTTGAAGACGTTTCAGTTCAAAGTTCAGGCCACAGACTCTGGTGTTCCTCCGCTCAGTAGCAACGTGACTGTTAATGTTTTTATCCTGGATGAGAATGACAACAGTCCCGCCATTTTGGCTCCCTATTCCGAACACGGCTCAGTTAACAGCGAGAGCATCCCCTATTCTGCTGAAGTGGGATACTTTGTGGCAAAAATCAGGGCAGTAGATGCAGACTCTGGCTACAATGCACTGCTCTCCTATCACCTGTCTGAGCCCAAAGGCAGCAACAACCTCTTCCGGATCGGAACCAGCACCGGGGAGATTCGGACCAAGAGGCGAATGAGTGACAATGACCTGAAAAGTCACCCCTTGGTGGTGTTGGTGTGTGATAACGGAGAAGCCTCCTTGTCAGCTACTGTGTCTATTGATGCGGTGGTGCTTGAAAGCACAGCTGACATCCACACTCAGTTCAGAAATGTGCCCATCAAGGAGGAGAGCTTCTCCGATTTACACTTGTATCTGCTCATTGCCATTGTGGCCGTGTCGCTCATCTTTCTGCTCAGCCTCATCACTTTAGTGGCTTTCAAATGCCACAGACAGACAGACGGACCTTTCGACAGGTACAGCGCCCCAATGATCACCACCCACCCTGACGGGAGCTGGTCTTACTCCAAAGCTACTCAGCAGTACGACGTGTGCTT
This sequence comes from Leptonotus elevatus, assembly GCF_054856555.1. Classification (NCBI taxonomy): domain Eukaryota; kingdom Metazoa; phylum Chordata; class Actinopteri; order Syngnathiformes; family Syngnathidae; genus Leptonotus; species Leptonotus elevatus. Next base: position 13,929,962 of record NC_141247.1, on the reverse strand, counting down.
CAGCTCAGACACACTCAAGAGTGACATGGTGGTTTTTCCCACACCCTTTCCACCTGTAGAAGCAGAACTGATCAGTATTAATGGAGGAGACACTTTTACCAGGACTCAAACTTTACCCACTACTGAGAAGGTAGGCAATCCATTCCTTCTAACTTTCCTGAATGCTTGGTTGCATGTCATTATATTGTGTAGTTATGATGAAAATAGTTTGACAAATATGTACCACTTGAAGTTACGATGGTCTTTACAAAAGCAACTTGTGAGGATTCATATAAGTAAAAAAGTCATGGTGTTATAATTGTAATTTATAGGGGATTTGCGTTTTTTAACAATTTCATATTTGTTGTCCATAATTGTTAGGAAATAATGTCTCAAGCAAGGAAGAGTGTGGTGATTTTCTTTCAGTAGGCTATATCAATGTAAATGAAAAGTGGTATTGAGGAATTGACGTTGGAGTCTGTTGAGCACTAAGAGGGTTTTTTTTTATCCATCAACATTGTTCCAGGTCAGATTTTGCACTTGTTGAAATACAGGTGATATAATCTTACAATATTTAGGTTTATTTTGTAATGGCTGCTACAAAGTCGTATGTATTGTGAGATGTGCTGTCCATGGTTCTGAGTACATTTTTATGATTGTTCATGAATTAGTGCTTTGTCAGAATTCAATATGAATGAATTTATTAAAACATTCCGGAATACATACATTCCATTGTGTATATTTATATTTTGTAACCTTGCCTATATTTACCATATTTTATATAGACTGGGGTGTAGAGGAGTGGGTTTGGGGTAATATTGTTGGGGTAAATGCTGGCATTCATTGTTTATCTTGTGTCGGTTCTTAATCATTACAATACTGATGTCACTTTAATATTATTCTATTCAGATAGTTCCCGAAAAAAGTGACATGCATGTATGAAAATCATATAAACGAAAAGAGGAAAATCACAAATACTGCAGTAAAATTGTTGATTTAAAAAATATATATTTTATAGTTAATGTGATGGGCTTTACTATTAGCGGTCTCGATAGCAATATATGCATCATAGCCCTGTGATGTTAGTTGTAGTTCATGCAAACGTCCACTAGAGGACACCATGGACCATGACATTGACGCATCATTATCCGTGGCGCCGGGCTCCTCCCAAATGTGCGTGCTGTTTTTCGTCATTGTAACAAAGAAGCTCAGACGGTGAAAGAGACTTACGCGACGGGGATTGTTACACAGAAGAATTAATTCAAATTTTTGGGATTTTCCCTTCATATCAAGCCAATTTTTGCACCATTTCTACCTTTTCACAGTACCCTATTTGGATGTATGGAATGATGCTTGGGTCGGGCAGATGGAGCTCAAAGCGGATATATTTGTTTTTCGTCCTGCTGGATTGTTACTGGGAAGCCGTGTGCGGCCAGCTCTCTTACTCGGTGGCGGAGGAGGTGAACGTGGGGACTGTTGTGGGAAACATTGCCAAGGATTTGAACCTAAACGTTCAGGATTTGGAGTCCCGCATGTTTCAGATTGTTGCAGGAACCAAGAGAAAATATTTCGAGGTAAATCTCAAGACTGGCGTCCTCTATGTTAATGAGAGAATAGATCGAGAAGAATTGTGCAGAAAACAGGCGAAATGTTCACTCAGTGTAGAAGCTGTCATTAATATTCCTTTAAAACTATACCGCATTGAAATAACAATATTCGATGTAAATGACAATTACCCGTTGTTTTCTAGTCATGCAGAGGTTCTGAACATAAGTGAGACTACAGCAGTAGGATCTAAATTTCCTCTGCACCCAGCTCACGATGCAGACGTTGGTAAAAATACTATAAATTCATACAAGCTCAGCCAAAATGAACATTTTTCTCTTGAGGTGCAAAAGGGAGAAAGTGTGACGCCAGAATTAGTGCTTCAGAGGCTTTTAGACCGAGAAAAACAGTCTGTGATCACACTCACATTGACTGCTGTTGATGGAGGAACACCAGCTAAATCAGGAACAATGACTATTGTTGTGAATGTGTTAGATAATAACGACAATGCTCCGATATTCAGTCAAATGCTATACAAAGCTAGTGTATATGAAAATATTGAGATTGGCACATCGATAATCACTTTAAATGCAACCGATTTAGATGCAGGACAAAATGGACGGGTATTCTATTCTTTCAATGCAGGGGGAAGAGAGGAAGAAACAAATGTGTTCTCTATTGATGAACAAACAGGAATAGTAACAAATAAGGAAAATATTGACTGTGAAAAAACAAACGCATTTGAACTCCGAATACGAGCCAGTGATGGAGGAGCTTCTCCTTTAACCTCTCATGCCAAATTGCTGATAGAAGTTTTAGATGTCAATGACAATTCCCCTGAAATTTCTGTTACATCATTACTGAACACAGTGAAAGAAGATGCAGCAATTGACACAGCTATTGCAATTTTCGCTGTGTTGGACAAAGATGGAGGTAAAAATGGAGTTGTGCACTGTAAAATTAATAATGATGGGCCTTTCAAACTTGAGTCGAATTATAAGAATTCCTACTCTTTGGTTGTTGGTGGTCCTCTTGACAGAGAAAATGTATCTGTGTACAATATCAGCATTTTTGCAACTGATGAAGGAACTCCACCTCTTTCCAGTACAAGTGTTATCAATGTGCACATTTCAGATGTTAATGACAACAAGCCTCACTTTTCAGAGTCCATCATTAGTGTTTATATTAAAGAAAATAGTCCACCAGGAGCAGTAATTCATAAAGTGATTGCACTGGATGATGACATTGATCAAAATGGGCATGTGACTTATTCATTTGTGCAAAGTAGCACTGATTCAATGCCAATAACTACAATGATAATCATTAACTCGGAAAGTGGAGATATAGTTGCTCTTCAGTCTTTTGACTATGAGAGGTTGAAGACATTTCAGTTTAAAGTTCAGGCAACAGATTCTGGTGTTCCTCCACTCAGCAGCAACGTCACCGTCAATGTTTTTATCCTGGATGAGAATGACAACAGTCCCGCCATTTTGGCTCCCTATTCTGAACATGGCTCTGTTAACAGTGAGAGCATCCCCTATTCTGCTGAAGTGGGATACTTTGTGGCAAAGATCAGGGCAGTAGATGCAGACTCTGGCTACAATGCACTGCTCTCCTATCACCTGTCTGAACCCAAAGGCAGCAACAACCTCTTCCGGATCGGAACCAGCACCGGGGATATTCGGACCAAGAGGCGAATGAGTGACAATGACCTGAAAAGTCACCCCTTGGTGGTGTTGGTGTGTGATAACGGAGAAGTCTCCCTGTCAGCTACTGTGTCTATTGATGTGATGGTGCTTGAAAGCACAGCTGACATCCACACTCAGTTCAGAAATGTGCCCATCAAGGAGGAGAGCTTCTCCGATTTACACTTGTATCTGCTCATCGCCATTGTGGCCGTGTCGCTCATCTTTCTGCTCAGCCTCATCGCTTTAGTGGCCTTCAAATGCCACAGACAGACAGACGGACCTTTCGACAGGTACAGCGCCCCAATGATCACCACTCACCCAGACGGGAGCTGGTCTTACTCAAAAGCTACTCAGCAGTACGACGTCTGCTTCAGCTCAGACACACTCAAGAGTGACATGGTGGTTTTTCCCACGCCCTTTCCACCTGTAGAAGCAGAACTGATCAGTATTAATGGAGGAGACACTTTTACCAGGACTCAAACTTTACCCAATACTGAGAAGGTAGGATGTACATCCATTTTAATTTTTTTTACTGCTTGGCTGAATGTTGCAATATTGTGCGGTTATGACGAAAATAGTTCCGACAAATGCGTGCTCTTGAAGTTCCGATTGTCTTTACAGAAGCAACTTGTGAGGATTTAAGGTAACTACAAATGCTATTGTTGTTATAGGTTGGGGGTTTGCTACATATAGCACTTGTGATGTCTTAACAATTTCATATTTAGATTCCATAATTGTAAGTAAATAATGTCTCAAGCAAGTATAAGTACAGTATATGTTGTGTTTCAATGATAAGGTAAATGTAACAATAAAATGGTGTTGAGGAATTGACATTGGAGTCTGTTAAGCACTAAAAGAGGGTTATTTTATCCATCAACATTGTTCCATATCAGAGTTTGTACTTACTCAAATACAGGTGATATATCTTATTATAAAACAATTAGGTTTATTTTGTAATGGCTGCTACACAGTCTTTTGTACTGTTAAATGCACTGTCCAATGTTCTGAACCTATTTTTTACGTGTGTTCATGAATTAGCGCTTTGTTTGACTTAAATATGAATGCATTTATTCCGGAATACATACATTCCATTGTGTATTTAGAATTTTTAACCTTGCCTATTTGTCATATCTTGGATACATTGGGTATAGAGGAGTGGGGTTATGGTAATATTATTGGGGCAAATGCAGGCATTCATTCATCTTGTGTGACTTGTCTATTGGTTCGTTATCATCACATAACTGGTGTCACATTAATATAATTCTATTTAGGTATATTTCCAGAATAAAGGAACATGCATGGAAATCAAATTGCACCAACATCACACATCAGACTGCAAATTTTGCATTTTTAAAAGGCGATTTTATAGTTTATGTGATGGAGTTTACTATTGGCGAAATGCATCATAGTCTTGTGATGTAAATTGTAGTTCATGCAAACGTCCGCTAGAGGACACCATGGACCATGACATTGACTCATCCTTATCCACTACGCGGGGCTCCTCCCAAATGTGCGTGCTATTTTTCGTCATTGGAACAAAGAAGCTCAAACGGTGAAAGAGACTAACGCGACGGAGATGGTTACACGGAAGAATTAGTTCAATTTGTTTAGATTTTCCTTTCATATCAAGTCAATTTTTTGCACCATTTCTACTGTATTTGGATGCATGGAATGATGCGTGCGTCGGGCAGATGGAGCTCTGTGCGGATATATTTGCTGTTCATGCTACTGAAGTGTTACTGGGAAGCCGTGTGCGGCCAGCTCTCTTACTCGGTGGCGGAGGAGGTGAATGTTGGGACCATTGTGGGAAATATTGCCAAGGATTTAAGCCTAAATGTTCAGGATTTGGAGTCACGCATGTTTCAGATCGTTTTGGGAACCAAGAAGAAATATTTCCAGGTAAATCTGAAGACTGGCGTCCTCTATGTTAATGAGAGAATAGATCGAGAAGAATTGTGCAGAAAACAGGCAAATTGTTCACTCAGCGTAGAAGCTGTTATTAATAGTCCTTTAAAATTATACCACATTGAAATAACAATATTAGATGTAAATGACAATTACCCATTGTTTTCTAGTCATGCAGAGGTTCTGAACATAAGTGAGACAACAGCAGTAGGATCTAAATTTCCTCTGCATCCAGCTCACGACACAGACGTTGGTAAAAATACTATAAATTCATACAAGCTCAGCCAAAATGAACATTTTTCTCTTGAGGTACAAAAAGGAGAAAGTGTGACGCCAGAATTAGTTCTTCAGAAGCTTATGGACCGAGAAAAACAGCCTGTAATCACACTCACGTTGACTGCTATTGATGGAGGAACACCAGCTAAATCAGGAACAATGACTATTGTTGTGAATGTGTTAGATATAAACGACAATGCTCCTATATTCAGTCAAACGCTATACAAAGCTAGTTTATATGAGAATATTGAGATTGGCACATCAATAATAACCGTAAATGCAACTGATTTAGATGCAGGAAAAAATGGACGGGTATTCTATTCTTTCAATGCAGGAGGAAGAGAGGAAGAAACAAATGTGTTCTCTATTGATGAACAAACAGGAACAGTAACAAATAAGGAAAATATTGACTTTGAACAATTAAATGCATTTGAACTACGAATACGAGCCAGTGATGGAGGAGCTATTCCTCTAACATCTCATGCCAAATTGTTGATAGAAGTTTTAGATTTCAATGACAATTCCCCTGAAATTTCTGTTACATCATTACTGAACACAGTGAAAGAAGATGCAACAATTGGCACAGCTATTGCAATTGTCTCTGTGTTGGACAAAGACGGAGGTAAAAATGGTTTGGTGATTTGTAAAATTATTAATGATGTGCCTTTCAAACTTGAGTCAAATTACAAGAACTCCTATTCTTTGGTTGTTGGTGGTACTCTTGACAGAGAGAGCGTATCTGTGTACAATATCAGCATTACTGCAACTGATGAAGGCACTCCATCTCTGTCAAGCACCATTTGTATTCCTGTCCACATATCAGATGTAAATGACAACAAACCTCACTTCTCAGAGTCCCTTATTAATGTTCATATTAAAGAAAATAGTCCACCAGGAACAGTAATAAATAGAGTGACTGCATTGGATGATGACATTGATCGAAATGGGCATCTGACTTATTCATTTGTACAAAGTAGCACTGATTCAATGCCAATAACTACAATGATAAACATTAACTCAGAAAGTGGAGACATAGTTGCTCTTCAGTCTTTTGACTATGAGAGGTTGAAGACATTTCAGTTTAATGTTCAGGCCACAGACTCTGGTGTTCCTCCGCTCAGTAGCAACGTGACTGTTAATGTTTTTATCCTAGACGAGAATGACAACAGTCCCGCCATTTTGGCTCCCTATTCTGAACACGGCTCAGTTAACAGCGAGAGCATCCCCTATTCTGCCGAAGCGGGGTACTTTGTGGCAAAAATCAGGGCAGTAGATGCAGACTCTGGCTACAATGCACTGCTCTCCTATCACCTGTCTGAACCCAAAGGCAGCAACAACCTCTTCCGGATTGGAACCAGCACCGGGGAGATTCGGACCAAGAGGCGAATGAGTGACAATGACCTGAAAAGTCACCCCTTGGTGGTGTTGGTGTGTGATAACGGAGAAGCCTCCCTGTCAGCTACTGTGTCTATTGATGCGGTGGTGCTTGAAAGCACAGCTGACATCCACACTCAGTTCAGAAATGTGCCCATCAAGGAGGAGAGCTTCTCCGATTTACACTTGTATCTGCTCATCGCCATTGTGGCCATGTCGCTCATCTTTCTGCTCAGCCTCATCGCTTTAGTGGCCTTCAAATGCCACAGACAGACAGACGGACATTTCGACAGGTACAGCGCCCCAATGATCACCACCCACCCTGACGGGAGCTGGTCTTACTCCAAAGCTACTCAGCAGTACGACGTGTGCTTCAGCTCAGACACACTCAAGAGTGACATGGTGGTTTTTCCCACACCCTTTCCACCTGTAGAAGCAGAACTGATCAGTATTAATGGAGGAGACACCTTTAACAGGACTCAGACTTTACCCACAACTGAGAAGGTAGGCTATACATTTATGGGAATGTTCCCACTGTTTTGCCTTACCAGTAGTATGTTGCTATATTATGCACCTATTTACATGTCAAACATATATCAATAAGTATTAAACACTAAATTCTAATTGTATTTGAAAATACAAATTTTGAATAGTCAATGCACCAAATGGGATGATGCGCTGATTTAGATATAAGTACGTTTTCTACAAATGGAATTTGTGACATCTGAAAAGTTTTGTGTGGTCAAAACAACATATAAATAGTGCTTCCTGCAAAGAAAAAGAGAGACATGGTTTGCATTTTTGAACTTGTACGCTATGGAACACTGCCAGGTAAAGGTAGGGAAATAGTGATGTTTAGTATTTAACATAGGCTGTTTGTCTCTCTGTGCCCTGGATTGGCTGGCAACCAGTTCAGGGTGTACCCCGCCTACTGCCCAAAGCCAGCTGGGATAGGCTCCAGTGCCCCCCACGACCCTTGTGAGAACTAAGCGGTTAAGAAAATGGATGGATGGATGGAGTGTTTAACACAATATTTTACAACCATTATGTTATTTTTCGCATTGGCTGCATGCTGTGAGTCTTGCTGTCCATGGCCCTGATTTTTAAAAATTGCTTTCATGAAGTATTGTCAGGTCCAAACTCTTGAGGGGGTGATCAACAGCGCAGGAATATATTATTTCCAATGTATTTTCTTAACTCATAACGTTCATTGCTGTAAATAAATCGCTTGATTCACAGCCAAATTAATGTGGGCCTGTATCGTATTGTTGGAACTGTCTCAATTCATTGTTAGCGTTCATATTGAAGAGAGTAATATTAATCTTAGTTACTGTTCCTTTTTTGATTAGATTTTATAAGTTCACAAAAATATATTATATCTTCGAGCTCGGCCTTACCCCCTTGTGTACTACTACTTGTAGTTCACGCAAACATCCACTAGAGAGCACAGTTGACCGTGGCATTTGAGCTCACTCATTCACGGCGCGGCTCCTCCCAAATGTGAGTGCTGTTTTTCGTCATTGAAACAAAGAAGCTCAGACGGTGAAAGGGGCTGATGTGTCGGTGATCCTTACACGGGCGAATCAATTCAATTTGTTCAATTGTTTTCTTAATATCAAGTAGTGAATCTTCTTTTTTTCCACTATTTCTTCATCTGGACGTATAGAATGATGCGTGCGTCAGGCAGATGGAGCTCTATGCGGATGTATTTACTTTTCGTGCTGCTAGAGTGTTACTGGGAAGCCGTGTGCAGCCAGCTGTCCTACTCGGTGGCGGAGGAGGTGAACGTGGGGACCGTTGTGGGAAATATTGCCAAGGATTTGAACCTAAATGTGCAAGATTTGGAATCTCGCATGTTTCAGATCATTGCAGGGACCAAGAGGAAATATTTCGAGGTAAACCTGAAGACTGGCGTCCTCTATGTTAATGAGAGAATAGATCGAGAGAAACTGTGTGGAGATGAATCGAAATGTTCACTCAGTGTAGAAGCCGTCATGAATCATCCATTAAAATTGTACCGTTTCGAAATTATTATCTTGGATGTAAATGACAACTATCCAACATTTTTTAGCAAATCACAGGTGTTAAATATTACAGAAAACACAGAACTGAGCACAAAGTTCCCTCTGCATCCAGCTCATGACGCAGACGTTGGTAAAAATGCAATAAATTCATACAAGCTGAGTCAGAATGAACATTTCTCTCTTGATGCACAGAAAGGAGGAAGTGTGACACCAGATTTGGTGCTTCAGAAGCTTTTAGACCATGAAAAACAGCCCGTGATCACACTCACATTGACTGCTATTGATGGAGGAACACCAGCTAAATCTGGAACAATGACTATTGTTGTGAATGTACTGGATATTAATGATAATGCGCCTGTATTTAGTAAAAATCTGTACAAAGCTAGTGTATATGAAAACATTGAGGTTGGCACATCAATAATATCGTTAAATGCAACTGATTTAGATGCAGGAGAAAATGGACTAGTGTTTTATTCTTTCAGTGCGGTAGAAAAAGGGAAACCGGATGCTTTGTTTGCCATAGATAAAGCAAGTGGGACTGTTACCAACATAAAAAATTTAAATTTTGAAGAGAGGAACAATTTTGAGATTCGAGTACAAGCTAGTGACGGGGCCATTTTTCCCAAGACATCACATGCCAAATTATTGATTGAGGTTTTAGATGTCAATGACAATGCCCCTGAAATTTCAGTTACATCTTTGTTACACACAGTGAAAGAAGATGCAACAATTGGCACTGCTGTTGCTCTCGTTTCAGTCTTAGATAAAGATGGTGGGAAAAATGCTCACATTAACAGTAAAATAATTAATGATGTGCCTTTTAAAATTGAGTCAAATTATAAAAATTATTATTCTTTAGTTGTGGATGGACCTCTTGATAGAGAGAGTGTGTCTATGTATAACATCAGCATAATTGCAAGTGATGAAGGCAGTCCCTCTCTTTCCAGTATGACTTTTATTAATGTGAAAATCTCAGATGTTAATGACAACAAGCCTCACTTCTCCGAGCCCCTTATGAATGTTTATATCAAAGAAAATAGTCCACCTGGAGCAGTAATAAATAGAGTGACTGCATCGGATAATGACATTGATCAAAACGGTCATGTGACTTATTCATTTGTGCAAAGCAGCACTGATTCAATGCCAATCACTACAATGATAAATATAAACTCAGAAAGTGGAGACATAGTTGCTCTTCAGTCTTTTGACTATGAGAGGTTGACGACATTTCAGTTTAAAGTTCAGGCCACAGATTCTGGTGTTCCTCCGCTTAGTAGCAATGTGACTGTCAATGTTTTTATCCTAGATGAGAATGATAACAGTCCCACCATTTTGGCTCCTTATTCCGAACACGGCTCTGTAAACAGTGAGAGCATCCCCTATTCTGCTGAAGTGGGATACTTTGTGGCAAAAATCAGGGCAGTAGATGCAGACTCTGGCTACAATGCACTGCTCTCCTATCACCTGTCTGAACCCAAAGGAAGCAACAACCTCTTCCGGATCGGAACCAGCACCGGGGAGATTCGGACCAAGAGGCGAATGAGTGACAATGACCTGAAAAGTCACCCCTTGGTGGTGCTGGTGTGTGATAACGGAGAAGCCTCCCTGTCAGCTACTGTGTCTATTGATGCGGTGGTGCTTGAAAGCACAGCTGACATCCACACTCAGTTCAGAAATGTGCCCATCAAGGAGGAGAGCTTCTCTGATTTACACTTGTATCTGCTCATCGCCATTGTGGCCGTGTCGCTCATCTTTCTGCTCAGCCTCATTACTTTAGTGGCTTTCAAATGCCACAGACAGACAGACGGACCTTTCGACAGGTACAGCGCCCCAATGATCACCACCCACCCTGACGGGAGCTGGTCTTACTCCAAAGCTACTCAGCAGTACGACGTGTGCTTCAGCTCAGACACACTCAAGAGTGACATGGTGGTTTTCCCCACACCCTTTCCACCTGTGGAAGCAGAACTGATCAGTATTAACGGAGGAGACACCTTTACCAGGACTCAAACTTTACCAAACACTGAAAAGGTAGGGCATTTCAATTCAAAGTGATTGAATTAGCGGTGGTTTGTCACTTGTACTAAGAATTTATCTGCACATTTTCAACACAATAATATAAAAACAAAAGATTTAAAATAAGAGAAACCAATGAATTAATATAATTAAGTGAAAAGCATTTCCGTGACAGTTACGATAAGAAAATGTCCAAAAGGCTGTTTTGCAGGCAGAGATCACATGATCCAGATCTTGGGATGGAGTTTGGAAGTTAAAAAGTTTTAGATCATTAAGATCCTTGCTATTAGACAAGCAAGAAGTGTGGGGAGTACGGTGGAAGGGGAAGGAGGTGACAGATATAAGGAGGTGTGAAGTTATGGGGAGCTCTAAATATGTTTAATAATTCAATGTTAAATATTTTTATCCAGTACAAATCTTGTATAGGCTAGTGGACATTGATGATGTGTTCAATTGGTTTATTTATGTTGTTGTTGATTGTTATTAATTTCAATCACCTTTGGACATGCACCTGTAGTATATAATTTGATGATGATGTTGATGATGATGATGATGATGATGATGATGATAATTGGCTGTAAAATCAACTCACTGAAAAAGTCTCAAGTACAAAGTGCTGACATCTGAGTACTGTATATGTTTTGGTTCTTAAACATCTGCTTGAAAGTGTGGTTTGAAAAAATGTTGAGTCGCTCTCCGTTGTTATGAAGTGCATGATACTCGAGTACTATAGTTTTAGAAGTTTAGAACCAATGAAGACAGCATATAATCCTATATTATGCTACTTTTTGCAAAGCTGCGTTGTTTGTTTGCCTGTAGTGCTTCCATTCCTTGAGTTTTCTTCATGAAATTACATTTTAAAAATTTCAAATTGAACTTGCACTACACCACAATCGTCGCAAGGTGACGCAGGAGACCGTGCTAAAAATGCGTCTGCTGCACAGAATCTTCTCTGAATAGAAAACGTCATAAATGGGGAGTGTTCGGCGTTGGGGCAGCACAGTTACAACGGGCAGCACCAGGTAGGCGTAAGCAGCAAAAGAAACACAATTGGATATACATTTGTATTTTTTTCCTCATTTCTTGTGGATATACCAAAGGCAAAACGGGATTGATGTTGTCTATTTGAGGAGAATGGCTTCTCGGGACCAATGGGTTACCATCGGGGGTCTATTTTTCACACTGCTTTGTCTGTGCGGCTGGACGAGGGCTCAAATATCGTACTCCATCTCAGAGGAGGTAGACAAAGGGACGGCGGTGGGAAATCTCGCTAAGGATTTAAACCTCAGTGTGCAGCAACTGCAATCCACGGGTTTGCAGATCAACTCCGCGTACAAAAAGCGGTATTTTGACGTTAATGTGGAATCTGGAATGTTGTTTGTTAGCGAGAGAATAGACCGAGAGGAGCTGTGTCTGAACATGTTGAAATGTTCTTTAAATATAGAAGCCGCATTGAATAACCCACGCAGGCTCCACCAAATTGAGGTTGTTATTAATGATATTAATGACAACTCTCCGGTTTTTAATCAAGACCTTACAACAATAGATATGAATGAAAATTATTTTCTTGGGGAAAAACATCCGCTTCCACTAGCGCATGACGCAGACGTAGGCGCAAATTCAGTGAAGACTTATAAATTACATCAAAATGAATACTTTGTTTTAGACGTGCAAAATAATGGTGACAGTGTATCTGCTGAATTATCACTGCAGAAAGCTTTAGACAGAGAAAAACAGGCTATGGTTGACCTCACGCTTATTGCCATCGATGGAGGAAAACCTCCAAAATCTGGGACCACACAAATAAAAATAAATGTCCTTGATGTCAATGACAATTCTCCCTCATTTAGCAAATCTCTGTACAAGGTCCAAGTTGTTGAAAATGCAGATATTGGCACTGTGTTGTTAACATTGTCTGCTACTGATTTAGACGATGGCGTTAATGGGCAACTCACATTTTCTTTTGCAGAAAGAGGGCGTTTTAACCCTGATGACACTTTTGCACTGAATGAAAATACAGGAGAAATCACCGTTAAAGGTGATATTGATTATGAGGAAACTCATGCATATGAGATTCGTGTTCAAGTGCGGGACAAAGGCGTTCCTCCTCGCTTGGCGCACAGCAAAGTTTTAGTGGAAGTCGTTGACGTGAATGACAACGCACCGGAAATCACTGTGTCATCTCTCATGAGTCCCGTGAAAGAGGGCGCTGAGATCGGCACTGCCGTTGCCATGGTGATGGTTACTGATAAGGATGGAGGTCAAAATGGACAAACACAGTGTAAAATTGTTGGATCTGTGCCATTCATATTAAAGTTTAACTATAAAAAATATTACTCGTTGTTGGTTGATGGACCTCTTGATAGAGAGGACACCTACCAGTATCTTGTGACACTTACAGCTACTGATGAAGGAACTCCACCTCAGTCCACAACACACGTCATCACCATTCAAGTTTCCGATGTCAATGACAATCCACCTCAATTCCTGGAGCCTGTCATTAATATGTACGTGAAGGAGAATAGTCCAGTTGGAACAACAATTTACACTTTGACGACAACAGATGATGATACATTAGAAAATGGAAAAGCATCTTATCACTTGATTGACAGGTCTTTTAAAACAACACAAACAGCTTCAATGATAAACATTAACTCAGAAAGCGGAGATATAATCAGTTTGCAGTCTTTTGACTATGAGAAGTTGAAGACGTTTCAGTTTAAAGTTCAGGCCACAGATGCTGGTGTTCCTCCACTCAGTAGTAACGTGACTGTTAATGTTTTTATCCTGGATGAGAATGACAACAGTCCCGCCATTTTGGCTCCCTATTCCGAACATGGCTCCGTAAACAGTGAGAGCATCCCCTATTCTGCTGAAGCGGGATACTTTGTGGCAAAAATCAGGGCAGTAGATGCAGACTCTGGCTACAATGCACTGCTCTCCTATCACCTCTCTGAGCCCAAAGGCAGCAACAACCTCTTCCGGATCGGAACCAGCACCGGGGAGATTCGGACCAAGAGGCGAATGAGTGACAATGACCTGAAAAGTCACCCCTTGGTGGTGTTGGTGTGTGATAACGGAGAAGCCTCTCTGTCAGCTACTGTGTCTATTGATGCGGTGGTGCTTGAAAGCACAGCGGACATCCACACTCAGTTCAGAAATGTGCCCATCAAGGAGGAGAGCTTCTCCGATTTACACTTGTATCTGCTCATTGCCATTGTGGCCGTGTCGCTCATCTTTCTGCTCAGCCTCATTACTTTAGTGGCCTTCAAATGCCACAGACAGACAGACGGACCTTTCGACAGGTACAGCGCCCCAATGATCACCACCCACCCTGACGGGAGCTGGTCTTACTCCAAAGCTACTCAGCAGTACGACGTGTGCTTCAGCTCAGACACGCTCAAGAGTGACATGGTGGTTTTTCCCACGCCCTTTCCACCTGTAGAAGCAGAACTGATCAGTATTAATGGAGGAGACACTTTTACCAGGACTCAGACTTTACCTAATACGGAGAAGGTAGGCTGAACATATTTCTATGCTTAAACATTTATCATATATTCACGTCTATAAGTTAATACAAAAAGTATACACACCACTTTTCAAATGCCAGATATTTGTGATACTTTCTCAGATGCTCATGTTGACGGGAATATGTATAGGTTGACTAAGTGTTGTGTGTTTTTTGCCTTTAAATAAATTCTAGCAGGGTATTGTGGTCCAGTAGCATATGAAATATGATATGTAGTGTTTGTTCCCAGCCTGCTTGTGTATCACTTAGAAGAGAACTCTTTCTTTTGTAAAGCCTGTGAAAATAAGTGGATGTCCTAACTTATTTCAAAGTATATATTATTCACAGTTGTGCTTACTAATTCTGCTTTCTGAACACTCATGGTTGTTGGATAGACAGTGTGTTTTGAATTGTCATATTTAGATCTCTAAATATAACATTTGCAATCTTCATAATGGGACAATGCATTTTTAAGTGGTAATACTTCCAAATTAGACAATATTGGTCATGCACAGTACATTTTTATCTAAGTAGGACCATACAATAGTTCTGATTGGATCATATAGCAATATTGCAATATAGGCTGTTGACCCTTAACAATACTTCATTTGTATGTGTTTTTTTCTATATTTGAGGTGTATAATGTTTTAAATATGACATAACTGATGTTTCAAAAATATTTTTCACATTTTAACGCTTTAACACTAATTAACCACACGGTGTCGCACTAAAACCACAGATATGATCATCCACATTCGCCCCTCACACGGGTGATGTAAAATCACTATTGGCTGCCGTTTTGACTGTCATTCTTGTTTCATTTGGCGAGGAGAACTGTTGTTACCGCTGGAAATTCGTTTTGGTGTCCGATATGCAAAGAGTGGATATACATTACTAGCAGGATTGCTGTTTTATTGTCCAACAATGAAGACGGAGGAGTATTTGTGGATTTATATCGTTGCCTTGTTTCTCTTTTGTAACGGATCTGCTTCGCAATTCTCTTACTCCATTTCCGAGGAGATGAACAAAGGCGCGGTGGTGGGGAATATCGCCAAGGATTTGAACCTCAATTTGCAAGAGCTGCACAGCAGGGACCTGCGTATTGTTTCAAGCTACAATAAGAAATATATTGATGTAGATCTTCGGACGGGAAATCTCTTTGTTAATGAAAGAATAGACAGGGAGGAGCTTTGTCCCAGCGCGGCGCATTGCTTTGTGAACATACAGGCAGTGTTGAGCAACCCGATGAGTGTGCACCGCATTGACGTTAATATTATAGATGTGAACGACAATTCACCGAAATTTGAGGAAGATTTACACATATTAAAGATATCTGAATCTGTGGCAGCTGGTGAAAGATATTTCCTACCAGAAGTTGTAGATTCAGACACAGGAAGCAATACAGTAAAAACGTACAAATTGAGTCCAAATGAACACTTTATGCTGGATGTGCAGAGTGATGGAGAGCACGGCGTGTCTGCAGAACTGGTGCTGCACAAAGCTTTAGACAGAGAGAAACAGCCGATTCATGAACTCACTCTTACTGCTTTAGATGGAGGAAAACCTATCAGATCGGGTACGTTGCAGATCAAAGTAGTGGTCATGGATGTGAATGACAACACTCCAGTTTTTAGCAAGTCCCTTTATAAAGTGCGTGTGAGTGAAAACGCAGCACAGGGCTCAGTCGTGATTAAATTAAATGCAACAGATTTAGACGAAGGAATGAACAGTAAGATTATGTATTCCTTAATTAAACGAGGCATTAATGATCCGTCAAATGTTTTTAATCTAAATGCAGAAACGGGAGAAATCACAGTGAAAGGTATTTTAGATTATGAAGAGACTCCTGCTTATGAAGTCAGAATTCAAGCAACAGATCAAGGTCCTGTTCCTCGTAATGCACATGCTAAACTGCTGATGGAGATCGTTGATGTGAATGATAATGCCCCTGAAATAACGGTGACGTCACTGATGACGTCAGTAAAAGAAAACGCAGAATTGGGGACAATTGTAGCTTTGGTTACAGTAAGTGATAAAGATGGTGGGAACAATGGGGTAACCAACTGTAAAGTAATTGGATCGGTTCCCTTTAAGTTGAAATCTAGCTACAAAAATGATTATTCCTTAATAGTTGATGGAGCACTAGACAGAGAAAGCAAATCTGTTTATAATGTCTCCATTATAGCAACGGATGAAGGAAATCCACCTCTGTCTACAAGAAAGATCATTACTGTTCATATTTCTGATGTTAATGATAATGCACCTCGATTTATGGAACCTGTTATTCATGTGTATGTCAAAGAAAACAGCCCAACTGGATATACTCTTTGCTCCATAAAAGCAGTTGATCCCGATTTGGATGCTAATGCAAAAGTGTCATACACATTGCTTGATAATTTCCCAAGAAATATTCCAATTTCGTCTCTTCTTAACATCAACTCCGAGAGCGGAGATATAGTCAGTTTGCAATCTTTTGACTATGAGAAGTTAAAGACGTTTCAGTTCAAAGTTCAGGCCACAGACTCTGGTGTTCCTCCACTCAGTAGCAACGTGACTGTCAACATTTTTATCTTGGATGAAAATGACAATAGTCCCGCCATTTTGGCTCCCTATTCCGAACACGGCTCCGTTAATAGTGAGAGCATCCCCTATTCTGCCGAAGCGGGATACTTTGTGGCAAAGATCAGGGCAGTAGATTCAGACTCTGGCTACAATGCACTGCTCTCCTATCACCTGTCTGAGCCCAAAGGCAGCAACAACCTCTTCCGGATCGGAACCAGCACCGGGGAGATTCGGACCAAGAGGCGAATGAGTGACAATGACCTGAAAAGTCACCCCTTGGTGGTGTTGGTGTGTGATAACGGAGAAGCCTCCCTGTCAGCTACTGTGTCTATTGATGCGATGGTGCTTGAAAGCACAGCTGACATCCACACTCAGTTCAGAAATGTGCCCATCAAGGAGGAGAGCTTCTCCGATTTACACTTGTATCTGCTCATCGCCATTGTGGCCGTGTCGCTCATCTTTCTGCTCAGCCTCATTACTTTAGTGGCTTTCAAATGCCACAGACAGACAGATGGACCTTTTGACAGGTACAGTGCCCCAATGATCACCACCCACCCTGACGGGAGCTGGTCTTACTCCAAAGCTACTCAGCAGTACGACGTGTGCTTCAGCTCAGACACACTCAAGAGTGACATGGTGGTTTTCCCCACGCCCTTTCCACCTGTAGAAGCAGAACTGATCAGTATTAATGGAGGAGACACCTTTACCAGGACTCAGACTTTACCTAGCACTGAAAAGGTAGGCTGACATTTTGCATACATTTTGTTCATTTTTTTATGTTCAACTTTTTGTGAGAATGTCGTGGTCAAATCAAATATGTCTAACGTACAACATTGTGAGATGTCTGCTTACAATGTGCAAATAATGACAACCACTCATAGATGGAGGAATCATTGTTTTCCTATGCCGTTTGCAAATTATGATACACTGTAGTGCTTCTATAATTCTGGCTTTGTTGGTTTAAATAGCTAAAGGCTTTTTCTATAATTTTGGCTCTATACTTTGGTCGTCTATGTGGTGCTGAAATTCCATTTTTAATTTCACATTGCCACTCACTTTCTATTTGGTGGTGAAAGAAGCAACTCTAAAATGAAGCTGTCCATGGTGCTGAACTTCATGTTTGTGCTCTTTTGTGGGTTTCTCATGTCATGTCATGTTTATCTGGTTCAGAGCTGAGGGGAGGTGGACCTTATCCTTGCTTTTGGGCGAAATGTGGACCACCCCTTGGACTGGTTGTTAGTCAGTCATAGGGCACGTATATAAAAAGACAACCATTTGCTTTCAGTCATATTCACACATGGTGTGAAAGTCAGGAGAGACTAAATTTACACCATCACTCCTTCCAGGTTCAGTATTAATTTTTTGGGCATATTGTCATAGTAGCATTAGTATTTTTGACAGAACTGAAACATACTACACCCAAAAAACAGATTGGTTAAATTGACCGCAAGAAAAGGTTCAATTTGACCAATTTTGCTGGACGTTGTGTGTCCGACAGATCCTTTGGTTAAAACAATCACTCTTGAATGGTAGGTGTTTTCAACCAATATATATTGGTGATTGGGCCAACTGATACAAATTGGTAATTCTGACCAAGATATTGGTTAATCTGTGTTAGAGACTGACATGTTTTTCAGGAATCCCGAAAAAAGTAACACTGATTGTCACACCCACCTAAGTGGGGCGAAATTCGATCATCGCATTTGACCCATCCGCTGAGGGAGCGTTGAGCAGCAGTGGGGGCCATGCTCAAGGAATATTTTTTGGGATCCAACCCTCCAATGCCAACCCTTAATGCTGAGTGTCAAGCAGCGAGGCACATGGATTCCATTTTTATAGTCTTTGTTCTGACCCGGCCAGGGATTGAACCCACAACCTCCCAGTCTCAGGGAAGATACTTTACCAAAAGGCCACTGAGCTGGTCACATCTGTATAACCTATCTAGACACACATTTTCATTTTTAACACTATATTATTTATATATTATAATATATTGTAATCACTTATAATAATTACTAGATGCATTTAGAATACAATAAATTGATACAATTAATATATATTTTCAAGTGGTCTATCAAGACTTACTTTCTATTGTCACCAATTTCATTGGTTGTTTGGCTAACCTAACAAATTGGTATGCCTGTATCCACCCGGAATGGTCAATGTCTGACCAATCTATTGGTTAATCAAGCCAACATGAGGCTTAACCTACTAGATTTAGATGTGTTTTGTTTTTTATCAATCCATTTTTAGAGTGTATTCTGTTTGTTTGATTCATGGTGGCAACTATTTTGTATGCAGACATTATTACTTTTGACATTATTGTTTAGTATATAATGTTCTAAAAATGTTGAAAACATTTAAAGTGAAATATGTGATTCAATAGTTCCTAGTGATATCAGCCGACACGCCTAAATATGCTATTTTTAATATTTAAGTTGTAATGGTCTTGGGTCATTCTGCTTTTGCAGAGTGTCAACATAGACTTACTTAATTCACCACACGGGGTCGCTGGAGACCGTAGATTCGAATATGTTAATTTTTCAGCCCCTCATTCCTCCTACTCTGCCCTGCTTGGGGAAAAAGGAAATTGTCATCAGCCGGGAGTCATGCGAAGAAAGCGTACAAAGACGAACGGCAACCAGCTCGCAACAGAAATGCTGCTTTTGATTAATGTATCTCACTGTGGATAAACGATAGACGGGAGTCCGTTTATTTTTCTGCATTGACGATGAGGATGCACCAACAAAGACCCAATTTATGGATTTACTTTGCTTCGCTTCTTTGTATTTACGGCTTGTCCGCTTCGCAACTGTCCTACTCCATGAACGAGGGGGAAAACAAAGGCTTCGTGGTGGGCAACGTCGCTAAGGATTTAAATCTCAACGTGCAAGAGCTGGACACCAGAGATCTGCGTGTGGTTTCAAGCTACAGTAAAGAGTATTTCAGCGTGAATATACAGAGCGGTAACCTATTTGTGAAGGAAAGAATAGACAGGGAGGAGCTTTGTCCAAATGTGGCAAAATGTTCGTTAAGGATTCAAGCTGTGTTAAACAATCCGATGACTGCACATCGAATTGAAATCAGCATTTTAGATATAAATGATAATTCACCTGCTTTTATAGAAAATGCTTACACTTTGGACATTTCTGAATCAGCTCTACCGGGAGAGCGGTATTTCCTCCCGGTGGCTGTGGACGCAGACATGGGCAGTAACTCGGTAAGGAGCTATAAATTGAGCAACAATGAACATTTTACACTGGATGTGCAGAGTGGAGGGGACCACAGTGTGTCTGCAGAATTAGTGCTGCAAAAATCTTTAGATCGAGAGAAACAATCTCTCATCACACTCACGCTTACCGCTGTCGACGGGGGCAAACCACCTAAATCAGGCTCGTTGCAAATACGTGTAAATGTGCTCGATGTCAATGACAACGTGCCCACGTTTAGCAAGTCGCTTTATAAAGTGCGTTTGAGTGAGGATGCCACGGTGGGCTCGGTCGTGATTAATTTAAATGCAACGGATTTAGACGAAGGCATGAACAGTAAAATTGTGTATTCATTTAATAAACGAGGCAACAATGATCCATCAAACGTTTTTAATCTAAATCCAGAAACGGGAGAAATCACCGTGAAAGGTACTTTAGATTATGAAGAGACTCCTGCTTATGAAGTCAGGATTCAAGCAATGGATCAAGGCCCTGTTCCTCGTAGTGCAAATGCTAAACTACTCATAGAGGTAACAGATGTGAATGATAATGCCCCTGAGATAACGGTGACGTCACTGATGATGCCAGTAAAAGAAAATGCAGAATTGGGGACAATTGTCGCTTTGCTTACAGTAAGTGATAAGGATGGTGGGAATAATGGTGTAACCAACTGTAAGGTAGTAGGATCTGTTCCCTTTAAGCTGAAATCTAACTACAAAAATGATTACTCTTTAGTTGTTGATGGAGCACTAGACAGAGAAAACATTTCTGTTTATAATGTCTCCATTATAGCCACAGATGAAGGAAGTCTACCTATGTCCACTAGAAGGATTATTACTGTTCATATTTCTGATGTTAATGATAATGCACCTCGTTTTATGGAACCTAATATTAATGTGCATGTCAAAGAAAATAGCCCAACTGGATATACTCTTTGTTCCGTAAATGCAGTTGATTCTGACTTGGATGCAAATGCAAAAGTGTCATACACATTGTTAGATAACTATCCAATAAATATTCCAACTTCATCACTTCTGAACATCAACTCAGAGAGCGGAGATATAGTAAGTTTGCAATCTTTTGACTATGAGAAGTTGAAGACGTTTCAGTTCAAAGTTCAGGCCACAGACTCTGGTGTTCCTCCGCTCAGCAGCAACGTGACTGTTAATGTTTTTATCCTGGATGAGAATGACAACAGGCCCGCCATTTTGGCTCCCTATTCCGAACATGGCTCCGTAAACAGTGAGAGCATCCCCTATTCTGCCGAAGCGGGATACTTTGTGGCAAAGATCAGGGCAGTAGATGCAGACTCTGGCTACAATGCACTGCTCTCCTATCACCTGTCTGAGCTCAAAGGCAGCAACAACCTCTTCCGGATCGGCACCAGCACCGGGGAGATTCGGACCAAGAGGCGAATGAGTGACAATGACCTGAAAAGTCACCCCTTGGTGGTGTTGGTGTGTGATAACGGAGAAGCCTCCCTGTCAGCTACTGTGTCTATTGATGCGATGGTGCTTGAAAGCACAGCTGACATCCACACTCAGTTCAGAAATGTGCCCATCAAGGAGGAGAGCTTCTCCGATTTACACTTGTATCTGCTCATCGCCATTGTGGCCGTGTCGCTCATCTTTCTGCTCAGCCTCATCACTTTAGTGGCCTTCAAATGCCACAGACAGACAGACGGACCTTTTGACAGGTACAGCGCCCCAATGATCACCACCCACCCTGACGGGAGCTGGTCTTACTCCAAAGCTACTCAGCAGTACGACGTTTGCTTTAGCTCAGACACGCTCAAGAGTGATATGGTGGTTTTTCCCACGCCCTTTCGACCTGTAGAAGCAGAACTGGTCAGTATTAATGGAGGAGACACCTTTACCAGGACTCAGACTTTACCTAACACTGAAAAGGTAGGCTGAAATTGTGTATACATTTTGTTCATTTAGTTGACTGCTGGGCTCATTTTGGAATGCACAACAAGTCCACATGTATTTTTTAATGTTCAACTTTTTTGTGAGAATGTGGTGGTGAACTCAAACATGTCTATCATGCTCATTGTATAAGCTGTTTGCTTACAATGTATATAACCACGCATGGAAGGAGGAATCATTACGTTTTGCTAGTTTGCAAATTATGATGGACTGTAGTGCTTCTTCAATGCCTGGTTGTGTTGGTTTAAATAGCTGAAGGCCTTTTCTATAATTTTGGCTCTACTCTGGTCATCTATGGGGTGCTGAATTTCTATTCTTTACTTCACATTGCACAAGTCTACAATGCCACTGTCCGTGGTGCTGAACTTCCCGTTTGTGCTCTTTTGTGGGTTCCTCATGACATGTGTCAGATAAAGTAATTTGTCCTTTTAGTATATTGTTTATCTAGTTTAGAGCTGAGGGTAGGTGGGCCTTATCCTGGCTTTTGGTCAAAATTTGGACCACCCCTTGGACTGGTCGTTAGTCATTCACAAGGCACATATAAACAACCATTTGCTTTCAGTCACAGTCACACATGAAAGTCAGAAGAGACAAAATTTACACCATCACTGCCTCCAGGTTCAGTATTACATTTTTGTTATCACATATTGTAATAGTAGCGTTAGTATTTTTAATAGAATTGAAACATATACTATTTGGTTTGTTTGATATATAGGAGCAACTATTTCATATGCAGAAATGAATAATTTTAACGGTATTGTGTTTCATATAATGTTCTAAAAAACATTTTAAGTGAAATATATGATTCAATAGTTCATAGTGATATCAGCTGATACGCCTAAATATGCTATTTTTAATTTGTAAGTGTATTTTGATGGTCTTGGGTCATTCTGCTTGTACAGTGATTGTCAATATACACTTAATTAAATTTACCACACGGGGTCGCTGGAGACCGTAGATATGAATATGTTAATTCATTCGTCCTACTCCGCCCTGCATGGGGAAAAATAAATCGACATCAGCCGGGAGTTCATGCGCAGAAGGTGCAGGAAGACGCACCGCAACCTCGCAACAGAAATGCTGCTTTGGATTAATTGATCTCACTGTGGATAAATGATTGACGAGAGTCCGTTGATTTTCCTGCATTGACGATGAGGATGAGTCAACGAAGACACGGTTTTTGGATGTACTTTGCTTTGCTTCTTTGTATTTACGGCTCGTCTGCTTCGCAACTGTCCTACTCCATGAACGAGGAGGCGAACAAAGGCTTCGTGGTGGGCAACGTCGCTAAGGATTTAAATCTCAATGTGCAGGAGCTGGACACCAGAGATCTGCGTGTAGTTTCCAGTTACAGTAAAGAGTATTTCAGCGTGAATTTACAGAGCGGTAACCTATTTGTGAAGGAAAGAATAGACAGGGAGGAGCTTTGTCCAAATGTGGCAAAATGTTCGTTAAGGATTCAAGCTGTGTTAAACAATCCAATGACTGCACATCGAATTGAAATCAGCATTTTAGATATAAATGATAATTCACCTGCTTTTATAGAAAATGCTTACACTTTGGATATTTTTGAATCAGCTTTACCGGGAGAGCGATACCTTCTTCCGGTGGCCGTGGACGCAGACATAGGCAGTAACTCGGTGAGCAGCTATAAATTAAGCAACAATGAACATTTTACACTGGATGTGCAGAGCGGAGGGGACCACGGTGTGTCTGCAGAATTGGTGCTGCATAAATATTTAGATCGAGAGAAACAATCTCTCATCACACTCACGCTCACCGCTGTCGACGGGGGTAAACCTCCTAAATCAGGCTCGTTGCAAATACGCGTTAATGTGCTTGATGTTAATGACAACGTGCCCACGTTTAGCAAGTCGCTTTATAAAGTGCGTTTGAATGAAGATGCCGCGCAGGGCTCGGTTGTGATTAAACTAAATGCAACAGATTTAGACGAAGGCATGAACAGTAAAATCACATATTCCTTAGTTAAGCGAGGTAACAATGATCCGTCAAATAGTTTTAATCTAAATGCAGAAACGGGAGAAATCACCTTAAAAGGTGCATTAGATTTTGAAAAGACTCCTGCTTATGAAGTCAGAATTCAAGCAATTGATCGCGGCACTGTTCCTCGTAGTGCACATGCTAAACTGCTGATAGAGATATTAGATGTGAATGACAATGCCCCTGAAATAACTGTGACGTCACTGATGACGCCAGTAAAAGAAAACGCAGAATTGGGGACAATTGTAGCTTTGGTTACAGTAAGTGATAAGGATGGTGGGAACAACGGTGTAACCAACTGTAAGGTAGTTGAATCGGTTCCCTTTAAGCTCAAATCGAACTACAAAAATGATTACTCTTTAGTAGTTCATGGAGCACTAGATAGAGAAAACATTTCTGTTTATAATGTCTCCATTATAGCCACAGATGAAGGAAGTCCACCTCTGTCCACTAGAAGGATTATTACTGTTCATATTTCTGATGTTAATGATAATGCACCTCGTTTTATGGAACCTGTTATTAATGTGTATGTCAAAGAAAATAGCCCAACTGGATATTCTCTTTGTTCCATAAATGCAGTTGATCCTGATTTGGATGCAAATGCAAAAGTGTCATACACATTGCTAGATAGTTATCCAAGAAATATTCCAATTTCGTCACTTCTTAACATCAACTCAGAGAGCGGAAATATAGTCAGTTTGCAATCTTTTGACTATGAGAAGTTAAAGACGTTTCAGTTCAAAGTTCAGGCCACAGACTCTGGTGTTCCTCCACTCAGTAGCAACGTGACTGTAAACATTTTTATCTTGGATGAAAATGACAACAGTCCCGCCATTTTGGCTCCCTATTCCGAACACGGCTCCGTTAATAGTGAGAGCATCCCCTATTCTGCCGAAGCGGGATACTTTGTGGCAAAGATCAGGGCAGTAGATTCAGACTCTGGCTACAATGCACTGCTCTCCTATCACCTGTCTGAGCCCAAAGGCAGCAACAACCTCTTCCGGATCGGAACCAGCACCGGGGAGATTCGGACCAAGAGGCGAATCAGTGACAATGACCTGAAAAGTCACCCCTTGGTGGTGTTGGTGTGTGATAACGGAGAAGCCTCCCTGTCAGCTACTGTGTCTATTGATGTGGTGGTGCTTGAAAGCACAGCGGACATCCACACTCAGTTCAGAAATGTGCCCATCAAGGAGGAGAGCTTCTCCGATTTACACTTGTATCTGCTCATCGCCATTGTGGCCGTATCACTCATCTTTCTGCTCAGCCTCTTCGCTTTAGTGGCCTTCAAATGCCACAGACAGACAGCCGGACCTTTCGACAGGTACAGCGCCCCAATGATCACCACCCACCCTGACGGGAGCTGGTCTTACTCCAAAGCTACTCAGCAGTACGACGTGTGCTTCAGCTCAGACACACTCAAGAGTGACATGGTGGTTTTCCCCACGCCCTTTCCACCTGTAGAAGCAGAACTGATCAGTATTAATGGAGGAGACACCTTTAACAGGACTCAGACTTTACCTAGTACGGAAAAGGTAGGCTTTTAATTTGTATATTTTTTTATATATGTTTAGATAGCATCCAGGGTTAGTTGCATCATCAGCAATGGTTGAATTTACTCATTTAGTCTTGATTTCAATAGAAAACTGGGGCCCTGTCTTTGGCCATAGTAGTTGTGTGGTTTACATTACTTTCATTCGCGTGCAGCTGTCATGGGAGCAATTTATACTCCAATACTCACTGACCAGTCATGGGTGGAGTCTGCTTTTTAATCTGCATTTAGTCAGCAGGGATAGGCTACAGACCTGAAAGATAAACTGTAAAGGAAAGGGATCCATGGCTCTGTCCTTGGTGCTGAATTATGTTTTAATGTGCAGTGTCAAAGCTTTCTTGATTTTCAAACAACACCTGACCCCATGCCCAAAGCAGTTGGCCTACTCCAATGTATTACATGCTCTGTAAGTGTATGGAAATTGTCATAGCAGTTACTAATTAAATAATGTGTCTGTTATACTGTATTATGTGGAACTTTACAACAATGTTTGGCTTTTCATTTGTAGTTGGTTGCTTTGCCACAAGGATAAGGATTTATCCATTTCCACAAAATTATTTGGGTTGAACTTTTTGGTGCTTTTGATCACATTTTGCCTTTATTTATCGTGATAAATCTATCTGCATGGTGACACTGCTGATTTGCATGTTTACAATTTAAATATTCACTATAGGCCTATTAGATTGTTTTTTTTAACTAAATTAAAATGCATTGTCTTTTATGATTCACAATTTAAGAATCAACTTCCCCATATTTTCACAATTTTATTTCTAAAGCATTATTTACCCAATTTTAATTTGGGTGGGGGTGGGGGTAGTTTATCATATTTAACTGATTTTACAATTTGATAGTTGCAGCTTTATTTTTATTTTTTTTTCTCTCTCTCTCTCTTTATTAACGATGCAGAATACAACTGTAGGCCTATTCTCTTTTAGGGAAATGTTAATACCAAGTTTGAACGCTTGAGGTCGCATTAGACCACCACTTTGTATGAGCTCCCTATCTCAGCGGTTCCGTGCAACGTCATCACGCTGATCGCATTGTGTGCGCAGCCCATAAGAAAAAGATATTCAGAGGAGGATAGCTGACGGATTTTTGGACGCTCGGGCGTTGTTATGTGGATGAAACAATGTGTTTTTTTACGTGGGAATCTGTGGAAATAGCAATGGGTGGTGGACGTAAACATTCAAGTCTCTGTTGGTTCTTTCTTTCCGTTTTATGGCACAGCTGCGCCGCTCAGATTTCCTATTCTATTTCCGAAGAGGTGGACAAAGGAACAGTGGTGGGAAACCTTGCGAAGGATTTAAATATCAACGTGAAGGACCTGCAAACTCGGGATCTGAGTGTCGTGTCTGCTTACAATAAGGAATATTTCAAGGCCAATTTTCGAACGGGGGAGCTTTATGTTGCAGAGAGAGTAGACAGCGAGGAGCTGTGCCCAAATGTGATCAAATGCACCCTCAATTTAGAGGCCATACTGAGGAACCCGATGGCGCTGCATCGAATTGAAGTGGTGATAGACGATTTAAATGATAACGCACCTCGTTTTGTGGAGGAGTCGCATTCAATTAACGTGTCAGAATCCTCACCTACAGGCGAGCATTTTTTACTTCCACTAGCGCTTGACGCTGACGCTGGAGGAAACTCGGTAAAGACTTACAAGTTGAGTACGAATGAATATTTTTCTCTAGATGTGCAGGGCGGTGGAGAGCAGAGTGTATCTGCCGAATTGGTGCTGCTAAAAGCCTTAGATAGAGAAAAACAAGCCACGATAAAATTAACACTTACAGCCATTGATGGAGGTAAGCCTTCCAAAACTGGCACGTTATTGTTGCATGTAAATGTTTTGGATTTTAATGATAACACACCTTTATTTAGTCAAGCACTGTATAAGGCTCGTGTGAAAGAAAATGCGCCACCCGGGTCTTTAGTGATTCAGTTAAGTGCTACAGATTTAGACGAAGGAGACAATGGGAAGCTAAGATTTGCTTTTGTTAAACGTGCCTATTTTGACCCTGCAGACGTGTTCCTAATAGATGCAGACACGGGTGAGATCACTGTAAAAGGCCATTTGGATTATGAGGCACAAGCAGCGTATGATATTCATGTTCAGGCTACTGATAAAGGTTTGTTGCCTCGGAGAGCAAATGCAAAGCTACTGGTGGAAGTGCTTGACGTGAACGACAATGCTCCAGAAATTGTAGTGACGTCACTTATGAACCCTGTGAAAGAAGACGCTGAGATTGGAAGTGTCGTGGCTTTAGTGACAGTGACTGATATAGACGGAGGAAAAAACGGCAACACTCAATGTAAACTAAGTGGTTCGGCACCTTTTAAGCTTAAATCTAATTATAAAAACTATTATTCTCTAATTGTGGATGGCCCACTTGATAGGGAGGAATACTCTTTTTACAATGTCACTCTTGTAGCAAATGATGAGGGGAGCCCTCCTCTAGCCAGCACAAGCGTTGTTGCCATTCAAGTGGCTGATATTAATGATAATGCACCAAGTTTCTCTGAACCAATTATTAATATTTACGTCAAAGAAAACAGTCCTGTGGGAGCCAGTATCCACAGAATAACCACAATAGATTCGGATATGAACGAGAACGCAAGAGTGGCGTATGCATTATTGGGAGATGCAAATGACATTCCAATAACATCGGTGATGAATATTAATTCAGAGAGTGGAGATATAGTCAGTTTGCAATCTTTTGACTATGAGAAGTTGAAGACGTTTCAGTTCAAAGTTCAGGCCACAGATTCTGGTGTTCCTCCACTCAGCAGCAACGTGACTGTTAATGTTTTTATCCTGGATGAAAATGACAACAGTCCCGCCATTTTGGCTCCCTATTCCGAACATGGCTCCTTAAACAGTGAGAGCATCCCCTATTCTGCCGAAGCGGGATACTTTGTGGCAAAGATCAGGGCAGTAGATGCAGACTCTGGCTACAATGCACTGCTCTCCTATCACCTGTCTGAGCCCAAAGGCAGCTACAACCTCTTCCGGATCGGAACCAGCACCGGGGAGATTCGGACCAAGAGGCGAATGAGTGACAATGACCTGAAAAGTCACCCCTTGGTGGTGTTGGTTTGTGATAACGGAGAAGTCTCCCTGTCAGCTACTGTGTCTATTGATGCGGTGGTGCTTGAAAGCACAGCTGACATCCACACTCAGTTCAGAAATGTGCCCATCAAGGAGGAGAGCTTCTCCGATTTACACTTGTATCTGCTCATCGCCATTGTGGCCGTGTCGCTCATCTTTCTGCTCAGCCTCATCGCTTTAGTGGCCTTCAAATGCCACAGACAGACAGACGGACCTTTCGACAGGTACAGCGCCCCAATGATCACCACCCACCCTGACGGGAGCTGGTCTTACTCCAAAGCTACTCAGCAGTACGACGTGTGCTTCAGCTCAGACACACTCAAAAGTGACATGGTGGTTTTTCCCACGCCCTTTCCACCTATGGAAGCAGAACTGATCAGTATTAATGGAGGAGACACCTTTAACAGGACTCAGACCCTGCCTAACACTGAGAAGGTAATGTAGATAACAAACCTCACAAAGGTCTAGCCAATATATGTAGATTACAATGTTTATATATTTTTTTCAAATCAGTCTGCTATCTTATAATGTCTTTGTTTGGTATTAACTCATCAACAAACTGATATGAAATAATAAATTATGATATTTGGGAGAGCAGTGATTCCCAATATGGGCGCTAAGGCACACTAATGTGCCATGAGAGATCATCGGGGTGGTGTGAAAAAATGTTCACTAAGCTTGTCAGAGAACAATTTGATCACACATACTGTATGTGTTCATCTATCTATGCCAGTGATTTACAGTGTCTGGCAAAACAATTTTAAACATGTTTCCAGTTTTGTCTTATAACTGGTGGTACAATCAACCCTCGTAAACACCTGATGTCACTCACACAACAGAGTAAGTCATGCTTGACTATATACCAGCTTTGTGTTCAATTAAACATACCTATATTTCATACTGGGTTAGTCAAATAGTGAGTAAATTGAGACAAGTATTCATATTTTTGTGACATTTTTGGTAAGTATTCCGTGAGATTTTTCCAATGTAAAATTGGTGCTTTTGCTCAAAAAAGGTTGAGAACCATTGGGGAAGAGAATGCACAATTTAGGGAGGATCAACGTGTCCTAAGTAGCTGGTCAACTAAAACATAATTGTATAGTAATAATTTCAATAGTATAGTTGGCAAAATTACACAGGTTTTTGATACTCTAATTTAAATGATAAATGTGGCTTTGGTCTGTTGGCCGTTTTGACTTGACAATTTCTGACCACAAGATGTCCCCCTCGGTCCACAGATGTAACCCCAAAAATGCTCCTCCCTTTTCTCCATATTGAGAAGTATTAGTGATTCTTTGTTCGCCGTTACAAAGTCTTCTTGGCGTGCTCTGACTCGGACGTCTTAAAATGTTACCGGTGCAATTAATTATTTCGGTGGCATCTGTCTAACGAGCCAGGAAAAGAATGAAAGTGGACGACATTTTTCGGCTTTGGATATATTTTTCCTTCCCTTTGTTTCACGTATGGAGTGTGGCATCTGCACAAATTGTTTATTCCGTGTCGGAAGAATCAAACCCTGGAACCACTGTGGGGAATTTAGCGAAGGACTTGCACCTCGATGGCCAGGATTTGGAATTGAGAGGTTTGCAAATATCAGGACCGAATGCCAGGTATTTGGAGGTGAATGCTAAAACGGGAATACTTGTGGTGAAGGACAGAATAGACCGAGAGGACCTTTGCTCTCGCCACGAGAAGTGCTCTTTGGAAGTGGAAGCCATTGCAAACGCGCCGCTGAATCTTTATCGTTTTGAGGTTACAATTGTGGACATAAACGACAACACCCCGTATTTCCGACAACCTGAGCTTGTTTTGAACGTGTCCGAGTCTGCTTTTACTGGAGAACGATTTACTTTGCCAAAAGCATTCGACGCAGATGTCGGCAGTAATTTCGTAAAAAGCTATAAACTGAGCCAAAACGAGCATTTTTCGTTGGATGTGCAGAATGTGGGTAAGCAATCGATGTCTGCGGAATTGGTGCTGCAAAAGGCGCTGGATCGCGAGAAACAGTCGGTAATTAAGTTCACGTTGACAGCTCTGGATGGAGGAAAACCTGTTAAATCGGGGACGTTGCAAGTCACAATTTATGTGCAGGATGTTAATGATAATATTCCAATATTCGACAACGCGTTGTACAAAGCCAGCGTGATTGAAAATTCTCCGCCTGGCACAAGTGTTCTGTCAGTGCATGCTCGTGATTTAGATGAGGACCATAACGGAGAAATTGTGTATTCTTTTATAAATCATGACGGCGATAATGACGTTGACAAATTTGCAATTGATTCAGTAACAGGGGAAATTACAGTAAACGGTGAATTAGATCACGAAAAGGGCAATGCTGTTGAAATTAGAGTGCAAGCAAAAGACAAGGGCTTGAATTCAAGAGCATCGCATTGTAAAATACTCATTGAAATCATCGATATTAATGATAACCCACCCAAAATATCAGTGACGTCATTAGTCGACGTGGTGAGGGAGGATGCGCCGCTCGACACAATGGTGGGACTCTTAACGGTGAAAGACAATGACACAGATAAAAACGGCGTTGTTAATGTTCAAATAATTGAGCCTGTACCGTTTAAAATAAAAAACACATACAAAAATCACTATTCATTGGTTGTAGATGGTGCCCTGGACAGAGAGCAGGCTTCTAAATATAACATTACCATTACTGCATCTGATGAAGGCGTTCCTTCGCTGACCAGTACAACTGTAATAACTGTGCATGTTTCTGATATCAATGACAATCTACCCCGCTTTGGTGAACCTGTAATTCATATTTTTGTTAAGGAAAACAGTCCCGCTGGCACAGTTATCTATACCTTAAGTGCAGAGGATCCAGATGTGGGTGAAAATGCAAAAATATCCTTTTCACTTATGAATGTTAATCGTAAAGATGATATAGTGAGATCAAATATTAATATCAACTCGGATAGTGGTGATATAGTGGCTTTGCAATCATTTGACTATGAGAAATTAAAAACGTTTCAGTTCAAAGTTCAGGCCACAGACTCCGGTGTTCCTCCACTCAGCAGCAACGTGACTGTCAACATTTTTATCCTGGATGAGAATGACAACCGTCCCACCATTTTGGCTCCTTATTCTGAACATGGCTCTGTTAACAGTGAGAGCATCCCCTATTCTGCCGAAGCAGGATACTTTGTGGCAAAAATCAGGGCAGTAGATGCAGACTCT
This sequence comes from Leptonotus elevatus, assembly GCF_054856555.1. Lineage (NCBI taxonomy): Eukaryota > Metazoa > Chordata > Actinopteri > Syngnathiformes > Syngnathidae > Leptonotus > Leptonotus elevatus. The sequence continues at coordinate 13,898,097 of NC_141247.1, read as the reverse complement.
GGCTACAACGCACTGCTCTCCTATCACCTGTCTGAGCCCAAAGGCAGCAACAACCTTTTCCGGATCGGCACCAGCACTGGAGAGATTCGGACCAAGAGGCGAATGAGTGACAATGACCTGAAAAGTCACCCCTTGGTGGTGTTGGTGTGTGATAACGGAGAAGCCTCCCTGTCAGCTACTGTGTCTATTGATGCGGTGGTGCTTGAAAGCACAGCGGACATCCACACTCAGTTCAGAAATGTGCCCATCAAGGAGGAGAGCTTCTCCGATTTACACTTGTATCTGCTCATCGCCATTGTGGCCGTGTCGCTCATCTTTCTGCTCAGCCTCATCGCTTTAGTGGCCTTCAAATGCCACAGACAGACAGACGGACCTTTCGACAGGTACAGCGCCCCAATGATCACCACCCACCCTGACGGGAGCTGGTCTTACTCCAAAGCTACTCAGCAGTACGACGTGTGCTTCAGCTCAGACACGCTCAAGAGTGACATGGTGGTTTTTCCCACGCCCTTTCCACCTGTAGAAGCAGAACTGATCAGTATTAATGGAGGAGACACCTTTAACAGGACTCAGACTTTACCTAATACAGAGAAGGTCAGTTCTAATGTCCTGTATTATTTGATATTCTTGTTGAGTTGAATTTCCCATCCTGCATCTGTTTTGAGGAGATAGAAGCGCTGTCCATGGTGCTTACTGAGACTCGGCTCACATCTCATTTGACTAGCTGGGGTGCAGTTGAAAATGGTTTACCATTGTTGGGAAAGCTATACAAGCTATTCTTCATTAAATTTAGCTTCACTACATTAAATATACTCACCAGAGAAATGTAGCTAACTAAGATACAATAAAATTACAAAAGTAACTAAACTACATAATTTGGGTTGAGCCTTAAAATAAAACTTTGTTCTCTGTAGTTTTACAGTTTGTGTATTTATGAATACTGTAAAATCTTTGGACAATCTTGCTTCTTACCATACTGCACTATCAATATCTACTTCAGTGGAAGCTTGTTATCAACATTTAAAAAAAGAAAAAAAGAAAAGCCCTAAAATTATGCATTATAATTACATATTTGGTTATCCTTTTCTATTAAGTTGAACATTTCAAATATATCAAACTAATATTTTAAATAGACCACAAGCATTTGTTTTGGTAGTAATCAGCACAAGTAAAATATCTAGGAAGCATAATTCAAACATATACTTTTCAACATCGTCTTTTATCCACTCATTCTACCTACCACTTGTCTAAATTTCCCACACTCAAATGCGCACACCATGTTGCTAGCTGTTGCTATGTTAGCTGTTGATGTTTGCTGAGTCTTAATGACTAGCATAGCTGGCTATTGTTATAGTAACTTTGTGACATACCAAATGTGTGCCATTAAATTTGTGCTGATTATATTGGTTAACTCCGGAACATATATGTCTTTTGTGAGGACTTAAAAGCCAGCATGAATTAGTTCAGGTATGACCATGGAGATTTTTTAAGATGTACGCAGATGTATCAGTTGTGTTTCCATAATCCATACCACTCCACACACTCCGTCTAACATGGGTTAAGCGGGAGGATAGTTATCTGTGACATCAAATGGAAGATAATACATTTAAATGTTGAAACTGCCTGGAAAAATCTAGCATTTGCAAATGCTACCACTCTACTGCTATCACAAATTCTGTTTCTCTACCGAAAATCTATTTGAGTTTGGAAACAGTGATATGATTACCCTACTGAGAGATGTAGTTAAGATGGTAGCGCTACTACTGCCTAACACTGTGTTTTGCGTATGGAACACAATTAAGTGCAAATATGAAAGTACAATATGAGGACAAGTACCTTAAATGTCTTTGTAAAACAAACAGCAGCCAAAGCACTGAGCAGCCATAACTCAGACATTTTTTTTATCATTCATGCATAGTATGTTCTTTGTTCACACAATTTCTGTGGCCTATGCAAACAAATATGTATGATACAATATCCATAATGCGCCAAGCAGAATGCGAACATCCTTGCAAATTCTAAGGGTGGTTACGTGTAAATCGGCCGTAATAAAACTTCAGGATTTAAAATATCTGATGACAAAAATAGTAAATAAATCTCAAATGTGACTCATATCAGGATGAGTAAGTACAAAAAAGCACACATTTAAAATTATTTATACAAACAATATTTTAGTTTAGTGTGTTTTTAATTCAATGCCCAGTGTCCATTCACATTGTTTGTGAAATTAGTTTCAAACTAACCAGAATAAATAAATGTATTAGACACAATAAAACCAAGAGCTGGCATAAAAATGCCACTGACATTGGACTAGTTAGGTAGAGTAAATGTGCTTTACTTCTGCAAGTGTGAAAACAAATTCAATACACAATATACTTGAACACTGGGCATCTAAAAGCATTACTAACCTGCCCACCAATTATTCACCACTGTATGTACGATTATTTGCCAGCAACTCATGACAGTTTCCTGAAAAGAGCACATAAGCATAAAGTTATTTAATAATTCAATAAATAACATACATTCCGTATTTAAACTGAGTCAGATAAAAGTTGCATGCATGCATACACTCCAACACTGCAAGTTAAATGTAGAATAGTCCTCTTGTAACGTTACTAACCTGTTCGGAGTTCATCAACCATTCCATGTTGCTTATTTGGCCGCCAGTAGTCATAGCTCAGTCAAAAAAGCTCATCTAGGTTTTAAGTTATTTGTGAAGTGTGAGCAGGACGGAAGTTAAGAGGCAACGGAGTTGCTGCATAAAGTATGTGGGAAATTATTTTTCTTTTCTTTTCTTTTTTTACATTTGAAAAGCATCCTTTCTTACTGTAGGTCAAGCGGCCGGTTAAAGATGAACTGGAGGGAAATTAACTTACCATTTGCACATTTCAAAGTTGCTAACTTGTGCCAGCAAGCAAAGCTCTCAAACAGATTTGGCATATTATCTTCGTTTTTAGGAGTCAGAATATATTGGGCTCTCTACTGCCGCTTGTGGCTAGAGGTGTCACTGTAGTTCCACTTCTTGACCAGCTAACGTTAGCATGTGTGAGGTGAGCTCTAGCTAAAATGAACTGTTTTGCTCCTGAGTTCTTCTTGTTGTTGTTACTACTTCGACTTTGTTTGCAACACGCTAGGCAAGGACTTGTCTGTGTAACTATATTGAGCTGTACCAAAAAAATATATATATAATTGACTTGCTGTACCTTGCAGAGACTAGTGATATTGTACTGTTCTGACTGCTAATTAATTATTTGTAATATTAACAGATGTATCTTAGTAGGGCCCGACCTTGTAATCGGCCGCCGATTATAATCGGCCGATTATTGCCCATTTTAAAAACATTGCTAGTCTAACGCTAATGCTATAAACGAAGGGAGGATCCTATTCAAATGCTAACAGAAAGTTAGCATTGACTTCAGGAGTGTTTTTCCTTCAAATAACGAATATTCACACACAAATACTATGGAGACACATACCCACAGGTTAGATAACACTACGCAAAGGCACAGATTCTTACCAATGTGTGAAAAAACGAGCGCAACGTTCTTCTGTACTCACTTTAGGTGTGTACACCATGGATGCATTTAATCGGCAATCGTTATTTTTTTCTTCCAAAAATCGGTATCAGCATCGGCCTCCAAAAATGCATATCAGTCGGGCCCTACATTTTAGTCAAAAAGAGCATTATTATATTTTTGTAAAGATAGCCTTTGTTATTCAGCTCTCAGACTGGATTCATCTGATTGTGAAGATGTACCTAATGTTGTGGCCAGTGAGTCTATTTTGACAGTATAAGAATCAAATGTAGCCACTTTGCATTTTTAATTATCCATTATAGTATCATCACTATACTGAAGTTTACTATCGGATGCAGAGCCATCCCTACTTTAACATATCCAGTTTAGGGAACATTTCATTTTTAGGCATTTTTTTACTCAAATGAAATGTCAAAATAAGTATTTTGCCTTGAATTTAAATAATTAATATACATTTGTTTGTTTGGTTGTGCAGTTAGGTCTAGGAGTTCTATCATTAATGAACTTTGACCTTTTTTTCTCCTGCGGCTTGCGTCCCCATTTCTCCTGATGCTCAACATTCAGATATTATTCACCTAAACCTAGCTTCTTCCTCTCCCTTTCCTAGTGCATGCTCCCCTTTCCCATCCCCCTCTCTTTCACTGCCGATTTCTGAGGAGGAGAGCAGCTGAGGGAACTAACAGGGAATTAATGTCCATCGCCGCAGACATGTGTGCTACCAGCCCTGGAGTGTTGCAAACATGATCTAATATATATTCATTAGCATTCCTAATGTGTACACTGCACAGCACAGGCAGCGTTGCTGCAGTCAGTCTTCGCACATACAGCATATCTCAAGATATCTCTTATTCACTGTGGTAATGTTGTTTCTTTATTATGGGCCTGCTAAGCGGAGCAAGCAGCAGCGAAGCTGCTGCTTGCGGAGCAAGCAGGCACATATTACTATCCTAGAAAAAAGGGTTTATTGTTGCGTTTATTATTATATCATCTTCCACGATTTTTCCGCAAGAATGCGGCCCGTACCGTAGATCGCACCGGCACGAATGAGGTATCAAACGATGCGGCTCGATCTGACTCGGTGCGGCATTATTTTTCTAAGAATTCCCAGTTACCATGGCGACGCTATTCCCAAAAAACTCCCAAATAAAAGTCCCATAGGAATGAATGGGAAAAGGAAAGACAAAATCACACATCAAGCACCTTTTTCAAAGAGACGCTGCGCGCGCATACGTTAACCGATTGATATGAATTTTAGCTCATTTTGTTGGAATTTTTCCCATCTTTAGCTCAGTGTCAAAAAAAAAATTAAGGAATGAAAGCTCTTCCCCCTGTGCGGGTTCAAAGACAGTGAGTGTAATCGCCACTCTGATACCCAATTAAGCTTTCAGTGACGGGAACCAAAAAATCTATTTCCAAAAGTTTCACTTCAACTCGTCACCATGGCCACAATCTTTGCTCACTAGACATCAAATTCGCACATTTTGTAGCCACAAGCCTCTGCTTTCTGAAAAACTAAGTTTTATTTGGCTAAGGTGTCATTTAGTACCTTTATTTTCACTTTAAGCGAGGAGAAGTCGGACTTTGGCGCCTATCTCCTCCATGTAAATTTCGCCGTTTTTTCCCTCTTCATTTTCGATCAATCATAAGTTTTCAACCTGCTCTCATTTGGTCATTTTTCATCCGATTAAAAAACTGAGAACATGCTCGCGTTCCCCAAACCCTTGCCGTTCTAACGAGCCATTTCTGGAATCTGCATCTTCAACCGTTAAGTCGCGAGAGGCTTTTGTTTGAGGTGAGCGTAATCCTATACAAATCAATGGAGTGTTGGTGCGTGACGTCTCCTCACAACTTAAAATCAAATGTGTGTGCGTGAATGTGCATGTTTTGTAAAGGGGCAGCGAGATACTGTTAATTATGGTAGATTCCACATTTCTTGACCGATTTCAATGGTTTGAATTTTAAACTGTTCAGCTCATTGAAATGTTACTTAAAATCAAATGTGTGTGCGTGAATGTGCATGTTTCTTAAAGGGACAGTAACATACTGTTGATTATGGTAGATTCCACATTTCTTGACCGATTTCAATGGTTTAAATTTTAAACTGTTCAGCTCATTGAAATGTTACTTAAAATCAAATGTGTGTGCGTGAATGTGCATGTTTCTTAAAGGGGCAGTAACATAGTGTTGATTATGGTTAACTTCCACATTTCTTGACCCATTTCAATGGTTGAAAGTTTAAACTGTTCAGCTCATTGAAATGTTACTTAAAATCAAATGTGTGTGCGTGAATGTGCATGTTTCTTAAAGGGGCAGTAACATACTGTTGATTATGGTAGATTCCACATTTCTTGACCGATTTCAATGGTTTAAATTTTAAACTGTTCAGCTCATTGAAATGTTACTTAAAATCAAATGTGTGTGCGTGAATGTGCATGTTTTGTAAAGGGGCAGTAAGATACTTTTAGTTGATGTTGATTATGGTGAACTTCCACATTTCTTGACTGATTTCAATGGTTTAAATTTTAAACTGTTCAGCTCATTGAAATGTTAGTTAAAATCAAATGTGTGTGCGTGAATGTGCATGTTTCTTAAAGGGGCAGTAATACTTTTAGTAGATTATGGTTAACTTGCACATTTCTTGAGCGATTTCAATGGTTGAAAGTTTAAACTGTTCAGCTCATTGAAAAGAGTTAGCAGGCCCATTCAAAATTTCCGCGGGAATTTTTCTAGTTTATAAATGTTCTCTTTACTATAATAGAATAACGACTACATAGTTCAGTCCAGCACTGTGACGCGGCGAATCTGTGATGTTGTGAGTCACTCAGACGACATGACCTCATTTCAGGGAGTGGTCCAGCACAAACAAGCGTGGTCCGATGTGACTGTCGAAGCTCTCTTGCTTGTGTGAGGGAGATTTGACAGAGGCTTTGTGTGCTTACACGCAGCCAAGGCATCGTGTGTGTGGACAAGTGGGTCATCTTGTGATTTAAAGATGGCTGCAGCGGGCTGATGCATTATTTTTTCCTTTCCAATATACCCTCCCTATGTTGTGCTTCCCTAACAATGCCTGGAGCCCTCTCCCTGCATGAAAGTGCTTCAGTGCCTGTTCTGCACGCCGCAGCTCTCTGTGAATATGAGTAGAGATGGCTGGGGGGAGGGGTAGGTAATTTTCCGCTCCCCGCTGCTGCTACTGCAGCTTCAGCACCGACCACGCTATCAATTGGGCTCAGCCTTCTACTCTGCGCCTGGGCGGGGCGGACGACACCTAATGTCAGTCACTGTGGCAGGGCAGGGCAAGTGTGTGGCCTGTGTGGCTGAGGCGAATGAGGAGAGGTGATGTTGTTTTTTTCCCCCCCAGATCATTATGCACTTTCATCATGCTTGGACAGTTGATCTGCGAATGTGTTATGGGTATTCTGATGTCCATGAGAAAATGGTGGCGCCTTAAGAAAGCTTTCTAGCTCACTCAATGCTGCAGAATGTATTCAATTATTCATTCTTCCATACATTATCTTACATGAGGCAAAGTGGTTTGCAGTAGCTCTGATCAATTGTACTTACTGCAGTAGTTTTACTTGAGCACAAAAAGCATCATGTTGATGTGAATATTTGATTTGAGTTGTGTCAATTTTAGAGGGGGCGATCTGTAAAATGAAGTAGCAACCATCTGTGATGTTTTTGTCTGTCATCTCTCTCTTATCCGTAGCACTTCCTGTTTTTCTTCCCTCACAAGGGCGTGTCCTTTGTGCAAGTCAGGCAGACGCTGCTGTCCGTGGTTACCATGGAGACTGCGCTCAGCCTTAATGAAATGATGTACTCCTCTGTTTCCTAGGAGCTGCCTGGATGCACCCGCCTCCACTCAGGCGTCCTTTTGAGCGTGTGCAGTAGATGCGAGCTCGAATGAAAACAGGCTGACATTGTAAAGACATGGAAGTGTGTAGTTTCATCATGAGCAGAAATGCCAAAATCACCAGAAAATTAATTAATTGGAGACTGTAAAAGCGGACAAGAAAATAGCGGATTTTAGAGGCAAAAAATAAAGCAGCAGGAGCAGTTTGAGAAAAATAGCTTCTGAGGACAAGATAGGGGGGAAAAAAAGCATACAATAGATGCCTTGTGGGAAAATCTTCTAATTGGTCACAGCTAAAAGAGTAAATTTATCACCCCACTTGTTTGTCTCTGCCATTTCCCCCAGCATGTCCTCCTTACGTGCTCTCTTTCCGCCTGGGAGTGGCGTCGGGATGTTTTTGTCATTAGATTAGCTTTGTCATGCTCGCAACCTCAGCTTCCATCCTCGTCGCATATGGCGAGGATAAAAAGCCAAGGCATCCAAAAAGGGAAATGTCCAAAGCCTGCCTGCATTTCCTGATAGCTTTGTTCAGCGTCTCTGATTTATGCACACAGAATGAATCGTGAAGGCACTGTTTAACCCCAGAAGGAGAGATTTGTCCCCTTTTTCGTTTTCTCTCTCTCCGTGCCCTTTATTTTTGAAAGCAAGGTCCACAAGGGATGTGCACAAACAAGCATGAACCAGAGAAATGTTTCTTCTACACTTTGTCCACCTGTGTAAAGGGATTAACATGGGACTGGTATTTGAAAATTTTAAAATGTGTTATTTGGGACAAAATTATGCAAGTTACACACTGCTTTATACTAAATAATTAATTATGTAATGAATGTGTTGATCTTTAGTTTTGAGATTGGCCTTGTGCCAATACTTATACCAGTATTATTATTATTATTATTGGTGCTAATAATGTAGTTCTACACTCGTAATCAGAAAAAAATGTGGAATAAGATTTATGTCAGCCGTGTTCAGATATTTTAAGGTAAACACTAGGATGTTTTTTGCTGGTTCGAGTGGGTGTAATGTGGGATATGCGCTGTGAATTGTGAGATCAGATGCATTTGGCATTGCGTGTTGTTGCTTTCACAGCAAATGTCCCTTATCTTCTTGCCTTACAGCTGGCATTATCAGTTTTGGGTCACTGCCATTGAAAAGTGAATGAAAACGACTGTCCTTGATGTGCTGTATGTGTTCTTGCTCTCTGGCTTCAATTCCCTCCTAGTCATGGCAGGGATTATGCTTTAGAGAGCTTTGGCTTAATGAAAAAGACCAGCGGATTGGGAGTGGGGTAGAGATCACGTGTCCACCACTTGTGCTACCAGTTGATTCCAACAGAGGGACCACTTTCACTGTGTCCAGCACCTTTAGTGTATTGCTACATATAACTTTGGTTAGTGTTTACTTCCCACTCAGTGATGCTGTAAATACATGTAAATGGTTAGTGTTGTCTGCCTTTTGCCTGCCAGTCAATCAAGATTAACATTGTTTTGTTGAAAGGCTGAATTGTTGCTCTTGTATTTAATCACATTAGATAGTTCAGGTGTGCCTTGCTTGTGTACTATTATCTGGTGCATATTGAGGGAGAGAAAATGATTCTCAGTGGTCATCACTCACAGAGGCCAGAGAAAGTAGTCTTATCAATTTGTGTATATCCTGACATGTAAAGAGTTTTGGATCACACTTGCAAATGGAGCTGTTTCTAATGTATTGGAGCACTAAAAATGAAAGAACCCCATATGCCGGAAGAGATGATATGAATGGCTTTTATAATGGCCGCTTGCAGTATTAATGACGTTGGGTCTTGCAAAATGAAAATGTCCTTAATACATTGGCCTTTCTGCATCATTAATGAGATGGGGGATTGAGGATGTTCGTATTATGACAGCGTGAGAGATCATTTCTATTTTCATCATAAAAATGTACACAGTACATTTGGTAGAGTCAATTTTACTCTGAAAAAGACAATATTCGGTCCCAGTCTAAACAGAGTAAACTTTATACTTGGAAGAGAGTAAAATATTTTTTTCCCATGTCTCCCACAGCCAACACAGGTGTTTCAAATAATTAGCTAATCAGCAAGCTCTGCATGAAGCCTGATAATGATTGTGAGGTGAGAGAGACATGGAAAACAGACTGATAGGGGTACTCGAGGTACAAAAATAAACTATTTTCTCATTGAAAAAACATCATTTTATGTCTTGATTAGTTTTATCGTAGATTATTTTGGATTTATTACCTGACCAATATATCGATAATCAGGTGATTGTCATATTGAGAGATAATCATTAGTGTGAGCCTTGTATCGTATCGTGAGGTAGCCAGAGGTTCCCACCCCTAGTATTAATTGTACATGAAAAATAATGAAGCTATCAAATTAATTCTGGACAAAATATTATTATTATTATTATTATTATTAATTATTTACTGCTGAAAATGGCTCAATGAGTCAAGCATCCCTTTAAAGGCTGAATCACAAGTGATTGAATTTTGTGTTAACCGCATGACTTAAAGTGATATAAGGTGAGAGTTGTTGCAGTTTGCGTCAGATGAGATGCATTTTTCAAGGAATAGCAATTAGCGTGTGCAGCTCCGTGGTTGTTGATGCGAATCAGGCATCTGTCGTTTGAAGAAACTCGTTGATAACTTGATATGCATCACCCAGGTGGAAAACTAACTGTCACTCTGTAGCCTTCAATTAAAGATGGGGCAGATGTAATAATTAAGTATGATGTTTGATGAAAAACATGCCATGCCAAAATGTGATGGAAAGAAAGGTGGCAAATGTGCGTAAATCCAGCTTTGTGTGTGAGATAAACCTTTTTGTGTGTGTGCCAAACAAGCAGTTCTACACGGCCCACTGGGAAAATCTGCTAAATGTCACTGATGGCGTGACTGAGTGTCCGTGCAAAGCCATCAGAGACTGTTGAACACTTTTATGGCCAATGTGCAGTGGCATGAAATGCAGAGAGCATTTTTTTTGTACGTTTATTGGTTTGACCAAGACACGGAATCATGTATTTATTTTATTGTATTTTTTCTTGAGAGAGCTCAGTATTGTTCATTCAATAATTTTACCGATTCGACATGTCATCATCATTTTTTAATTTATTTTTTATTTTGTATGTGTGTGTGTGCATGTGTGCATAAGTGTGAATCATGTATTCCTAACTGCAAGTACAACATCTGCACTGGATTGTTTTCACGTGTTAATGATGAGCAATATCACAAACCAGCTAATTAAGTCGAAACTGCATAGCAAACACACTTGTTCTGCATGTTATTTGCATTCCTTCCCCAAACGCTCTGCAGTATCACATTTGCCACAACTTCTTCCTACTCGTCCGCCTCCTCTCCTTCCTCCTTGCTGACTTGGAGTCACTCCATATATACACTCATCCACTTGCAGCTTCCGAATGAGTCACTGTCTTCTCCCTCACATATGATGGGCGTTATTATTGCTGTGGGCAGTCTGCATGCGTGTGGGAGAAAGTGGCACTACATCAGGAAAGGAGAACAGTATGCACAGCACATAGTACATACAGTACACGCCTTGTGGGCCAGGTGCCAAGACAGGTGGATATTCACAGCATAACAATTTTAAAATCAACTGTTAGAATCACTGAAAGATGATCTATATAGGCTATACTGTATATTTGTTTTTTTGTTTTAGGGATAGACCGATTATCGGCTGGGCCGATTATTGGTGCCAATATTCAGCATTTTGACAAATATCGGCATCGACAAGAATCATACGGCCGATAATAGAAACATTTTAAAAAGTGTTAACTTCAGGGAACTCATTATTTAAATTTGCAGAGATGCTGCTGAGCCTGGGAACTCTTTGCACCTTCTGTTTTAGTTTGAAAATAAAATAAAATTTTGGAAACATTTATTTACTGTAAAAAAAAAAAAAAAACCACACAAAAAAAACAATAGGTAGCTATTTACTTACGCTTGTATTTAACTTTTGAAGACATGCAACTGTCCCAGGGAGATCCCTGAACTTTTTGTTAGATTTTTAAAACAAAGATGTGTATTGACTAAGATTATTTTTTTAAACTACAATATTTTACAAACCCTAAAAAAAATTCAATAAACATATGCTTTAAAGTAAATCAATTTAGGAGCTGGAGTTTGTATTTTTTCAAATTTTGATGCCAATATTTTCCCTTTCAGTGAAAATGAATATCAGCTCCAAATATCGGTTATCGGTGCTCTTCACTACTCATAATCGATATCGGTACCTGAAAAAAACATATCGTCTATCTCTAGTTTGTTTTCAGTTTGAAGTGAACAATAACAAATAATACAAAGGAAAGAATGCACAATGAACCAACAAGAGTAGAATAAAAAAAGACTGACTTTACTTCCATTTTAAATGTGAGACGTGTACTAATTAAATTTAGACATTTACCGTTGGTTCAAAATATTACAAACATTTCAGTTTTATCCAGTGCAGTTCATAACTACTGCCATTTCTGGAAACTACAACCATGATATAACCATATTGTTAGCAACGTTTCTTTATATATCTCTTGTAAATAACGTATTTCTAAGTGTGCAAGTGTACCTAATGTTGTGGCCAGGTCCATTATTTACAGTTAAATTTGGACGTAATATATTTTCATTTGAGACACCTGGTTGATAACAGAATTGAACCTGATCTCCCTATACTTTCATGATCTACCCTTTACTGTGTAATTAGGCAATGCTTGCAAATTGGTAGTTAACAAATGGAGAGCAAATACAAAATGTTTGCTTACTATCACCTTAATGTTTTTTTTGTTTTTTTTTTTACTTTTCAGCATGCTGTTTTTCTTGCCTTCCAGATTTCATAAAGTACTCCTCTAGGTTATGAATACAGGTAGTAATGCTGGGTTTGAATAACAGCAGAAGCCTGTTCGCTTGACTTGCTCATAAATTGGTTTCCCGGTGCATGCATTGGAAAGGGCGGTGGCGCTGATGAAAAAAAGAGGAGAGAGAGACGATTTTTGTCAGCTGCAGATGGGAATTGGCTGCTCCGGAATGACCTTGAGCGATAGATATGTCATTGAAAAAACAACTCTTTAGACGATTAGGTATATTTTGTTGTTTATTAGCTCATTTTATCCGAGCTGGAATGAAAGCTGCATCGTTTGAGCGAGCCCCCTCCCTTCCTTTGCCCACACAGCAACACCACAGCACGGGGAGGAGAGGGAGGAGAGAGAGGAGAGAAATCGGTCTTGCTCGGAGGGCAAACATTTTCAACCATAACAACGCAAACATGGACACACAGGGAGAAAAGAAGGCGGAATGGACACCAGCGAGGTAGCAGGCGGTGTTCTGCACGTAGTCATGCAGACTATTTTCTTGCTCTCAGCGTGACGAAAGACACGCGTCTGATTTTTAGGCAGATTTTTTTTCCCTCCACGTACTGCCTCCTTGCGATGGCAACAACAGCGCGTTACGGATTATGTTTAATTATTTTAATATACGGTGGCTGTACGAGGGGGCTGATTCACTACTCCATTCCGGAGGAACTAGAGAACGGCGCACAGGTGGGTGATATTGCCCGAGATTTGAGTCTGGACCTGAGGAAACTTATCAGCCGTCGCATCCGGTTGACACCTGAGAGTGGACGGAGGTACTTCACCGTTAATCACAAAAGTGGGAAGTTGGTGGTGAGTGACCGTATAGACCGGGAGACCCTGTGTAAAGTGGGGGACACCTGTGCACTCAGCCTTGAGGTGATTTTGGACCACCCCATGGAAGTGCACAACATCGAGGTGGACATTCAGGACGTTAACGATAACGCACCGAGGTTCCCACATTCGCAGTATCTGCTCGAAGTGTCCGAATCTGCTCTGACGGGATCAAAGTTCCACATAGAGGCCGCTCAAGATCCAGATGATGGCTCCAACTCTGTGAAGCAGTACCGCCTCAGCCCCAACCAACATCTAACTCTGGACTCTGTTAAGCCCTTCTCTAATAACAAGCACATTGAGCTTATTCTCAGAAAGCCCTTTGACCGTGAACAGACGCCATCCGATCAGCTCATCCTAACAGCGGTGGATGGAGGCACCCCGCAGAGAAGTGGCACAGCCAAAATCAATGTACGCATCCTTGATGCAAACGACAATGTGCCTGTTTTTGACAGCTCGGTGTATAAAGTCAAAGTGTATGAAAACTCCCCAAAGGGTACTCTTGTGATTCAGTTAAATGCTACAGACCTCGATGAGGGCTCCAATGGAGATGTTTTTTACTCATTCAGCAGTTACACTCCAGAACGGGTCAGGCAGACGTTTGCCTTGGATACAGACACAGGGAAGATAACGGTGATGAACAATATAGACTATGAGGAGACGAAATCGTATGAAATTTACATTCAGGCAATGGACAAAGGGCCTGCCGCTGTGGCAGTTCACTGTAAAGTCGTGGTCGACATTTTAGACGTTAATGACAACATCCCCGAGATTGTCCTGTCTTCTCTTTCCATTCCTGTACGTGAGGATGCCCGCGCAAACACCGTTGTTGCTCTGATCAGTGTAAACGACCGAGATTCTGGACCTAACAAGCAAGTCATGCTGGAGCTCACACCTCCAACCCCCTTTAAAATCAAATCCTCCCGCACCCACTATACAGTCGTCACCTCTGCATTCCTGGACCGTGAAACCATCTCATCCTACAACATCACCATACGTGCCGTAGATGGAGGAACCCCGCCTCTGTCCTCTCAAATGACCTTTAAAGTAGACGTCGCCGATGTAAACGACAACCCTCCTCGATTTGAACAGACGTCATATACTGTTTACATCACTGAGAACAACGCGCCAAGTTCGCCGCTGTGTACCGTCAAAGCCGCGGATGCTGACGCAGCAGAAAATGCGCGCATCACCTATACTGTCCTCAATGACAACAATCACGGCATCCCAGTGGCAAGCTACGTCAGCGTCAGATCCAACACGGGTGAGGCCTATGCCCTGCGAACATTTGACTTTGAAAAGCTGAGAGAGTTTCACTTTCAGGTTAAAGCGCAGGACAATGGCATGCCCCCACTAAGCCGCGTGGCTACAGTGTATGTTTACATTATGGATCAGAACGACCACAAGCCAAGGATCGTTTACCCACCTGCTAATGGGAGTCGCACCACAGAGACACTGTTGAAGAACTCTGAGGCTGGAGTGTTGGTCACAAAGGTGGTGGCGTGGGATGGGGACGCAGGGCAGAACGCTTGGCTACTGTACACCTTTCAACCGCCCAACATGGAGCTTGACCTCTTCAAGGTGCACGAGCACACTGGTGAGATCCGCACCACCAGACGCGTCATTGAGGATAACTCCACCTCCTTTGCTTTGACGGTTCTTGTGCGTGATAATGGCCTGCCGCCGCTCTCATCAACCACAACTGTCCACGTGCACGTGATGGAACTCATGCCTAAGTTGACCCCTGACCCGAAGCGCATCATCAGGCCCGAAAGCCCCTTGATGTTTTCCCATGTCACCATCTACCTTATCATCGCCCTGTGTGCCACCACTTTCGTGTTCTTGGTCACTGTCTGCGTGCTGGCTATTGTGCGTTGCCATGCCTACTGCACCCAGCCTGGTTCCTGCTGCCCTTGTTGTGTATCCAAGAAGAGTCTGCCTGAGGGTAACAGCGCAGCAGCTGCCAGTGGGGGCGGAGGCCAGCCAAGTGCCAATGTGGCCCTACGCCGAGATCTTAAAGTAGAACCGCATTACATTGAAGTGCGGGGTAATGGGTCCGTGACCAAAACGTACTGTTATAAAACGTGCCTGACAGCGACTTCAGGAAGTGACACGTTTATGTTCTACAATACGGGACGACCTCACAGTGGCACCTGGGGCTCGGGATATGTCACCAGCCACAGTGGACAAAGCCAGATAATTGTTCGCCGTCTCAGCATGCCAGATGCCACTGCCATTCAGGTGTGTGACTGCTCCAATGTGTGTGTTGTTTTGTGTCTCAAACCAAATCAAAATGCGAATCGTCATTGTGAGTCGCTTTAAGGAATTGTAGTTGGAGAGCCACATTCGCTATTTGTATTGACATTAGGCAACGAATGACTGAATCAACTCGAATGGGTTACTACGTGTACTTTTGCCAAAAAACACATCATAGTCCAACATGGAAAAAAATCAATTTAAACAAAATGGAGTGCACTTTAAGTACTTTATCTTGATCATATGTTTACAAAGCATATTCACTTACCTGATTCAAGCGTATTGGAGAGGTTATCCTTTTCAGTTTTAAAATAACTTACTTTAACCTCCAGGATCTCATGCTGTATGCTGGCCAACAGCAGAACAAAGTCATGTTTTGTTTGTCTTTTTGGTCCCATTTTAAATCTGTCTACGTTGCTTTTAGCCTCATCCTAGCCAGCGCTAAACTAGTTTGTCCCTCAGGACCGGTGTCCAAGTTTTCAAACTCCCTTTAGTGTGTTGCTAGCATTGTGTTAGCCAGCCAAATATTTCCAAACTAAAAACTGTAAATTGTCAGATTGAACAACTTCAAAATGGATGTATCTATTTAGACTCATGTTAGCAGTAAATTAGCATGTTGACACGTGGAACTTTTTTCTGGGTTGTGTGTCTGAGGGACTGCATCCTTATTTCTGTGGACACAGTTTGCATTTTGAGTTCCTAGTTTGCTCATTTCTTTGACGTTGATTGAATTATTTATGATCTTTTAGTGCCTATATGCAGAAATATATTCCATTAGGTATTGCCTCTCTATCTGGAATAATTTTGTTTATTGCTTTTTCTCGCCACAGGGGTGCACAAGCAGCAATTAGATTTTTTTGACCCCTTTACAAGTAGCATTATTAGCTCACTGGGCTGTGTGCCATTGTGCTCAAGTGTGTAACTCTAGTGGGAATTCAGTGGTCATTTATATGTTGTGGGGAATATTGCAGTCTGCATCGATATGTTCCGAAACAGTTACACCCACATACCACCCTCCGAGCTTCTCGTGTTGTCTGTGCAGAGCACAAAAGACAACAAATAGAATAAATAAAGGTTATCAGTCGCTCCTCATTAAATGCCAGTCAAGTTTGCTCTCGATCTGTTATTAACTGATACCAATAGGTGCTGAAAGCAGATTGGCTGGCTCCAGGCCGCTTAGGCGGTGGTGAGATGTGATTGGATGCGCTGTGTGTTGATGGCAGAGGTGTGAGGCTTGTATCCATGGGAGAAGTGTTCATTCACCGGAGAGGGAAGATTAGAGGAAAAAGGCAGAATAAGGGTTGAATGGCCATGGAAAATCAATATTCCGCTCGGAACTTGCTTGATTCCCACTTTTACATCCATTTTAGTGTAAATATTTAAAGCATGTACATGAGTATTAGACTGCAGATATGTTTAGATTCATGGTGCTTGTATCTGTTGTATTTTTGTGAGGGTATGTGTGTTGTTACAAAATACTCTTAACACACTGCGGAGCTTGGCAAACCAGCCACGCTTCGGCAATGTCCGTGCCGCAACAGGGCAAACATTTTAGGAAAGCTGTTTCATCCTGTTTGTGGACAATTTGGTCTCAAAATTATTGTTAGTCTTTTTTTAAAGGTATTTAATTAATGCTTCTCTTTATTTGTATTTTTCCATGATGTATCACTGTTATCCAAATAAGCCAGTGTTATGCCAAATACTATAGAAATACAGTACACTACTTACTACTTTCTGTACTAACAAAATATAACACCATAGACTCAAATGTTAATGCAGCATCATTAGCAAGTGCATATCTTATGTTTGAATATAAATTGGGTTGTTTCCGCTCTCCCTGACAAGTAGGAGCAGTGATACTTTTTCGCATGAGCCCTAAATCCTTCATAATTAATGTGTGTCCTCAATCTGATGACTCTGACTCGGATAGATCAAATGGAATTTCATTTTGGCGAAGCAGCCCTTTTTCTACACTGTCATTACCACAGTGTTATTTTAGTGTATGATTTATTGATAATGAATAATTGGAGTATTTTAGACAATTCACTTGTATGTCTTTGTACAGCTGTGAATTAGCTTGCTGCAGTTACCATGGTTAGACGTGTTCGTGTGAAATCTGTGGTCTTGATGAGAGAAATGACCTGTGTAGCGGAGGTTGCGGCAAACTGAGGAGGAATGAAAATCACTGGCTGTTTTGAAAAAAGAGCAAAATATTCAGATAGCACTACCACATTAAATCACTTTTCAGCATTTTATCATCTACAAACATAGCACCTGTGTGCAGAATAATGATGGTAAGTATGTTGAGCTGATGTAAAAGTCATCAGATGTGATCTTGCAATCGCTTTTAAAGGTCATTCATAGAGGAGACGAAATTGAATGCATTCTCCTGAAGCTCATCACTCATTTCTTTCCAACAGCGGCGCAGTAGCAGTTTTGACTTCCCGCCATGACTTATTAATGTGGCGGTATTAGGTTTATTCTGTACTTAAGACTCAATTCGTCTCACTCTCTTTGCAGCCTAAGGTGCCAAATACCGACTGGAGATATTCAGCCTCCCTGAGAGCAGGTGGTGTAATGCAGAGGTAAGCACTCAACCGTTTGGTATCCTTTGTTTGACTCTTTTTTTTATTCCATACTCATGAATCATCATGTTTTTGTGGAAAGCTTATTTTGAGAGGCATGCATGTCACATATAAAATAACCAAATCCTTCACCATCAACATTATTTGCCAAGACAATTTTACACCCCACACTATTTATATTACCGCAAACTTCATTCATTCATCTCCATTTTGACCAATTGGCATTCTGGCACCATTGTTAACAATCCTACATGGTGGCACCCTTAATCATTGTGCAATACAAATATTTGATGAATACTTTTGTAAATTTTCAGTAATAGTCAGCTTGGGTTGAATAATGAAAATCATCAAAGTAAGAAATGAAACAACTCGGCACGTGGCAGATGATTCCAGACATGCAGTCTGTATTTATATGGGCTAAGTCTAGAGCTGTGAAAATTAATCGAACGTAATCAATTATCAAATTAATCAACAACTATTTTAATAATAGAGTAATCGTTTGGAACCATTTTTTAAATTTAAAATTGTCCAAATCGTCTGACCTCAGCATGTTAACAGTAATTGTTCACTGATTAAAGAAACATCTGTTTTTTGGAAAACAATGACCAAACCGGTCACATAGAACATCAATCCCCATTTTTTAAAATCACTATTAGTGCTGTTACTATCGAATATTTTTAGAATTGATTAATCAACTGATTATTCAATCAATTAATCGACTAATCGGTTTCATTTTAATTTTGCATTGGAAATGTATTACAAAAGCATTTTTTCCCCCGATTACTATTTATTAATTGGTGTTTATTTCGTACTTCACATTCTTATAGTGATTTTTTTTTAAAGAAAGGTAAAAGTAAAAACAGTTGTTTGCCAATGTCTTATTTTGATTAAACACAGAAAATAATCAGTCTTCTTTCATGAAGGGCTACTGAAATCAGTGAACAATTGCTGTTGATATGCTGGAAATCAGAGTACCGGTATTTGGACATTTTTAAACAAAAACAAAAAATGACTCCAAACAATTACTCGATTATTAAAATAGTTGTTGATTAATTTGATAATCGATTACTTGTTGATTAATCGATTAATTTTGACAGCTCTAATCACTATACAAATATGAAATAAACACCAATCACTGGTTAATAAACAGTAGTCATGGAGAAAAAAAAGTTTTTGTAATACACTTGAATGCAAAATCAAAATGAATCTGATTAGTGTGATTACTCAATTCTAAAAATAGAGCATTAAAGTTTAGCTTCTCGTGTGTTTGTGTTACTACAAGCAGGTTATGAGTTAATTGAAGCAGTGAGATTCTATAATAAAATGAAATTTGTATATTATTGTTGAGCTTCTGACTGGTTTTAACGGGATACAATTAATACATGTGTTTATAACATTTACCGTTTTGGGTAAATAAAGATCAGTTTTCTCAGAATAATTGAAATTACTTTCTAGATATATTTTTTTTGGGGGGGGGCTCTTCAGTAATATTACTTGAGATTACCACTCAGCATGAGCCTATTGATTATGATGATGTGTTTTCGTATACATCTACAAACACATCGTTTACTGTAATATTATACTGTAAATAGCAGGAAGACACCTGCTAGGATACGTTGTGGTGGTCTACAACCATGCGTTTTTGTTATGTTAATTTGATTTGATTTAACGCTTATAAAAGTCCACTTTTTATATTCCAATCACTTTTTTTAGATTGATGGAATTAGCAATACGTTTTAGATATAAGATGTATTTTAACATTTCAAGCACGTTATTGCTATTTCCTTGGTAGATGAGAGGAGACGGGAAAATGCCAGTGTGCTTCAAAGGTGTTGCACAATCATTACCAAATAAAATTATAAACCTGTTGTGAAACTATAGGCCATCAACCCAAACGAAGACCATTTGCATACATTACTGCATGTTGCTAATACTGCATGTTTGAAGCCATTTTTTTACTTAGTGTAATTATTTGGTCAGATTTAGACCAAGAAGCCCACATACATTATGTCTCATTACTATTAAGCAGATCTCCTCATAATTACAGCTGGGATTTGCTTGTATAAATCGGATGAATATATTCTATCTATGATGTATTTTAGTGACTTCCTCCTGTGTTCCATTACCAAAGCACTGAGATTTTGGATAACCCTAATCGCCGCATGATGGCAATGACCTATTTCATTTAATCCCATGTGTTAACATCCCTTTCATATTTATAATATTAAATAACCTTTTTCCTGTTCGCATTTAGATTCTATCATCTACGATGATAAAATGCTTAGCTTTAAAAAAAAAAAAAGAAGTGCTTTTGTGGTTATCAAGTTTGTGAGATAATCATCGATCAAGTCAAACTCATGTCTTGACTTGACTTATGACTGAAATGATTTATTAGTGTGATGCTGGTATACGCTATCGCTACATCGCACTTTTGCAACATTTGCAACTCGTTATTTGGCATTATTTGTAAAATATGTTTTATAATTTAGGTAAACTGATCCTTGGTCAAAATGCTTTATTTTAAATGGGTCTTAATGACTAAAATATAATTAGTTTCACATTCTGAGGACACTTTTAAAAGTGATTCACAAGCATGCCGTAGCTGCTCCTCTGTCCTGTTTTGCTTTCGTCAAGAGGAGGGTGCTAAAATCCCAAATAGCAAGTGTGAAATTGCATAGGGTATGCGGAATCCATGTGCCACTAAATAATTTGGAAATTTAAGAGTGATACAGAACTCTCTGTCTCAAAGATTCAACCACATATACTGTATCTTGTTCATTATGTCCCTTGTAATGTCAATCAAAATCAGAATTATAATATATTCAAAGGCATGTTTTTGGTGAAGTGTTATATTGTCTCATTTGTGTAATGACTTAATGAACATGTTTATTTGTGTGTTTGTTCTAGCTCAGTCCATATGGAGGAGTCCTCTGTGATGCAGGGAGCCCAGGGAGTTCTGGTTCAGAACTGGCCCACAGCATCAAGCGCTGCTGGTAAGAGTCAGTCGGCCCCCCATCCTCACTTAACCCATTAAAGCCGGAAGCGCATTACCACAGCTCTACCACTAGAGCCGGGAGCGCTCTAACTCTAACGCTCTTCTACCTTTAAAGCCGGGAGAGCGGATACCTCATTTTGTTTTGTTTTGACCAATTATTCGTTTCTTAGCCGAAGAAATGCATCCGAATATACACGAGAGGGTGACGTAGGCCTACTAGCATGTCTTGGAATTGTATTCGAGCATTCTTGGCTGCTGCAGATTCGCAGGAGTTATGAAATAAATGACGGCGATTGACGACGGCGCGGGGGGTGGACTTTGAATCAGTGTAACCAGTCGACAGTGGCATATTGTTAAGGAATATGTTTGTAGACGATGAGGATGTTGAAAGTTTTGACGGCTTTGTAAAGGAATGGACGACGAATAATTACCACTCGATTCCTCGAGGTTTTTAAAACTGCGCTCCAGTGTTGAAGGTAAATATACCCGCACATGTGACACAGTTGTTTGTTGATTTTTTTTAAAATATATATTGAAGTTTTATAATAATAAATGTAGGTTTGTGTAAACGCCACAGGTGTAAGCTCTGAAAAGATTTTGGAATTATGTTTCTATCTGCTTCAGGAGCTAAGATATCAATGATTTAGTAGGCATTGACAATATTGTTGAATTTCCAGGAAAACTTCAGGTTTTTGGGGGAGTTTCTAAAGTCACCCATAGGTTTTAGAGGCATATTTTTCCAGGCGCTTTAGGCCTTAATGGGTTAATTAACCTTAGCGGAGGCAAAGTCTATATTAATCTACATAGAAACTTTCTGTGTAAATTCTTTATAAAACTGCAAACATGTATTTTGACAGCAGGCTCACCTCAACTCATTAGTCTCTGCCACATGAGGCATTTGAAGCATTGTGGTGTGTTGATGGATATATGAAGTTTAATATGGGGTTATGAAAGCTGTAGGGGACCTGTAATTGACTGGAGACCCGTCCATGGTGTACCCCACCTCTTGCCCAAACTTTAGCTGGGATCGGCTCCAGCTCACCTGTGACGATGGGTAGTCAACGCAGAGGTAGATAAAGGTGGAGGCCAAGAAGGATGTGAAGCATGTAGATGGCACTGTATTGAAATTTACATAGAGGGTGGCTCTTTGGAATAACAAATATGTAAATATGAATGGACTTGTTAGAATTGAATAGACTGTCATATAAACGTACTGCATTGCACTACAATTGCAGTTATTTGTTTCATTTTCCAGTTCTAAAACATTAGGAACATAACCTTGGGTAATACCGGCTACAAAAAAAAAAGCAGTGATTTAATTTCTGTAGATATTACAACGTCAGAAGGCCAAAAAATGAGAAGCCAAGACAATCTGTTGTTTTCATGAAAGTAATGCAGATGTAGTGGGATTCAGGAACAGTAATATTGTGGTACAGTACTTTGAAATGACAATATGTTCTGGGTTGTTTATAGTAACTCGACCGACACTGGCAATTAGTAATACAAAGGTATTTTCTGACGTACTTGATTTCATTAATAAAAATCCTAACCTTGTAGAATCCTAGCTTTGAAGTCATTGTCAAATATAGTGTTATTGTGGGAAAAGTTTTGGTTTCCAGTGCAACTTGTCTGCCAATTTTGATGACACAATAATAACACAAAGGCAGTCATGATGATATGGGCAACGTGTTGTGCTTAAATCCCTGTTTTCTGTTGTGCTATGGAAGAGGCAATGAGAGAAATGATGCTGCCCACGCCCCAAAAGCCTTTGCACATATACTCACACATGCAGTAGCTCACTTATTTATTTATTTTTCTGCATGGCTGCACTTCAAAACATGAAGGTAGAGAAATAGATTGTGACTTGGACCAAGACAGAAGCAGCAAAACAGAAGCTTACCAGAATTGCATATGAACATTTTGCATATTACACCATTTTGGACATATTGTGCACATATTCATCTTGACTTGCCTTTAGACTGAATCTTCCTGAGGTTTTTTTTTTTTTTTTTTTAATCATTGTTATCCCGAGTAGCGACTTAAATTTTACCTGAAAGCCAGTTTAGCTTCAGGTCAAATACGCTTACGATTGGATGACCAAAAAGTTCAGGCTTGGGATGTCCAAAGATTTGATAAGCAGACCTTGCTTAAGGAGAAAAAAAGGATATTGCGATATGGTATGCAGAAAGAATACTCTGTAATGTATCGCAGGTAGTAGAGAGACTGACATATTGATTTAAAGTGTCCTGCCACATCAGCGTGAGTCATAGGCAGAGCTATTTTTAACAAAGTTGTCTTGTTTATCAAGGCAAGCTTCAGCCCTCAGGTGGAGACCAGCGGTACACTTAAAACCATGTGTGCGATTACACGAAAACCAACGACCCCTTAAATCCTCCATCATATGTAGATTTACTTGTTGATATTCATTAATGCATGAATGTTGATCATATCCAGCCTGTCTTGTTGGTTTTTGTGTTTAGAGTATGTTGCATGTGTCTGGGGGCTTGAGAGGGTTTGGGCTGCCTACGTGTTGTGCTGCGCCTGCTGTGACAGATGGAGCACAGTCCACGCCCAGCTTAAAAGATCCACATTAATAGAAGCAGGGTTGTGCTGTCTCTCTCTCTCTCTCTGTCTCTCTCTCTTTCTTTCTCTCTCTCTCTGTCTCTCTCTCTTTCTCTCTCTCTCTCTCTCTCTCTCTCTCTCTCTCTCTCTCTCTCTCTCTCTCTCTCTCTCTCTCTCTCTCTTAAAGAAGGGCACACAGGGATTCAGAAAAATCTGTGCTACCTTCTGCAGGAGAAATAGCAGGGAGGTTTTGACACCATGACAGCGAGAAAATGAACTTGTACAGTATTACTACAAAATGTGATGAATTACCGACAAGATTGCTGATTGAAACAGGAAGGTGAATGCGGTGCTGTTGCCGTGTGAGTGTAGGACAGACGGTGAAAGAAAGCAGGGGGGCGGGCGGTGGGGTTAGCGAGAGCTTGCAGCATTATTCTCTATCAGCCCCTGTCACCATGACTCCTACCAATGTGCCACTGCTTTACCGGAGGATGTTGTTGCCACAGCAACCATTCACGGGCCCCAATTATCAATGAGAAGGGAGCGGGAGCTGTCAGATCGAGGGAGGTGTGAACATATGGTGTTGGCTAAAGGATACTGAAGGAGGGTGGAAGGACAAAGGGAGGTGAAATACACTTGGAGAGAGTAAGAAGAGAAGAATGGGTGTGTTGCAGAGAGAGAACTGCAGGTATGAAGTGGAAAGGGAGGAAGAGAGCAGGAGAGTGACCTACATACACTAGGGAGGAAATATACTGCGGAACTGCATGCATGTTGTGCTTTCTCCCATCATCCTTCGCACACTCACATGTTTAATTCTACATCATAGCAGACAAAAATATTTTATAGAAAAAATATTAATCAAGTACTGGGAGATAACATATAGAAATACAACCTCTAAAGTTGAACACAATTTGTTCTAGGAGGCTAGTCACCCTCGTGTTGTGATTTGGAAACCATTCTCCCATTGAAAATTGTGGAAATTGTTGCCATCATAAAACCATTATTAATTAACTGTACAGGCAATGTTTTATTCAATATGTTGACATCTTACAAGTGTATAAATAAAATAATCACTAGGGATGTTCCATACCACTTTTTTCCAGACCGATAGCGATATGAATACTCAACTTTTAAAAAGTTACCAAGTATCAATACCCCTAGTACTTTTGATACATAAAATAAATAAAAAAACAATGGGAGATAGTTTTAAAGAAAGTCTTATATATCCCAATCTAACATTTTTACTTAAAAATTACATGAAATTAATAGCATTTTTTATGATATTTTTCAGTTTATTCATAACATTTATATTTTGTATAGAACACACAATAAAATTAATTTTAATAAATACATACTGTATATTAAATGAAACTATTAATCCAGTGGCCAGAAATAGCCACAGTCAAATGTGTTAGACATGTAGGCCTTTAATTCCTGATTGTAAAACGACCACAAGATACTGCCATACCTTCAAATAAGGCCCAGTATCAGCCCGATACCGATACCCAGTATTGGTACTCACACTTTTCACAACAAATTCATTCTTCCTCCAACTGCTGCTCCTTTTGGACTAAGTGCAACAAAATGGCAGATATTTGTGTGATGTGATGTATCCTTATGGTTTGAACGCTGAAGTGTTATGCAACTTTAGAGACAATTTTTTCTGGAAAGTGTCGAATT
The DNA here is from genome assembly GCF_054856555.1 of Leptonotus elevatus. Classification (NCBI taxonomy): domain Eukaryota; kingdom Metazoa; phylum Chordata; class Actinopteri; order Syngnathiformes; family Syngnathidae; genus Leptonotus; species Leptonotus elevatus. The sequence continues at coordinate 13,872,955 of NC_141247.1, read as the reverse complement.
TCAAATTGTAAAACCTTTGTGGTTGTACATTGATAGGTAAAGATTAGGTCAAAAAGGTCAGTAAAGTTGTGTGTCTGGCTGTATTTCTGATTAGAGACATGAACAGTGGCAGAAATAAATCCGGACGATTAACCACATGCAAATGATTAAAATGATCATTTAAGAGAATTCATACAAACACAATACAGATAAATATTTATAGACAGCGTCATTGTGTTTTGTCCCCACAGGCACCATTGTGGGAAAAAAAAAGGTGTGGTCTCTCATTTATATTCTGTTACACAATCCCAAGACACTGCAGTTAAGCAAAATAAAAATTGATTTATGACAGTTGATCTCATCCTTTCCTTTTCTCATGCGTTAGGTTTCATATCTGCTTCTCAAAATCCTGCTTCATTTTCATCATCATTCTTCCTCCTCAGTTTATGTAACGCTGCGGCGTGCTTCTGTTCAGCAGTCCGACAAGGGGAAATTATTAACTAGACTTGGCCAAATAGAGCTTGGCTGATTTAAGTGGCTGTAAAAATCTTGAGTGGCAGTGGATGTCGCATAGATGTTCTCCTGCATAGTTCCGCTATATTAATGCAAGGAAAGATGGGCATTCACAGACAGTGATGTCAGTGTGATCACTTTTTGTGCAGCGAGAGAGTAATAAGATGGCTATCCTCATCTTCAATGTGCACATCACTGAGGGATGGAAAGCGGTAACACCACCCAATCACACTGACAGTCAACACTGATGGGATAGATTAAGACTTTTATCTCTAACAGGGAGCAACTACTGTGTTTTCACGGTAGACTGCATGAAAGGTCAGAGCAGCTGCATGTGGGAAAGGATGGGGAGGGTTAGGAAGGGAGCAACGAGTTTTGCTCTGCAGCAGTTATCAAAGCTGCAAAGGCTGTGTCAGGATTAGTTTTGAATGAGGCGAGTGTGATGCCACAGCACGGAACATAATCCGTTCAGGGATGCTGGTCGACCTCCGATTGATTCGGATTTTAAAGTGTATTCTTCCTTGAGGCAATGATGAAAATAAGGATGACGTCTAAACAAATTCTCAATCTGAATTCAGTCAAAGTACTGTTTTTTTTCCATTTTTTCTTTTGTTGTCAGTGTCTGCCTTACTACAGGAGAAATATAGAGTCATTTATCTTCTTGCAGGGTCCAAATAAAGATTTATTAGCAGCAGAGTTAGACCTTTATAAACTAGTGTTTCTGCCTCCTCAATTGCCTGCTTTGACTTTTCTGCCTCTGCGTGCCTCTGACAGATTAGGATTGTGTGGGACATGTCATGTTTGGAACAGATTTAGATTTTCACCCCTTTGCCCAGTAAGCAGACCTGACTTTTGAGAGAGAACACGTGTGATATTGAACCAGAAAAAAAACATGTCCACATAGAAAGAAACACATTTCAGTCGTCAAGCACTTTAACTTCGAAAGCAGAAGGCTCTATATTTGTAGGCAGCGCAAAAGGTTAAAAACAAAAACATATTTATTTATTTATTTATTTATTAAAAAGTCTGATCTGGGTGAAAGGTGGTCTTCAAGTGCCCACTTCACAGATCTGTGATCTCCCAATACCCAACTTTATATCATCCGCCCATGGACATATGCTTGCAGTTCATTATAAACATGCAGCACTCAATCGGTGCCTTTCTCCACTGCGCACGTCATTTACATAAAGGGAATGAGAGGATCCGCTTCAATTGGCAGTGAAACAAGTCGGCTGTGTTCATGCCCACAATTGTGCAAACGTCCTTTTAAAAGACACCATGCTGCACCTGCTTGAATGGGCCTGAGAAAATGCCACAACTTAGTCATCTGCCTCTGCGCAGATTTATACCACACCTCACGTTAGACTAGCATTGAACATGGAAATAGAGTGTTTAAGATGTCACTGTGGTCAGCTTGATCACAAATTATTTTACTATAGCTTGGAAAAAGGAATGGAAGAGTAAACATGTTCTATGTTTTTGTCTCAGGTTCAAACATAAGAATAAATGCCATTTACTTTTTCAGCAGGAAAATAAAATGTAGCAGTATATGGGACACACGCCCATATTTAGCAAAACAGAAGTTTTCCATTGAGTGACACTGAATTTGACAAATGCATTTTCTTACCACATTGTTTTTTTATGAGACAAATGAATAGCACACAATAACATAAGTGCTTGTTTTCTTATTTCAGATGCTGAAGGAGGAGAGGTGTCGCCCCCAATGGGTGCCGGAGTTGACAGCAACAGCTGGCATTTCCGCTATGGTCCCGGGGGTCCAGGTGCACCCCCGCAGCACCTGAAGCCCGGCGACGTTCCCCCAGAGGCGTTCATCATCCCTGGCTCCCCCGCCATAATATCCATCAGACAGAACCAAGGAGGAGACGACGACAAGAGCGACTTTATCACCTTCGGAAAGAAGGAGGAGGCCAAGAAGAAGAAAAAGAAGAAGAAGGACAAGAAGGACAAAAAGGATAAAGGAAAAGATGATGACGAGTAAAGAAGCAGGAAGTGAAAATTGGCAAAGGAAAAAAAAAGGGTGTTGCTAAAACAGAGGTACCAACCAAAGTCCACTGGGTTTGTTTTTAACCTGGCCTTTACCTTCAGTTTCCAACTGAGGTAAATGATTGATCTTGCCTTGATAAACAATAAAAAGATTGATTTTCATCCACGCCCCCATGTGCCTATACAGCCCGAGTCAACTCGTTAGAAAAATCACAACTGTCCTAATTGTCTACCTTCGTTTAACCCATTGGGCATGTTGGCACCTCTGTATTACCCCCTCCCCAACGATGATGAATCATTCTCTGTGAGAGAGGACAAATACTTTGTACAAGCTCTGCGCCAGCCAAGGAAAAGAAGAAGTCAGATAAGTGCAACATTTGGGGCTGGACATATACATATAACACACACACTCATATACACACACAACTTGTAAATAGCACAGGAGAGAGTCACCGAAACCAAGGCTAACAGTCACAACAAAACTGCTGCAGAGTCCTTAACCACCAACAGTGTTTCCTGTGATCTCAAAGAATCCACATGCATGCATGCTCGCACAACATGCTAACACACACTTTGCCATGTGGACACTGACAGAAATTGAGAAAAAGCTTTAAAAAAAAGACAGAGCGAGAGCGAAAATGTGCTGAAAATTAGACACCGCAAGCTTTTTGTCACCTGGTATCAACTCTCAGGACGGAAGGAGCATCCCTTTGCTATCACTCTCTATTTGCTTACTGCTTTGAATGGACCAAGAGCCCGATGCAACGAGCTGGAGAGATTGCAAGATACCTCACACACTCCTGAGGATCACCAAGGGGACAAGTCCGCCTATCAGTTGGCGGACTCTGAAGAAAACAAGCAGAATATTATTCATAGAATCTAGAGATTTTGATAACACCCCTTCTTATGTCCCCATGCTGCAGCAAAAGCTGAAAGATTTCTGCTTTGAATGTTTGGTAGCAACCAGTCCTTACCTGATACCTTTTCAACTTCTCACCTGCTTGTGCCCCCCCCCCCCAATGCTACCACAAACTACATCCCCCCCACCCCACTGACTGCCTCTACTTGTCAAGATGAAGTAAACCTGCTTTCCTTAATTCTCTGAAGAGATTTACAGTACATGTTTTTGCCATTTCATGAAGAGACACCCCGTCCCCGCACCCCCTTCCGATTCTTGCATGTCCGCCCCTCACCCCCTGCTCGAGACCCATCTTGGAAGAAAAAAAAGGCCTGCTCTGAACATTGTGGTGTGCTGACAACAGCATGGAGTAATGTGGATGTGGCCCATCAGGGGGGAGAGCGGGGGCGGTGCCGTACGTACACCTTGAACTCTTGTCTCTAAAAGTGCAAAATGGTTCAGTGCTTTTAACATGTGAATACTACACCATGCTGTTCACTTCCTGTTTCTGGCCGCTGTCGTGAGACAGGATCAGGTGGGATTGAGGTAAGTCGCAGGGGCAAAGGACCGGGCGGGAAGCGAGGCAGGTGCCTTGGGCTGGCCCTCCCCGCTCAAGTAAATTGATTGTTTATGATTATGGACTCGCATACAGTATACTATCTTTTTTGTACGCTCTAAATGTAGTGTTTGATTGATTGTCTCTACACTAGTAATTGAATCTGCTAAAAATAAATAAATAAATGGGATCCGGGGCTTCCCTGCATACTCCCACCAATCCTCTCATGAGGTAATAAGACGGGGCTAAAACATGCCTCCATACGTCTGTTGGTCCCGCTTCCCTGCCTGTAACTCATTACCACCTCCCCCGAAGTTTTGCGGCTCAGTATGCTGTCACTCCATTAAGTGGCTGCTGCATGTACTGCTCTAAGGAAACACATACTATATAGAGAAATATATATATAAATAGATAGCAATGATTTTATTTTTTTTGTATTGTCATTTTTTTCTCTTCATTACTCACACATGAAATATTTGTATGTACTTCTCTTGTCTATGCCAAACATCTATGTATTACAATCGTCATGCTCAGATGTGTTACGGCATCCACTAAACCTCTTTCAATATTTGTAATGCTATAGTGTGATATATATGTTTTTAATGCAACCCCCCCCCTCCCCAACCACCCCAAATTTTTATTTCTACCTTTGAAATCAAGCAAAACTAATGAAAAAAAACTCTCTGTCCAGCTTTGACATGATGGTCTAACTAACACTGTAATATTGTAAGTGAAATATGTCCTATGATGAGCTATCACTTTCCCTTTCATTCTTGCAAAAAAAAAAAAAAAGCCAAAAAAATGTTGGAAAAAGTATATGTAGTGTATGCTTGTATTTAGTGAGCTTTCATGCTGTCATTCTTTCCCGATGTATGGTGGTGAACTTTGGTGACAATGTGCGGACGGTCCCAATGAGGACCAGCCAAGATCTGTTTTACCCCCCCCCCCTTTTTTTTCGGGTAGGCCTACATCTCATCAACTGTGACCGTGAAATAGTGACTTTAATTTACTTCCATTCCCTTTCTGCCTTTTATTTGATCTATATGGAAACAGTGGTAATGTGTTTTGTTTATAATTCACAAATAAAGTTTTCTTTCTTAAAAATGAATTTGAAGTTGTTGTCTTTGGGAAGATGACTCTTGCTGTATCTAAAAATACACACAGTTCTATATAAATATTTTAAACAAAAATATGCATCCCAGATCTCAATTCATTTAATATTTCAGTGCGTCTGGAAATTACAATAACATCAGTCATTTTAAATGATACAAAACAATTGTATTTTAACAGATTGTGTAAAAACAATATCAGCTAAAAACAATTATGAAAGTGTCAAACCAATTTTAGTCGACATACACACATTTACTGCAGAGGTGGAAACTAATTGACTTGCCTGCTGCATTTGTCCTTTGTCTAATGCAATGGTCGCACATGGTCCCGCCAGTCCCTTGTGAATGGAAGCTTCCAGACATACAAGAACCAATTACACAGAGTGGCTAAATAGATTTATTGGATCTCAGAAGATATGTCTGCTGTAAAATGAAAGGGACACATCTGCCTTGGTCTAAATTACATAATCAATCTTGTTTTTCAGGATGCCACCTGCAAAGCGAATTATGTATTTCATTTATTTTTTATTTTTGAATAATTATTCATGTCATCGGCAGGGCTCATTTTTTTTTAAAAAATTAATAAAGGACTAATTATTTATACATTACATTTGTCTTGATTAATTTTTCATACACATTAAAGTTTGTACCATGAGAGAAAATAGTAATTGTAGATTAGGTGGAAGAGACTTTTGGAAAATCATGAAAGAAACAATGAGGATAACTAAGAATGTCAATTAGCCAAATAGTTACAAAATAGAAAACTAATGAAAATGTAGTCACTGCCTTCACACGATCCTTGATTTATCAGTCTTGACTCATATTGTGTGGGAGATTAACTTAAATTTTTCTTTTGCACATGTTTAGGGGGTTTGGCCTCGAAATATTTTGCAATAAATTCTTAGCTAATTATTTGTACTGTGTCAATGTGTTAAAGCTGCTCATGGCACATCTAAAGTCGTCTATCTTTTGTCTTGTTTCAGAGATGGATGGTATTTGCACGGGAGAAGTTCAAAAGTTCATGTTGAGCTTAAGGAAATGCTTCATCACCTTGTCTTCTTCACCCACTCCATGAAACAGACGTGATTTTCATAGTTACAGGAATGGGGGGCGGGAGTAAACACGGGATGCTAACCAACCCAAGGTTGTGTAATTTTACAATCCTACCAGTTGACAACACTTTAAATTAATCTCCAGAGTTAAGGCTTTAGTGTGTTGACGTGATTCTGCAATAGCATGACTACAACAGCTTTCATACAAAGCATTATTGCGAGGGCAACATCACACTAACTGAAATACAATTATTATAAGCATTGTGTTTGTGTGTGTTTGTGTGTGTGTGTGTGTGTGGGGGGGGGGTAGTCTTTCTAAATTTGGCCAATTTGAGTAAACAAACAAATAAACAGGGAAACTGTTGGCAGATAATTAGCCTGTAGTGTTTAGAATTTGCAATGAATATGAAGGCATGTTGGCAGATTCTGGAGCACTGTTGAAAATATCTTCTTCATATTCCCAAACTGCAGAGACAAATAAGACATACATAATCAAATACAGCTTTTGTTAACCAGACAAAACATAGGCCTATATGCAAATGATAACTCCAAGAGCATCAACAATACAATGAGTGTAATTTCAAGGTCTTTGCAAATTGAATAAATAAACCATACGCAGTGGAGGGAAGGTGCGGCGATGAGTCAATCCATTTGACCTAAAGTATATAATCTGAAACTGACATCATCTGCAGTGACTCACCCTAGCATCATCCATCTGCTGTGGAGGACAAAGGAGGTATGTATTGAACAACCAGGATCAAGATGGAAACGTTAATTTGCCTCATATTATGCGCTTGTTGGAACACATATGAGTCACATTAAAAGCCTTCTCTCAAGAAAAAAAAGAAGAAGAAAAAGAAGGAAAAAAAGCATGCTATGGTATGACAATTCAGTGCCATGATAATCTCATAGTTGTCTTTACATATATGTAACTATTCTGTGCATGCAAACCATTAGGTACTGGTTGCATGAACATAATATATTGTGTCAGTACTTAATTTCCTTTAAACCAGCTTTGACATCATGAGCCTTTAGGGGGACTGGTCATTAAATACAAAAGGCAAATGCTCACAATTGTGTAATAGGCTAATTGATTTCAGGCAATTACCACTTAACTGGAAATGGGTAACCTAAATCTACTATACACTGCACAATGCATGTCCATGTTGAGGTCGAAAGTGGATGTCATTTGAAAGCTGCTCTGCATGTCATTAAGGGAATAATATATTGTACAAAGTATCCATATACTAAATCACATCCAATAGGCTGCATTAAAGATCATCAGACCGTATACAAGTATTGCATTATTTGTGTGACTGTACCTTGGTGAAATGGGTGCTGTACAGTACAAGAGCAGCTGTTCTAAAATGCACAAGTAAGAATTTGTATCACAGACAGATCAATAGAATAGATTCCACATAGATTTCCTGAAACAATCGACCTCCTTCTGCACAAGCCAGCTGGTGACAGGAAACTGAAATGTAAGCTGCAGCTGCGGGTGCCATATGGTGGGTCGTGAGTAGAAGGCGCCATCTCCTGGCCAAAATGTCACAGCACATTTAAACAACGTGAATGTGAACGGAGAAAAAAGGCACTAAAGGCAAAAACAAAACAAAAAACTGCTGAATTACCTTGCAAATAGATTTGGGGGGGATGCCTATCGATTTTTAAACATTATTTATCAGATATCCTTAAAGTATGCAGGCTGATGAATGTTTTGAAGCACACAGGCAGGCCTATGGAAGAACTCAAAGCCGGAATAACTGCTGCTCCTCCTCCTCCTCCTCCTGGAACACTGCACAGTGTGCACAACTCATATTCAGTGGGAACAGCAGCGCCTCGAATAGACAGCGCGTGGAACTGCTTGAGTGGACACAAAAACCTTTGAGTGCCTAGAGGTTGGGAGGGGCTTGCCTTTAGTCTACGTGTCATCAGTCATGCAATCTGAGTCAGTTCCAGGCGTAAATAGGTATTGCACGGAATATAGCCAAAAGTTGAAAAAAAAAATCTCCCGGCGAATTGAAGACTCATAGTGACAAGTTTATTTTGTACATTAAATTCCAAATTTCCTTTCAATGTGTGGTTTTAAAAGACAGTTTATTTTTTACTTTACATATAGTCTATACGTGCCGTGCGTAATCATGCCAAGGGAAGAAAAGCTTAATAAAATTAATTAAAATCACTGTTGTTTTGACATTTTTGGCAAGTTTTGGCAAATAAAGAAGAGTCTTACTTTATTTTTTTTGAGTGCATGAATGAACAGTTACAAAAAGTATTGAACTATATTACCATTTAAAATGGAGAGGAAATAGCCCCTCGTAACACAGAAAAAAGTATCCACTTGTGGTGTCTGGAACCAAAAATTCTGGAAAAAAGTATAATAACAAATGTTTTTATGTATTGTATATTTCCATTTGGCTGTAACCATTGCATTGTATATGTTTTTTGCATGGCACTTTTTGGCTTGTTGATTGGCTCTGCTAACTTCAACCTTTTCCAGCTGACACTATTCACTAATTACAGCAATGGCTCACACAAGACTGGTAGCAGAGCCCACACCCACATTAACAGCCTGATGAAGCCTTATAGGCGAAACGCGTTGTTAGTGTAAATAAATTGTGTCTCATTAACTGTGTGCGGTGGACCTCTCCCCTTTTCCATATTACCATTTACCTCTAACAGTGTGTTTATCAATAGACTCTTAAAACTGCTGGATCTGCACATTTGGGTTAAAAAAAAGACAACGAAAAGAAAGAAAGAAGGACCAAGCTGCTAATTTGACCTCACTTTCTGGGTTGTTCTTGTGAAACAACTTGTAACCAAAGGAAACAAACATCAACATCTTTCCTACATATTCTGAGTAGCACTTACATTTTTAAACGCTGATGATATGCAAATATTTATGGTTAGTGCTATTGGTTAAGATGCTCAGGGTGTCCCCTCTGACGTAGTTTGACGGGGGCTGTCCATGGTGCTGAATGAATGCTAACTTCAGCCATTCTCTGTACTACTTACCCTTTAGGTTTGCGGGTGATGTGCTGGAGCCGACCTCTGCTGACGTCCTATTATTAGTTATATAGTTTCACCCGTAAAGAATATAGCCTAAAAAAATAAAAAATAAATGCCAAGACAAAGTATTTTATGCTGTTATGTATAGGCCTAACACAAAATTATTATTATTATTATTATTATTATTATTATTATTATTATTATTATTATTATTATTATTATTATTATTATTAATAATAATAATAATAATATTATTATTATAATTATTACAAATGACTTTAAATGAAAACGTTATATCATCATCCCCCTGCAGAATGTGTTAATTGCAGCCGTAAAACTCTTTATATCGCCATATTTTTTAATAAAGGTTGATGATAATCTTTATTGTACATTTCATTTGCATATTTTGTTTTAGAATTATTAACTACCCCTAGACATGCTATTTTCAATCCAATTAGAAAATATGTTGTGTTAATTATTCGAGCAATTCGCCAATATTATTAAAAATATAATCAATGTTCAGGACATTGATTATCTTAAGAATAAAATGCAGATATAAAGATCGAAAAACGACTCGTGGTGTCGCTGTGAGCTCACACAAATCGCACTCATCCCCACCTATTCCTTCGGTGCAGTTTTAGGAATCCTTTCATTCCGCCGCGGTTCGTTGTCGTCGACTGGTTAGTGAAATTAATAAAGGATTCCTATTGAATTTCGACTTCTGACGCACCTTGGTTGTGTATACATTTCGAAGACCTGAATGTGCGTTTTTTTCCGCGACAATGGCAGACAAAGGAATTTCAGCGCTGGGCCGGATTGTCTGCATGTCGGCTGTCATTTTGACGCTGCCCCTCGTTTATGGAGATCTCAGCTATTCTTTTCCAGAGGAGATGGATCGCTTGTTTGCTATTGGAAATATAGCCAAAGATCTCGGAGTGGACTTGAGGACATTATCTTTACGGAAAGCCCGGATTGATTTCGAGGACACCCGGAGACGTTATTGTGATTTGAATCTGAGCACCGGAGATTTGATAATAGCGGAGAGAATTGACCGAGAAATTATTTGTGACAAAAAGCCCTCGTGCGTAGTAAAAGTGGATCTGGTTTTGGAAAATCCCCTCGAGCTACATCGCGTGAGTCTCCATATTCAAGATGTAAATGATAACTCGCCGCATTTCAAAAATAATTTAATTGAAATGGAAATTAGAGAGTCAGCTGAAAAGGGCAGTCGTTTTTCGATAGAGGAGGCCCATGACGCGGATATTGGCCAAAATGCTGTTAAAATATATAATTTACAAAAAAACGCTAATTTTATTCTTTCAGTTGACAACAACAAAGTCGAGCTCGTTCTAGAAAAAAAGCTTGACAGAGAAAAGCAAAGTGAGATGAATTTGCTCCTCACAGCTTTAGATGGCGGCTCCCAGCAAAAATCAGGCACAGTAGTCATACACGTTAAGGTGCTGGATGCTAATGATAACGCCCCAGTGTTCAGCAAGGCCGTTTATAAAGCCAGTTTACCTGAAAACTCTTCTCCAGATACAACAGTAATTAGGGTTAGTGCCACTGATGCAGACGAGGGAGTAAATGGGGATGTGACTTATGATTTTGGACATGTATCTGGCAATAATGTTAATGTATTTGTTATTGATCCCTCGACAGGAGAAATTAAAGTAACAGGTGTGACTGATTTTGAAGAAAAAAACTTGTATGAAATGAGAGTAGAAGCTAAAGATGGTTTAGGGCTGACATCGTACACTAAAGTTATAATAGATGTTACTGATGTAAATGACAATGCCCCTGTGATTAATTTGAAGTCACTGTCTAATCCTGTAGCAGAGAATGTGCCACCTGGCACAGAGGTGGGCATCATTAATGTGCAAGACAGAGACTCTGGGAAAAATGGACAGGTGCTCTGCTCCATTCAACACAATGTTCCTTTTACGTTAGTTCCTTCTATTAAAAATTATTATTCGTTGGTGACTACGGAACAACTTGACCGTGAACTAGTGTCTGATTACAACATTACAATCAGTGCCATTGACGAGGGCTCTCCTCCTCTGTCCTCCTTTAAAAGTGTTCACTTGTCTGTAGGAGACATCAACGACAACCCACCTGTGTTTGAGGAACAATTCTACAGCGCATATGTGAGTGAAAATAACAAAGCTGGCTCCACTTTATGCTCAGTGAGTGCTCGAGACCCCGACTGGAGACAGAATGGCACAGTAATTTACTCTCTCTTACCTGCTGAGGTGAATGGTGCACCGGTGTCCTCCTATGTGTCTGTTAACGGAGACACAGGGGTGATCCACGCCGTCAGGTCGTTTGATTATGAACACTTGAGGAGTTTTCAAGTCCACGTGATGGCCAGAGACAACGGTTCTCCTCCGCTGAGCAGCAACGTGAGCGTCAGTGTGTACATATCGGACGTGAACGACAACTCTCCTCAGATACTGTACCCCGCCCCGGAGGGCAACTCCTTCATGACCGAGCTGGTCCCCAAAGCTGCAAACGGAGGCTCAGTGGTTTCCAAAGTGATAGCGGTGGACGCTGACTCTGGACAGAACGCCTGGCTGTCCTATCATATTGTCAAGTCCACAGATCCGGGACTTTTCACCATTGGTCTCCACAGTGGAGAGATCAGGACCCAGCGGGACATTTTAGAGTCTGACAGCATGAAACAGAACCTGATTGTGGCCGTGAAAGATAACGGACAGCCCCCTCTATCTGCCACCTGCTCCATGTATTTACTGATTTCGGATAACTTGGCTGAGGTGCCAGAACTGAAGGACATTTCTTATGATGACAAGAATTCCAAAGTGACCTCTTACCTGATTATTGCCCTGGTGTCCGTGTCCACCTTCTTCCTGACCTTCATCATCATCGTCCTGGGTGTGAGGTTTTGTCACAGGAGAAAGCCCAGACTGTTGTTTGATGGAGCAGTTTCCATCCCCAGCGCGTATCTTCCTCCTAATTACGCAGATGTTGATGGCACAGGAACTTTACGCAGCACTTACAACTATGATGCCTACTTGACAACGGGTTCCAGAACCAGTGACTTTAAGTTTGTGTCTTCTTACAATGACAACACGCTGCATGCTGACCAGACTCTCAGGAAAAGTCCAAGTGACTTTGTTGATCCATTTGAAGATCTCGACTCAACTGTGGAGGTAAGAGTCTTTTTCTTTCCAAATAATTGAAAACAAGCAATTCCATGAATTCACTAAATGTATTTACCCTTTTTTTATGTCCCTCTTTATTTTATTTTATTCTCAAATTTGATCTTTACTTTTTGCATTTATTCTCATGGTCTAAAGAAGTCGTGAATGAGATCTCCATTCAACTAAAATACCTCATTAATTAAAAGAAATGATTGCAATGCCATTTTAACACTATATATATATATATATATATATATATATATATATATATATATACTGTCCCTATTGAAAAATATTACTCCATTTACCTGTGGGTTCCCAGTGCAGTTACGCTGGGAATAGCCTATAGCAGGGGTGCTCAAGTTTGGTCCTCGAGAGCCCCTATCCAGCCCGTTTTCCGTGTTTCTCTCCACTAACACACCTGATTCACGATCAGGATCGTTATCAGGCTTCTGCAAAGCTTGCCGATTAGCTGAGCATTAGATTCAGCTGTGCTGCAGGAGGGAAACATGGAAAACAGGCTGGATAGGGGCTCTCGAGGACCGAACTTGAGCACCCCTGGCCTATAGCATCCCTCTGTATCGTGCAGTGATGCACTTTTAGTTTGTACCACGTGAGCCATTCCCGCTGTTTGTTGAAAATAATATATGCTATAGGGTCCTATATTTTTTATTTATTTTCAGTGTGAAAAAAATTGAGACTTTTCCAAGCAGGTCTATGCTAATTCAGATATCATTCATTTTCTTAAGCCAACTGCTGGATACACGCAGATTATTATTATTATTATTATTATTATTATTTGGAAGTTTTACTGCTGCAATTAGGCAGGAAGATAAATGTTTTATTTATTTATTTATTTTGGTGCATGCGTCATTGCCTTTAAAGAGAAACTCTGCACATGAACGTGTCTATTTTTTCACGTTTGTTTTGTAAAGAGTCTTAATTGGCATCAAACATTTTGTTTCTTATGTTGCCATTTTCCTACTCTCTCTGTGTGTTGTTAATGAAGAAATATAATAATTCACACATTTTGTGGCCCTATTTTTGCAAATTTAATTTTGGGTTTGATGTTTTCTTAAATGTGAATCTTAGTAATGCACCTTGCACGTTTAATTATGTTTACAGATAAGAAAAAACAGTGTTTTCGTTTAGTATCATACATTTTTTTGTGTCCTGTTTGCCTTCATACGTAGTCACTATCTGGCAAAGAGGGTGGCAGGGTGAGAGATTAGTTGAGGGCCTGCGCTCAAGACACTCCGGCGTGGCTCAAGCATTCAGTATCTGTCCATAGTGCTGAATGAGCCAGTCACAAGTCAACGGTACTTGTTTGGCAGTTGGAAAAAAAACAGTGTACTTTTATTCAGTTTGATTGTTTTATCATGGTGAAGTAGTCCGCTTTTATATTTGACACAATTTTACATCACACGCCAGGAGATTTGATCGACTGACTCAGGTGCAGAATATTTTAGTCTATAAAAATAAATGTAGAGTGAATTTCATTCTAGTGTAATATTTCCAAACCTGCAGAGTATGAATAACGCCATACTGGGACGTCAGTTTTTCATTTTGCATGTTACACTTTTCATTGAATATAATAAGGCACAAATCCATTAATTTAGTGTTTATTAAAATATAGAGCAATGCTTATCTTTTTGCATTTAGTGCTGTTGATAAAACGGACTCTTAGCGTCGCTGTTGGCCTATGCAACTCAAACCCGGAGCCAGTGCCCCTTTTAGTACGAGGATTCTGTTTGCTTTGTCTTTCTGCGGATGGTTGGAACGTTGAGAATATTTTTGTCTGGATCACTAAAGAATTAGAATTTCTGTGGAGCATCGGATTTAAACGGGAGATCGAACACATTTTGGATTATTTCTGTCAACATGGGAGTCATGGAGGATTTCTCTATTCGCCGTCTGATGTATTTGTTTGCCCTTGTTGATCAGATGCGCCTCGTCGACGGAGATCTGAGGTATTCTCTTCCAGAGGAGATGAAACGCTCCTCTGTTGTTGGAAATATAGCAAAAAATCTGGGTGTGGATCCGAAGACGTTGTCTGCTCGAAATGCACGTATTGATGTTGAAGGGACACGTAAGCAGTATTGTGATATTAATCTGAGCACGGGGGACTTAATCACATCTGAAAGAATTGACAGAGAGAGCCTTTGTGGGAAGAAACCGTCCTGTCTTATTAAAATGGATATAGTTTTTGAAAATCCTCTGGAGCTTCATCGCATGAATCTCCATATTGAAGATGTAAATGACAACTCGCCAAAATTCAAAAATAATTTGATTGAAATGGAAATTAGGGAGTCGGCTGAAAAGGGCAGTCGTTTTTCCATTGAGAAGGCCCATGATGCAGATATAGGTCAAAATGCTGTTCAAAGATACATTCTGCAAAGAAATGAAAACTTTATTCTTGCTGTTAATGACAACAAGGTTGAACTCGTTCTTGAAAATAAACTCGACCGAGAAAAACAAAGCGAGATGAATTTGCTTCTTACTGCTTTAGATGGAGGATCTCCACAGAAATCAGGCACAGTAGTCATACACGTTAAGGTGCTGGATGCTAATGATAATGCCCCTGTGTTCAGCAAGGCCGTTTATAAAGCCAGTCTGTCTGAAAATTCTCCTCCTAACACAATAGTGATTAATGTTAGTGCTACTGATGCTGATGAAGGAGTGAATGGAGATGTGACGTACGACTTTGGCCATGTATCTGATGATGACGTTAATTTATTTTCTATTAATCCAATAACAGGTATAATTAAAACAGCAGGTTTGGTTGATTTTGAAGAAGGCATTTCATTTGAAATTAGTGTACAAGCTAAAGATGGTTTAGGACTGACTTCATACGCTAAAGTTATAATAGATATTACTGACGTAAATGATAACACTCCTGTGATTAATTTAAAGTCACTGTCTAATCCAATACCGGAGAATGTGCCACCTAGTACCGAAGTGGGCATCATTAATGTGCAGGACAGAGACTCTGGGAAAAACGGACAGGTCCGCTGCTCTATTCAACAAAATGTCCCCTTCAAGTTAGTTCCTTCTATTAAAAACTATTATTTTCTGGTGACTACTGGACAACTTGACCGTGAACTAGTGTCTGATTTCAACATTACCATCAGTGCCACCGACGAGGGCTCTCCTTCTCTGTCCTCCTTGAAAACTGTTCACTTGACTGTAGGAGACATCAACGACAATCCACCTGTGTTTGAGGAACAGTCTTACAATGCATATGTGGGTGAAAATAACAAAGCTGGCTCCACTTTATGCTCTGTTAGTGCTCAAGACCCTGACTGGAGACAGAATGGAACCGTAATTTACTCTCTGTTACCTACTGAGGTGAACGGTGCCCCAGTGTCCTCCTATGTGTCTGTTAACGGAGACACGGGGCTGATCCACACCGTCAGGTCGTTTGATTACGAACACTTGAGGAGTTTTCAAGTCCACGTGATGGCCAGAGACAACGGTTCTCCTCCGCTGAGCAGCAACGTGAGCGTCAGTGTGTACATATCGGACCTGAATGACAACTCTCCTCAGATACTGTACCCCGCCCCGGAGGGCAACTCCTTCATGACCGAGCTGGTCCCCAAAGCTGCACATGCAGGCTCTGTGGTGTCCAAAGTGATAGCGGTGGACGCCGACTCTGGACAGAACGCCTGGCTGTCCTATCATATTGTCAAGTCCACAGATCCGGGACTTTTCACCATTGGTCTCCACAGTGGAGAGATCAGGACCCAGCGGGACATTTCGGAGTCTGACAGCATGAAACAGAACCTGATTGTGGCCGTGAAAGATAACGGACAGCCCCCTCTCTCTGCCACCTGCTCCATGTATTTACTGATTTCGGATAACTTGGCTGAGGTGCCAGAACTGAAGGACATTTCTTATGACGACAAGAATTCCAAAGTCACCTCTTACCTGATCATCGCCCTGGTGTCCGTGTCCACCTTCTTCCTGACCTTCATCATCATCGTCCTGGGTGTGAGGTTTTGTCGCAGGAGAAAGCCCAGACTGTTGTTTGATGGAGCAGTTGCCATCCCCAGCGCGTATCTCCCTCCTAATTACGCAGATGTTGACGGCACAGGAACTCTACATAGCACCTACAATTATGACGCCTACTTGACAACAGGTTCCAGAACCAGTGACTTTAAATTTGTGTCGTCTTATAATGACAACACGCTGCCTGCTGACCAGACTTTGAGGAAAAGCCCAAGTGACTTTGCTGACCCTTTTGAGGACATTGATGCGGCTGAAAAGGTAGGGGACTTTTTTTCCCAAATTAAATTATGGTATCGATTTACTGTTTGATATTCATTTTGCTTGTCTTTGTATACTCTATTTTGCTATTTTCCTTCCAATTTGGTGGTCAACTTTTTATATTTATTAGCATAGTCCATTAAGACCACATTGAAGGAAATGTTACTTAAAGCTATATTTAACTTTCAGACCTTTACTGTCAAATGCATGAAATATATATAGCCTATTGTTGAATAATATTATTTAAATACTTAGTGTTCTCATATAGTTTCACTCTTAATCCTCAGTCTCAACCGGATGTGCTTATTTATTTATTGTCTTTAAATATGGCATACGTGTGTTTTCAAACGTTACTTTTCAAAAACAAATTTGCTTGGACTGGCATCTTGTGACTTACTGCCCATGAGGAAATTTAGGTCTTGCAGTTTAGAACCCTGTTTTTCTCCTTCTCTTTCTGTTAATGCGTTTAAAGGCGGCAACACGCCAAAGGAGGTCCGTGGTGCTAAAACAAGTCGAAAGTGATTAATACTTTAATTTTTTTTGTGGGAATCCTAAAATTGGAATAGGTTGAAATTGAAATTATGTCAATTAATAATATGTTATTAGAGTAGGTCTATAGCAGTGCAGTTTGAGATTATTTTGTCCACATTACAAGTAAAGTACCCAGTTTTGACTCCTTCTTATATTACACTCCAGGATATGATTAACTGACGCAGGTGTTTAAATTAGTCCATAAAAATGAAATTAATGTGCATGCATTTTGGCATAGTATTTCCAAAACTGAAACTATTGTTAGTTTTAATAAAAGACATAGTGAGAAAGTTTCACTTTTCATGGCACTTTACTTGGCATCGACTAATTCAGGGCACAAATACATTAATTAAACGTTTATTGGTAATTGGACAATGATTTTCACGTTATTATTACAAATTCATGTTGTGCTGTTGACAAAAATGGACTCTTGGCGTCGCTGTTGGCTTATGTAACGCAAATCCACACCCAGCTCCCCTTTTAATGCAACGATTCTGGCTGCTTTGTCTTTCTGTGGCTGGTTGGAACATTGAGAATATTTTTGTTGTTGTTGACCACTGTGGAATTAGGAATTGTGTGCAGCATAGGATCTTCTGATTGGAGACTAAACGCTTTTTGGATTATTTCTGCCAACATGGGAGGGGAGGATTTCCCTATTCGCTGCCTGATATATTTTTTTGCCGTCTTTGCTCAGATGCGCCTCGTCGACGGAGATCTGAGCTATTCTCTTCCAGAAGAAATGAAACGTTCGTCTGTTGTTGGAAATATAGCAAAAGATCTGGGTGTGGATTCGAAGGCATTGCCTGCTCGAAATGCCCGTGTTGATGTTGAAGGGACACGTAAGCAGTATTTTGAGATTAATCTGAGCACGGGGGACTTGATTACAGCGGAAAGAATTGACAGAGAGGGCCTTTGTGACAAAAAGCCCTTATGCGTGATAAAAATTGATCTAGTGTTAGAAAATCCTCTCGAGCTACATCGCGTGGTTATTCATATTCAAGATGTAAATGACAACTCGCCAAAATTCAAAAAGAATTTGATTGAAATGGAAATTAGGGAGTCGGCAGAAAAGGGCAGTCGTTTTTCCATTGAGAAGGCCCATGATGGAGATATAGGTCAAAATGCTGTGCAAAGATACATTTTGCAAAGAAATGCAAATTTTATTCTTTCTGTTGACAACAACAAAGTCGAGCTTGTTCTAGAAAATAAGCTTGACCGAGAAATGCAAAGTGAGATGAATTTGCTTCTCACAGCTTTAGATGGCGGCTCTCCTCAGAAATCAGGGACAGTAGTCATACACGTTAAGGTGCTAGATGCTAATGATAACGCCCCTGTGTTCAGCAAGGCCGTTTATAAAGCCAGTCTGCCTGAAAACTCTCCTCCAGATACAACAGTGATTAATGTTAGCGCTACTGACGCTGATGAGGGAGTGAATGGAGATGTGACGTATGATTTTGGCCACATCTCAGACGAAAATGTTAATGCATTTTCTATTGAGCCCACAACAGGTGTAATTAGAGTAACACGTTTAATTGATTTTGAAGATAAAACTTCGTATGAGATGAGTGTTGAAGCTAAAGATGGTTTGGGACTGACTTCCTACAGTAAAATTATAATAGATGTTACTGACATAAATGATAACACTCCTGTGATCAATGTAAAGTCACTGTCTAGTTCAGTAGCAGAAAATGTGCCATCTGGTGCTGAGGTGGGCATCATTAATGTGCAGGACAGAGACTCTGGGAAAAACGGACAGGTCCGCTGCTCTATTCAACAAAATGTCCCCTTCAAGTTAGTTCCTTCTATTAAAAACTATTATTTTCTGGTGACTACTGGACAACTTGACCGTGAACTAGTGTCAGATTATAACATTACAATCAGTGCCACTGACGAGGGCTCTCCTCCTCTGTCCTCCTTCAAAACTGTTCACTTGTCTGTGGCAGACATAAACGACAACCCACCTGTGTTTGAGGAACAGTCTTACAGCGCATATGTGGGTGAAAATAACAAAGCTGGCTCCACTTTATGTTCTGTTAGTGCTCGAGACTCCGACTGGAGACAGAACGGTACCGTCATTTATTCTCTGTTACCTGCTGAGGTGAACAGTGCCCCGGTATCCTCCTACGTGTCTGTTAACGGAGACACGGGAGTGATCCACGCCGTCAGGTCATTTGATTACGAACATTTGAGGAGTTTTCAAATCCATGTGATGGCCAGAGACAACGGTTCTCCTCCGCTGAGCAGCAACGTGAGCGTCAGTGTGTACATATCGGACCTGAATGACAACTCTCCTCAGATACTGTACCCCGCCCCGGAGGGCAACTCCTTCATGACCGAGCTGGTCCCCAAAGCTGCACACGGAGGCTCTGTGGTGTCCAAAGTGATAGCGGTGGACGCCGACTCTGGACGGAACGCCTGGCTGTCCTATTATATTGTCAAGTCCACAGATCCGGGACTTTTCACCATTGGTCTCCACAGTGGAGAGATCAGGACCCAGCGGGACATTTCAGAGTCTGACAGCATGAAACAGAACCTGATTGTGACCGTGAAAGATAACGGACAGCCCCCTCTCTCTGAAACCTGCTCCATGTATTTACTAATTTCGGATAACTTGGCTGAGGTGCCAGAACTGAAGGACATTTCTTATGAAGACAATAATTCCAAAGTGACCTCTTACCTGATCATCGCCCTTGTGTCCGTGTCCACCTTCTTCCTGACCTTCATCATCATCGTCCTGGGTGTGAGGTTTTGTCGCAGGAGAAAGCCCAGACTTTTGTTTGATGGAGCAGTTGCCATCCCCAGTGCGTATCTTCCTCCTAATTATGCAGATGTTGACGGCACAGGAACTTTACGCAGCACCTACAACTATGACGCCTACTTGACAACAGGTTCCAGAACCAGTGACTTTAAGTTTGTTTCATCCTATAATGACAACACGCTGCCTGCTGACCAGACTCTGAGGAAAAGTCCTACAGAATTCCTGGACACTTTTGGTGGCATTGACGAGGTAGGAAATCTAAATATTTTCATTAGATGTTATTATTAGCAGGAAATCAAAAACACACATTTCAATAATGAGCAAGCTTTTAGGAACACCGCGTCTGAACATGCATGTATTTCAGGATTTTTCCTAAAAGTAATTAGGTTGGCCAATTGTTAGTTTGTTTGTTTTTTGCCCCAGAGATATTTTATTGGTTAACACAATAATACACATGGCATTATATTGCTAATATTTATTACATAACAGGCGGTAATAATATTTAATTTTAAAGACGAACACAACCACTTTTTTTTTTACAATAATATGCAGCCCCACTATAGTGTAAACTCATATTGTGTTTGTGGAATAGGAATTAAGCAGCAAAATCCAACCGTTTTTATCCATCTCAGGAGCAAACATTTTGCTACTGATGACGATTTAAAATGACATCACAGTTGCTCTAACAACCAATCACGGTTCACCTATTTTCTGACATTGGGCCGTGGTTGGTCTTTACATGAGCAACTGTAATTACATTTTCAGTTGACAACAAGTGGCAATGGCCGCCATATTGGCAATGGCTCCATAGTGAAAAACAGTTGGATTTTGTGTTTAATTCAAATTGCGTAAACACAATAATAATCAAAATACCGTGTTTAAAATAATTGGACTGCATATAACATATTGTTGCAAAGAAAGTTTATGACTTCTGCTTTAAAGCTACATGTAGCTTATGTCCTTCTCTTGTGTACATTGCCTAAACGAAATCGATTGCCTCATGCCTAGCACACACTTTTAGCTGATTCTTGATACAAGTCGTTTCAGTTCCAAGAGATGTAAAACTTTGCTATAGGTTATTTTGACACTTAAGGTTTGAATGCAGCTCCATAATCACGAACTCCGTATGGTCCTGACTTTTTGAAGATGAAATAATTTTGGTACATGAAAGAAGTTTGCCCTCAACCTATAAAAAAACAACAACTTCTTACTCCCTGTCGCTTGTGCTGTTTTGATGCTGCTTGTGCTGTTGACACGGTCGCTTCTGCTGTTTCACCTTTTGAGTTATTAGAGATATGTGAAAGTTCACCTATCGACGTCCACCATAACATCGTCTAAATTGACCAATAATTATATAATTCGTTTGTAAACTTTTTGAGCCCATGATTTTTGAGTTGTTTATATCGATGGAAGTGACGTAATCGAAAAAACGACTTGCACGGATTGTAGGAAACATGCTTTAATTGTTTGTGCGTCATCGGTGGTGCTGCTGTGCGATGTAAGCCCAACGGTTTTATTTTTGCTCACATGGTTTTTGGATTAGTAAACATTTTAGTATATGACATATGACAACAATAAAAACATATAAGTTGATTTGATTGTACCAAAAATTTGACTTTCGTTTCTGCTTAAATGGTGCAGATCTGTGCTGTAAATGTTATCATATTTGCCCCCATGGTTTTTTAGTTATTCAAGATTTATTCTCAGTGATGATGTCACCATGCAGCGGCCTGCCGTGCTCCTAAATGAGCAAAGACAGTGCTCGTTCATTCGTGCTGCCCTTGTTCTTAACTGTGATAGTGTGGTTTTTCAACACTGATTTTCATAATACTGAAATAATTGTTATCTGGTGATAACAACAGTTGCAAGCAAATTGTTTTTCTCGGATGCGTAAAAAAACAACACAAAAAACAATACACAAACAAACAAAATGCATTTGTTGTGTTGCAACGATGCCATCATTTGTGAAAAATAAATAAATATATATAAATCGTTTAAAAGTAATAACGTCCTTTTTCATATACTGCTCAACATTCACTAATCCCCCCGTCATGTTTCACTCTCATTGATTAAAACATTTTCTAACATACGTGGGGAATAATGCACATTGGCCTAAAGCAGTCGTGATTGTGATTTTAGGATTAATTCAGTTTGAACCGTTGTAGTGTTACTCTCGCCATTATTTAATCACATGCTCCATTCTAAATAGACGCACAGTGTCGCTGTCTAACAATTTACCGGAATTGTTGCACATCTCCACCCTTGTTTCACTGCTTTGTTAGTTTATGCTGGCTGCGGCTGCGGGATTACGCGGTGTTTGTTAGTCGAGCATTTGTCTCATTTCAGGCTGAAATTTTCAGCTCTGCTAAAAGGCACTTGGAAGGAATAGCTACTGGGATATTTATTCTCCGTTTTGGATTATATTTTCATCTGAAAGGATGGAACGCAAAGACATTTTGCGGCTTGGCCTGGTTACCCGCTTTGTGGTCTGTCTCCTTGTGCTTCATCCCATATCTGCCGAGGTCAGTTATTCCATACCAGAGGAAATGAAACCCGGAACTGTGATTGGAAATATCGCCAAAGACCTCGGTCTGGCTGTAAATGCACTGTCAGCTCGCAAGGCCCGCTTTAGTGAAGGGAATCAGGACCGATTTTGTGCCATCAATTTGGGAACTGGTGATCTGAATGTTGCCGAGCGGCTTGATAGAGAGAGCCTTTGTGGCGCTAAACCGTCGTGTGTTGTAACCCAGGAGCTTGTGCTCGAGAATCCACTGCAGCTACATCGTATAAATATACACGTTCAAGATATAAACGATAACGCCCCGCAATTTAAAAGGGACACAATCGTGATGGAAATAAGCGAATCCGCAGAAAAGGGCACTCAATTTTTAATTGAGGAAGCTCATGATGCAGATATTGGTCAAAATTCAATTCAAAAGTACATTTTGGAAAAAAATGAATATTTTATTCTCATGGAAAATGGCAACAGAGTGGAACTTGTTTTAGAGAATAAACTTGATCGTGAAAAACAACAACAGATAAACTTGCCTCTAAAGGCAGCGGATGGTGGCTCTCCACAGAGATCAGGGACTGTAATATTCCAAATCAATGTTCTTGATGCTAATGATAATGCCCCTGTATTTAGTCAGGATTTTTATAAAGTCAGTCTGCCTGAAAATTCCCCTTTACATACTGTGGTGGTGAAAGTAAGTGCGACAGATGCAGATGATGGGATCAATGGCAATGTTACTTATGATTTTGGACTTGTTTCGCAGTCTGATTTAGTATCATTTTCAATTGACAGTAAAACTGGGGAAATTGTTGTAACAGGCATGACAGACTTTGAGAAAAAAAGTACAATTGAACTGAGGGTTGTAGCTAAAGATGGACTGGGATTAAACTCATACGCAAAAGTTCTTATAGATCTTATTGATGTAAATGATCACGCCCCTGCAATATATTTGAATTCACTGTCTAATCCAGTATCTGAAAATGTGACACCTGGTACTGAGGTGGGCATCATTAATGTCCAGGACAGAGACTCTGAGCAGAATGGACAGGTGCGCTGCTCCATTCAACAAAATGTCCCCTTCAAGTTAGTTCCTTCTATTAAAAACTATTATTCTTTAGTCACCACAGGAGAACTGGACCGTGAACTAGTGTCTGATTACAACATTACAATCAGTGCCACTGACGAGGGCTCTCCTCCTCTGTCCTCCTCCAAAAGTGTTCACTTGTCTGTGGCAGACATAAACGATAACCCACCTGTGTTTGAGGAACAGTCCTATAGCACACATGTGAGTGAAAATAACAAAGCTGGCTCCACATTATGCTCTGTTGGTGCTCGAGACCCCGACTGGAGACAGAATGGAACCGTAATTTACTCTCTGTTACCTGCTGAGGTGAACGGTGCCCCGGTGTCCTCCTATGTGTCTGTTAACTCAGACACGGGGGTGATCCACGCCATCAGGTCTTTAGATTACGAACACTTGAGGAGTTTTCAAGTGCATGTGATGGCCAGAGACAACGGTTCTCCTCCGCTGAGCAGCAACGTGAGCGTCAGTGTGTACATATCGGACGTGAACGACAACTCTCCTCAGATACTGTACCCCGCCCCGGAAGGCAACTCCTTCATGACCGAGCTGGTCCCCAAAGCTGCACATGCAGGCTCTGTGGTGTCCAAAGTGATAGCGGTGGACGCCGACTCTGGACAGAACGCCTGGCTGTCCTATCATATTGTCAAGTCCACAGATCCGGGACTTTTCACCATTGGTCTCCACAGTGGAGAGATCAGGACCCAGCGGGACATTTCGGAGTCTGACAGCATGAAACAGAACCTGATTGTGGCTGTAAAAGATAATGGACAGCCCCCTCTCTCTGCCACTTGCTCCATGTATTTACTGATTTCGGATAACTTGGCTGAGGTGCCAGAACTGAAGGACATTTCTTATGACGACAAGAATTCCAAAGTGACCTCTTACCTGATCATCGCTCTGGTGTCCGTATCCACGTTCTTTCTGACCTTCATCATCATCGTCCTGGGTGTGAGGTTTTGTCGCAAGAGAAAGCCCAGACTGTTGTTTGATGGAGCAGTTGCCATCCCCAGCGCGTATCTCCCTCCTAATTACGCAGATGTTGATGGCACAGGAACATTACGCAGCACCTACAACTATGACGCCTACTTGACAACAGGTTCCAGAACCAGCGACTTTAAGTTTGTGTCTTCTTACAATGACAACACGTTTCCTGCTGACCAGACTCTGAGGAAAAGCCCAAGTGACTTTGCAGAGGTTTTCGATCAGCTGCATGACTCTCCAGAGGTAGGGTCCACTTTTTCATTTTAACATCCATCAGCCAATAGAATAGTATTCTAATTTTTTTGTGCTCCATCTTACAGATCAATTTGATGCTCACTATTGAGTGCAGTGTGATGCATATGCTTTAATTCTCAACGTGTCTTGTCTTTAACTACCAATAGGCATGCAGGCTATTTCAATTTTTTGGAAATCATTGATGCTTTATTATAGTAATGTTTCCCACTCAAACAGCTCGAAATAGTTGTATAACTCTAACAACAAATCTAATCAAATTAAACCAGTTTACCGTTTTTGTGTTCATTATTATATAGCATTTGTTTTATTTTTTTATATAGTATTTTGGGATTGGGCTGCAGAGCGACAAAGCTTGCTTTGAAACACAAATCGACAAGAGTGTCATTCCATGTGTGACTCTTCTCTTGCACATGCACAAGAACATATTGTTCTGATTTAATTTTTCAGTCAGTAAGCATATTTTTAACTTAGTGTGTTTGGGAACCGTTCTTAGTGGTCCCAACAAAACGTCTACAACTCTTAAGTCTTGCATCATGTTAAATGTTTCATGAAAATTGAACATTTGCTGGGGGGAAAACATCTGTTGACCAAGCGGCCAGGTGCCGTCACACAACCACTGTCCATGGTGCTGATTACGGTTGCCGCTATTTATCTGCTACCAATTACATGGAAAATCGTTTCACATTAAAGAAAATAGTACAGTATGCAGCTGTTTACAATGTGCTTACATGAGTGTGCAATATTCAAAGTAGACTCAAGATGTCGCTCTATACTCATAGATACGAAGCTGTGGGATTTATGATTTTTTTTTTTTACCTCACACGAAGCAGGCGTGATTCAACCATTACGAACCAGACCAGCTATTGTTTCGAGAGGTTAATGCATTTATTTTAAGGAGTGTGCTTTTCCCCGACTGAGCTACTAAACAATTTTAATAGTGCTTATGTAATTTAATGAAACATGGACCGCAGAGTTCATCTACTCATGATCTTTTTTTACGGCTTTATTTTTTGCGCGGACACCAGCATTGCAGAACTCAGCTATTCTGTTCCGGAGGAGATGAGACCCGGATCCATTGTTGGGAATATTGCCAAGGACCTCGGACTAGAAGGACGGGCATTGATCTCTCGTAAGGCCCGTATTGATGCTGTTAATGAGGATGTGCGCTACTGCGACATTGACGTCAAAACGGGTAATTTTGTAATCCGGGAGAGGATCGACAGAGAAGAGCTGTGCGGAGAGACGTTGACTTGTATGCTTAAATATGAACTGGTGTTAGAAAGCCCGCTGGAGCTGCATCGCATAACGGTACTCGTTTTGGATGTGAATGACAATTCCCCTGTTTTTCCAAAGGAGGAAATAAAGCTGGACATACACGAATCGGCTGACAAAGGAACTCGATATCGTGTGAATGAAGCAGATGACGCCGACATTGGGCAAAATTCTGTTAAACAATATTTCTTACAAAACAATGCACATTTCGTTTTATCGGTGAAAGAAAATTCTGATGGATCAAATAATCTTGAATTGGTGTTAGACAAAGAGCTTGACCGTGAAACAGAGCATGATTTAAGTGTGGTGCTCAGTGCCAGTGATGGAGGCACTCCAGAAAGATCAGGAACGGCCCTTGTGCACGTCACTGTGCTTGATGCAAATGATAACACCCCAGTATTCGGCCATGATGTTTACAAGGCCACTCTGCCTGAAAACGCAGCGCTGGGAACTGTTGTTGTCACAGTGAGTGCAACGGACGCAGACGATGGCGTCAATGCTGAAATTACTTATGATTTTAGTCGCATTGCGGAAAAGGCTAAAAAAGCATTCTTGATTGATAGTAAAACTGGTGAGATTAAAGTAACAGGGTCACTTGACTTCGAGAGTAATTCCAAATATGAAATGCGGGTGGATGCTAAAGATAGTTATGGTCTTTCATCACATTGTAAAGTAGTGATTGACATCACTGATATGAATGACAACACCCCATTTATACAACTGAAATCTGTGTCTAATCCAGTGCCAGAAAACATACCCCCTGGTACTGAGGTGGGCATCATTAATGTGCAGGACAGAGACTCTGAGCAGAATGGAGAGGTCCGCTGCTCCATTCAACAAAATGCCCCCTTCAAGTTAGTTCCTTCTATTAAAAACTATTATTCTCTGGTGACTACTGGACAACTTGACCGTGAACTAGTATCAGATTACAACATTACAATCAGTGCCATTGACGAGGGCTCTCCTCCTCTGTCCTCCTCCAAAAGTGTTTACTTGTCTGTAGCAGACATCAACGACAACCCACCTGTGTTTGAGGAACAGTCCTACAGTGCATATGTGAGTGAAAATAACAAAGCTGGGTCCACTTTATGTTCTGTTAGTGCTCGAGACCCCGACTGGAGACAGAACGGCACCGTGATTTACTCTCTGTTACCCGCTGAGGTGAACGGTGCTCCAGTGTCCTCCTACGTGTCTGTTAACGGAGACACGGGGGTAATCCACGCCGTCAGGTCGTTTGATTACGAACACTTGAGGAGTTTTCAAGTCCACGTGATGGCCAGAGACAACGGTTCTCCTCCGCTGAGCAGCAACGTGAGCGTCAGTGTGTATGTATCGGACGTGAATGACAACTCTCCTCAGATACTGTACCCCGCCCCGGAGGGCAACTCCTTCATGACCGAGCTGGTCCCCAAAGCTGCACACGGAGGCTCTGTTGTGTCCAAAGTGATAGCGGTGGACGCCGACTCTGGACAGAACGCCTGGCTGTCCTATCATATTGTCAAGTCCACAGATCCGGGACTTTTCACCATTGGTCTCCACAGTGGAGAGATCAGGACCCAGCGGGACATTTCGGAGTCTGACAGCATGAAACAGAACCTGATTGTGTCTGTAAAAGATAACGGACAGCCCCCTCTCTCTGCCACTTGCTCCATGTATTTACTGATTTCGGATAACTTGGCTGAGGTGCCAGAACTGAAGGACATTTCTTATGACGACAAGAATTCCAAAGTGACCTCTTATCTGATCATCGCCCTGGTGTCCGTGTCCACCTTCTTCCTGACCTTCATCATCATCGTCCTGGGCGTGAGGTTTTGTCGCAGGAGAAAGCCCAGACTGTTGTTTGATGGAGCAGTTGCCATCCCCAGCGCGTATCTCCCTCCTAATTACGCAGATGTTGATGGCACAGGAACTTTACGCAGCACCTACAACTATGATGCCTACTTGACAACGGGTTCGAGAACCAGTGACTTTAAATTTGTTTCTTCTCACAATGACAACACGCTGCCTGCTGACCAGACTCTGAGGAAAAGTCCAAGTTACTTTGTTGATGAGCTTCACGATTCTTTTGATCCCCTGGAGGTAGGCAGATTTTTTCACATTTTTAATCCCCAATTTCTGACTACTGATGTTGATTATTTGATGAATTTGTGATAGTGTCAATTCCATCTGATGATTTTTTTTGGGGGGGCAAGTGTTTTGTGTTTCTTTCTTCGATAGGTGTTGTCATGGATGATGCACCATATCAGGCTTCGGTCTGTGTTGTACAATGAAATAGGGATAAATACACTTTGGTAATTGAGAAGTGCATTGTTGGATAATTGTCAAAGCTGAGTTTATACAGCAGATGTCTCAGCCATAAACATTTGTGACAAATAGTTTGTATCCCATAGTTACATGAACTTGCATGTATCTTACTGCATTTTTTAACGTGGTTAACCATTCGGAGTCTTTTCAAGGAGTGGATACTACTAATTAATTGGTGTAGTGAAATAGGCAAGAACACTTCATATCACTTCATTTAGTTTTTCATGAAAGTTAACACAACCTTATTCATATACAAAGTTTTTTTTTAATTTACATTTTTTTTATCCATAGTAAATTGTTTTAATAAATGGTACTCACAGGATTTAGGCTGGGTGCTTGAATCTGGGCTCGATCCTTATTATGTGGAGTTTGCATGTTCAGGGTGTGATTGGCTCTGAATTCTTGAAGACGAAATTCTCATAGTGTGCATGAGTGTGCAGGTTGTCAATGTTGTCATTGTTTTTATATAAGTGTAGACTGTACATTTGCTGAGTTGAGCTGAGTTTCTTTACTATGTTTTCTCGTGATTGGCTGGCAAACTGTCTAGGTAAACGTATTGCCTTCATGACAATTCTTGCTAACGTTCGTAAACTTGTTGGAATAGCAATGACTGATCCTTCCCTGTCCATGGTGCTGAATTCAGTGGAGCTTTTTTTCTCTCTACTGTCCCTTATAAATTTTCTCCAATTTCTGTCTTGTAGTTTAGAAAATCAACAATATTTTAGTAGTTTAGCCTACTTTAGGTAACTTTGATTTGAAAACATGCCTCCTTTTACTTATACCATATATATATATATATATATATATCCTTTTACTTATACTATATATATATATATATATATATATATATATATATATATATATATATACTTATATAACAGCTGGATGTTATGTTGTTAAATGTCCTCTAGAGGTCAGTATGCACTCATGAACAAAAGTTGCTCAGTTTCCCACCCATTCACGTCGACAGTCAATCCAGATTTTAATTTTGTGGAGCTCTAGTTTAATGTCTAACAGTAACTGCTGTGTCCGAAGCTGTAGATATACTAAGGAACGATCATATTGACATCATTGTCCATTTCTGGTCACACTGGAGATGATCCTCACTATTATTTTCAGTGTAATGGAGAACAAAAGATTCGAGCTGTTTGGCTTCGTTTTTCTTTTCTTTTTCCTGCGCACCACCAATGGCGACCTGAGCTATTCTATTCCAGAGGAGATGAAACGAGGAGCTGTAATCGGGAATATCGCCAAGGATTTGGGACTAAATTTGGGCCAGTTGTCTGCTCGTAAAGCACGCATTGATCCAGAGGATAACAACGTACAGCACTGCGGTATCAAGCTCGACACGGGTGACTTGATTGTTCAGGAAAGGATTGACAGAGAGGGGCTTTGTGGCAAAAAGGCGTCGTGTGTTTTAAAACAAGAGCTCGTACTAGAAAGTCCATTAGAGCTACACCGTATTCATATACGTGTTCAAGATATCAATGATAATTCACCACAATTTAATGAAGATTCGCTAAAATTAGAAATTCAGGAATCAGCAGATAAGGGTGCTCGTTTTCTGCTTGGAGAAGCACACGACGGAGACATTGGAGAAAATGCTGTTCAAAGCTACACTTTGCAGGAGAATGATCATTTCAAGTTAAATGTAAAAACTAAACCTGGTGGACGAAAATACAGTGAATTACTCTTAGACAAAGAATTAGATCGAGAAGATAAAAATGACATTAGGCTCTTGCTGACTGCACATGATGGCGGCTCTCCTCAGAGATCAGGAACTGTAGTCATACACGTTACTGTACTGGATGCTAATGACAACGAACCAGTGTTTAGTGAGACCGTATATAAAGCCAACATTCCAGAAAACTCTCCCCAAAATACATTAGTGATTATAGTGAGTGCAAATGATGTAGACGAAGGATTAAATAGTGAAATCACGTATGCATTTGACCATGTTTCTGATGACAGTATCAACGTATTTACTTTACACCCCAAAACTGGAGAAGTGCGAGTGGCTGGTGTTGTTGATTATGAAAAGGTGTCATCTTACGAAATGCAAATAAGCGCTAAAGATGGTCTTGGGTTAGTGTCGTATTCAACATTAAATATTGAATTTACTGATGTGAATGATAACGCTCCTGTGATCAATTTAAAGTCTTTCTCTAATCCAATACCTGAGAATGTGTCACCTGGTACAGAGGTGGGCATCATTAATGTGCAGGACAGAGACTCTGAGCACAACGGACAGGTCCGCTGCTCCATTAAACAAAATGTCCCTTTTAAACTAGTTCCTTCTATTAAAAATTATTATTCTTTAGTGACCACAGGACAGCTGGACCGTGAATTAGTGTCAGATTACAACATTACAATCAATGCCATTGACGAGGGCTCTCCTCCTCTGTCCTCCTCCAAAAGTATTTACTTGTATGTAGCAGACATCAACGACAACCCACCTGTGTTTGAGGAACAGTCCTACAGCGCATATGTGGGTGAAAATAACAAAGCTGGCTCCACTTTATGTTCTGTTAGTGCTCGAGACCCCGACTGGAGACAGAACGGCACAGTGATTTACTCCCTGTTACCTGCTGAGGTGAACGGTGCCCCAGTGTCCTCCTACGTTTCTGTTAATGGAGACACGGGGGTGATCCACGCCGTCAGGTCGTTTGATTACGAACACTTGAGGAGTTTTCAAGTCCACGTGATGGCCAGAGACAACGGTTCTCCTCCGCTGAGCAGCAACGTGAGCGTCAGTGTGTACGTGTCCGACATGAATGACAACTCTCCTCAGATACTGTACCCCGCCCCGGAGGGCAACTCCTTCATGACCGAGCTGGTCCCCAAAGCTGCACACGGAGGCTCTGTGGTGTCCAAAGTGATAGCAGTGGACGCCGACTCTGGACAGAACGCCTGGCTGTCCTATCATATTGTCAAGTCCACAGATCCGGGACTTTTCACCATTGGGCTCCACAGTGGAGAGATCAGGACCCAGCGGGACATTTCGGAGTCTGACAGCATGAAACAGAACCTGATTGTGGCCGTGAAAGATAACGGACAGCCCCCTCTCTCTGCCACCTGCTCCATGTATTTACTGATTTCGGATAACT
Source organism: Leptonotus elevatus (assembly GCF_054856555.1). Lineage (NCBI taxonomy): Eukaryota > Metazoa > Chordata > Actinopteri > Syngnathiformes > Syngnathidae > Leptonotus > Leptonotus elevatus. The sequence continues at coordinate 13,841,607 of NC_141247.1, read as the reverse complement.
TGGCTGAGGTGCCAGAATTGAAGGACATTTCTTATGATGACAAGAATTCCAAAGTGACCTCTTACCTGATCATCGCCCTGGTGTCCGTGTCCACCTTTTTCCTGACCTTCATCATTATCGTCCTGGTTGTGAGGTTTTGTCGCAGGAGAAAGCCCAGACTGTTGTTTGATGGAGCAGTTGCCATCCCCAGCACGTATCTCCCTCCTAATTACGCAGATGTTGACGGCATAGGAACTTTACGCAGCACCTACAACTATGACGCCTACTTGACAACGGGTTCGAGAACCAGTGACTTTAAGTTTGTTTCTTCTTACAATGACAACACGCTGCCTGCTGACCAGACTCTGAGGAAAAGTCCAAGTGACTTTGCTGATGACCTTCACGATCCTTTCGACCCCTTGGAGGTAGGCCTATACTATCTTTGAAATATTGAAGTTATTTCAGAATATTACATCGTGACTCAGTGTGAGAATTTCTTTATTATGGCTTTCTGACAACTATCCATAACTCCTTTTATAAATCTTAGTCCATCATAATAAAAGTTTTTCCGTTTTAATAAAAAAATTCCATACTTTCTAACATGGAAAAGAAACGTAATAAAGCCAAGCAAATTCCACGATGTTAGGAGAGCTTGAGAAAAAAAAAACAGATTTAATTTGACTTTGGGCTTTTATTTACTGAAAAGATTCCTCTGATTACTAATTTAGCGTGTTCAATCAGATATTCCTAATAGTCGGTTGGGTAGAACAAAATGCTTGTCAAGCACAATGCAGCGCACATTACTTAAATAAGTGAGAACAAATATTCATGACTATAAATATTTGTTCAATTGATCTTGACGGATTTGTGAATTTTGAGGAAACAATTATTCTGGGATCGGCTACTTAAATATAATCCAAATTTTTGTTTCCCCCCCCCCCACGTCTGTGAATTTTTAAAGGGCGTATTTTGTTTTAACTAGGATTTGAATTGTTGTTTTACATCTGCAAATATATATTTTTTCCTTGTGATTATAAAAAACATTTCAAAATAACGTGCATTTACTGTTCTAAATTACAGTTTACTTTTAAATCAAAGAAGCCATGTATTTTTTTTGCTTCACTTCCTATAATAATAATAATTATAATAATCATACAAACTTACCAAATCCCGATACATTTACAGTGTATAGTGTATGTATTTATAGTATCACGTTAAGCATGTATATAATAATAATAATAATATTATTATTATTATTATTATTATTATTATTATTATTATTATTATTATTAACAACAATAATAATAATAACAACTTTACATTTGGTCATTTGCCATTGTCACAGTTTACTACATGTGTCAAGAACAAAGTAGTTTAATAACTTCTTGATCTGATTTTAAAAGTGGCGTGTCTCCAAGCAACAAAAAAAACTATATGTAATATTTAAAACGTACCTCCTAGTGGCGCTGTCCACCATGAATGATCTGAAGCTGCAGACCGTCCAAGCAACATTTCCTCATTACTTGATCACTATTTGACGGATACGGTGGAGGCGCAAATTGGATCATCTTCCGTGTGTTACCATTAGAGGACATATATTTTTCTCGCTGTTTTTTTTTTTTTGTAGGAAAGTGTGGCTATTCAGCATCGTTTTTTATCCGGGAAAATGAAGTCATTCTCATTGTTGGACCTGACGGCGTTGTTGTGCTGGTTTCTTTTTACGCCGCAAAGTGTGTGCGGGGATGTGGCCTATTCTATTCCCGAGGAGATGAAGCGCGGATCTATTGTTGGAAATCTAGCAAAAGATATCGGAATTGAGGTGGGCAAGCTGTTGACTCGACGGGCTCGGATTGATGGAGATGGCAACAGCAAACGGTATTTCGACATGAATTTGAACACTGGAGATATTATTGTTGCAGACCGGATTGATCGAGAGGGGCTTTGTGCCAAAAAGCCGTCCTGCATTTTGAAACAGGAGCTCGTTTTGGAAGAGCCTTTAGAATTGCATCGGATCAATATTCACGTTCATGACATTAATGATAACTCACCTCAGTTTAAAAAGAATATAATTAATTTGGAGATAAGTGAATCTGCAGTTAAAGGGAGTCGCTACCGTTTAGATGAGGCCCACGACGCAGATGTGGGGCAGAACGCTATACAGAGCTATGCAATCGAAACAAATCAACACTTTAAATTAAATGTTGTTGCAAAAAGTGCTGGAGGGAAGTATGGCGAGTTAGTAATAGAAAAGGAGCTTGACAGAGAGCAAGAAAAGGAGCTAACACTTGTGCTTATTGCAACGGACGGTGGCACACCTCAGAGATCAGGCACTGTAGCTTTACATGTCACCGTGCTGGATGCGAATGATAACGCCCCAGTGTTCAGCCAAGCAATTTATAAAGTCAATCTCCCTGAAAACTCTCCCCTTGATACAGTTGTGATTAATGTAAGTGCAAATGATGCTGATGAGGGAGCCAATAGCGAACTAACATACGAATTTGATCACATCTCTGATGAAACTAATAGTGTGTTTGCTCTTGACAAAGACACTGGTGCAGTTAGTGTGTGTGGATCCATAGATTATGAGGATGTGTCGTCCTATGAAATGCAAATTACAGTTAAAGATGGCTTAGGGTTGGTGGCATCGTGTACACTAATAATTGACGTCACTGATGTCAATGACAATGCTCCGATAATGTTTGTTAAGTCATTGAAAAATCCCATTCCAGAAAACACTCCGACTGGTACTGAGGTGGGCATCATTAATGTGCAGGACAGAGACTCTGAGCAGAACGGACAAGTCCGTTGTTCCATTCAACAAAATGTCCCCTTTAAATTAATTCCTTCTATCAAGAATTATTATTCTTTGGTGACCACAGGACAACTGGACCGTGAACTAGTATCAGATTACAACATTACACTCAGTGCCACTGACGAGGGTTCTCCTCCTCTGTCCTCCTCGAAAAGTGTTCACTTGTCTGTGGGAGACATCAACGACAACCCACCTGTGTTTGAGGAAGAGTCCTACAGCGCATATGTGAGTGAAAATAACAAAGCTGGCTCCACGTTATGCTCTGTTAGCGCTCGAGACCCCGACTGGAGACAGAACGGCACAGTGATTTACTCCCTGTTACCTGCTGAGGTGAATGGGGCACCGATGTCCTCCTACGTGTCTGTTAACGGAGACACGGGGGTGATGCACGCCGTCAGGTCTTTTGATTACGAACACTTGAGGAGTTTTCAAGTCCACGTGATGGCCAGAGACAACGGTTCTCCTCCGCTGAGCAGCAACGTGAGCGTCAGTGTGTACGTATCGGACGTGAACGACAACTCTCCTCAGATACTGTACCCCGCCCCGGAGGGCAACTCCTTCATGACCGAGCTGGTCCCCAAAGCTGCACACGGAGGCTCTGTGGTGTCCAAAGTGATAGCGGTGGACGCCGACTCTGGACAGAACGCCTGGCTGTCCTATTATATTGTCAAGTCCACAGATCCGGGACTTTTCACCATTGGTCTCCACAGTGGAGAGATCAGGACCCAGCGGGACATTTCGGAGTCTGACAGCATGAAACAGAACCTGATTGTGGCCGTGAAAGATAACGGACAGCCCCCTCTCTCTGCCACCTGCTCCATGTATTTACTGATTTCGGATAACTTGGCTGAGGTGCCAGAATTGAAGGACATTTCTTATGACGACAAGAATTCCAAAGTGACCTCTTATCTGATCATCGCCCTGGTGTCCGTGTCCACCTTCTTCCTGACCTTCATCATCATCGTCCTGGGTGTGAGGTTTTGTCGCAGGAGAAAGCCCAGACTGTTGTTTGATGGAGCAGTTGCCATCCCCAGCGCGTATCTCCCTCCTAATTACGCAGATGTTGACGGCACAGGAACTTTACGCAGCACCTACAACTATGACGCCTACTTGACAACGGGTTCAAGAACCAGCGACTTTAAGTTTGTGTCTTCTTACAATGACAACACGCTGCCTGCTAACCAGACTCTCAGGAAAAGCCCAAGTGATTTTGTCGAGGACCTTCACGATTCATTTGACCCCCTAGAGGTAGGCACCCGAAATATTTAAATGTCTTACTACTATAATATTTCATTTTGACAAGAATAATGATCACTACAAAAATCAATTGTTTAATTTACATCCTGATAGCAATTTGTCACGGTTGTCTTGATAATGACCAACATCACTCAAGTGCTAGCTGGGCATTACTTCCAAAATAATACTTAAGTCATTTTATTTTCTCTTAGTCTAATGATGCATCTCAAGTGGTGCCAGGCATTAGAACAAACCAGAAAGAAAGATCTAATATTTATTTTTCCTTGGCTGTATGTCAACATTTCTGTCGCCACTCCCTTCAGGAGACCAATCATATTTTTTCACCCGAACTTGACCACCCATCTATGGTCTTCAACTGGAAACTGTAGTTCTGATAAATCTCTTTGTAGAAGTCCATGCCAACTTCATTAACTGAGGAAGCCATTTAATGACCATTGACCTTGCTTTTTTGGTGATAAAGGTCAATGTATATTTTTCTCTCTCTGTAAACTATCTGCTAAATTGAATACTAAATGAGTTTATTCAGTTGCAAGGCAGCCTTCCCTGAACAGAAAGTATGGTTTAAAAAAAATGGATAGACGAGTGAACGGATGGCCAATTTCAGCACATGTACAATGTGGCCTGACTATTTAACAACTGGCACAATTTTTCTATTTGCTCCCAATTAAATAAAACGTATTGCAGATTTACTTGTTTAGCATTTACTTAAGTTGTTTCTTACAAGATCTCTGATGGGGAATCTGGTGCAATGGTTTTAAACTTGGATTATTTTTCGTCAGATTTACATACGAGGTACATCGGAGAAGGTTTGTTTAATTCACACCTCTGACCTTGGTGCTGAATTTTGCAATGCTGTTCATGAGATTTATTTTCAGAGTCACTTTTCCCATTTCTTGCTTTTCTGTCATTATTCTCTACATAATTATGTAACAATGAGACACCTGTTTTATATAAAAATCTAAAACAACAACAACAACAATTTGAGAATGTTAATCTGAGAACTATTTTGAGTGGACAGCAAATTTGTTGACACATACCCTTCCTTTTAAAATAGTTTTTCATTTATTGTAAAAACATTTCAAGTTCAATCACAATGCTATCTTCCACAAACTTTTTTAAACCAAACATTAAGATATTATTTTCATGTTAATTTTCATTTTACTCTCTTTAAAGCCTATTTAATAAGAATGTTGGTGACTTCCTCGTTCACTCTTACTTGACTTACTGTTGGCTCTCATAGAATTGTTTAGTGATAGGAACGGTAGCAATGCAAGCATTTATTAAAAGTTTATTGGTCCACTTAAAGTCAAATAACCCTCTATATTAGAATAAAAAAGAGGATAAGAATACATTACAATACATTACAATCGCAGTATTTTAACTGGACACATGGTGTCACCACAGACCAGCAGGATTCATAATGTTAGGAGTGTGTTGCACGCCAAACAAAACTGGACTCCAGTGTTCACCACAGCGTTAAAAACAGAAGACAAAGGACAAAGACGACTCTGACCGAGTGAGCTTCTGATTCTTTTGCAGTATTTTGCGTTTCTACCAGAGAATGGCGCACACACAGCGCAACAACCAAAACTGGAGCGTTGCCTTTTTCTTTCTTCTAATCGGATATGCACACGGAGATCTCAGCTATTCTGTTCAAGAGGAGCTGAAACGCGGATCTGTTATTGGAAATATCGCTAAGGATCTCGGATTGGAGGTGGGGAAACTGTCTGCTCGCAAGGCTCGTGTTGATATGGAAAATAGCAACACACAGTATTGCGGAATAAGCCTCCGGACGGGGGAATTAATAGTTGCTGACAGAATCGACAGAGAGGAGCACTGCGGGGAAAAGCCTTCGTGTGTTCTTAAATTTGAACTGCTGCTGGAAAATCCTTTGGAATTGCACCGGTTGTCTTTGCAAATTCAAGATGTGAATGATAATTCCCCTATTTTCTCTAAAGATTTTGTGAAGCTGGAAATAAGTGAATCTGCTGTCAAAGGAGCCAAATATCGCATTAATGCAGCTCATGATGCGGATATAGGCACGAATGCCGTTCAAAGCTACATTTTGCAAGAAAATTCAAATTTTGTGTTTCACATTCAAACATCAAACGCCGGTGGTAAAGATGGTGAGCTGATTTTAAATAAGGAATTAGACAGAGAAGAGCAGCAGGAAATTAAATTATTGTTAACGGCCATGGATGGTGGTTCTCCTCAGAGATCTGGTACTGTAGTCATTCATGTCATTGTGCTTGATGCTAATGACAACGCCCCAGTTTTTACTCAGGCTGTTTATAGAACATCTGTAAAGGAAGATGCAGCCATAAAAACCCCAGTTATCACTGTGAGTGCATCAGATGCAGATGAAGGAATTAATGGAGAGGTTACATATGAGTTCAGCAGGCTGTCTGATAAAGCAAAAAAAATGTTCTCCCTCAATCAGAAAACGGGAGAAATTGTTGTGGTAGGTGAATTAGATTACGAAGACGGATCAAAACATGAAGTTTTTGTTGAAGCCAAAGACGGTTATGGCCTTTCTTCAAAGGCAGAAGTAATTATTGATATAATTGATGTAAACGACAATGCCCCTGTGATCAATTTAAAGTCATTATCCAACCCAATATCAGAGAATGTGTCACCTGGTACTGAGGTGGGCATCATTAATGTGCAGGACAGAGACTCTGAGGAGAATGGAAAGGTCCGCTGCTCCATTCAACCAAGTGTCCCCTTCAAGTTAGTTCCTTCTATTAAAAACTATTATTCTGTGGTGACAACTGGACAACTTGACCGTGAATTAGTGTCTGATTACAACATTACAATCAGTGCCACTGACGAGGGCTCTCCTCCTCTGTCCTCCTCCAAAAGTGTTCACTTATCTGTAGGAGACATCAACGACAACCCACCTGTGTTTGAGAAACAGTCCTACAGCGCATATGTGAGTGAAAATAATAAAGCTGGCTCCACTTTATGCTCTGTTAGCGCTCGAGACCCCGACTGGAGACAGAACGGCACTGTGATTTACTCTCTGTTACCCGCTGAGGTTAACGGTGCCCCGGTATCCTCCTTTGTGTCTGTTAACGGAGACACGGGGCTGATCCACGCCGTCAGGTCGTTTGATTACGAACATTTGAGGAGTTTTCAAATCCACGTGATGGCCAGAGACAACGGTTCTCCTCCGCTAAGCAGCAACGTGAGCGTCAGTGTGTACATATCGGATGTGAATGACAACTCTCCTCAGATACTGTACCCCGCCCCGGAGGGCAACTCCTTGATGACCGAGCTGGTCCCCAAATCTGCACACGGAGGCTCTGTGGTGTCCAAAGTGATAGCAGTGGACGCTGACTCTGGACAGAACGCCTGGCTGTCCTATCATATTGTCAAGTCCACAGATCCGGGACTTTTCACCATTGGTCTCCACAATGGAGAGATCAGGACCCAGAGGGACATTTCAGAGTCTGACAGCATGAAACAGAACCTGATTGTGGCCGTGAAAGATAACGGACAGCCCCTTCTCTCTGCCACCTGCTCCATGTATTTACTAATTTCAGATAACTTGGCTGAGGTGCCAGAACTGAAGGACATTTCTTATGACGACAAGAATTCCAAAGTTACCTCTTATCTGATCATCGCCCTGGTGTCCGTGTCCACCTTCTTCCTGACCTTCATCATCATCGTCCTGGGTGTGAGGTTTTGTCGCAGGAGAAAGCCCAGACTGTTGTTTGATGGAGCAGTTGCCATCCCCAGCGCGTATCTCCCTCCTAATTACGCAGATGTTGACGGCACAGGAACTTTACGCAGCACCTACAACTATGACGCCTACTTGACAACGGGTTCAAGAACCAGCGACTTTAAGTTTGTGTCTTCTTACAATGACAACACGCTGCCTGCTAACCAGACTCTCAGGAAAAGCCCGAGTGACTTCGTTGATGAGCTTCAAGATTCTTTTGACCCCCTAGAGGTAGGCACCCTATGACAGATTTGAATGCCATTATTTTAGCGAATGTCAACTTTTATAGCTACTTGCTTTGCTTCAGTACACCTTTTTTTTTTACAGTAACATGATCACACTTTTTTGCAAATTTTTTTTTTTCATTTTGAAAGTTTCACGTTGATAACCTCTTTGTAGAAGTCTAGTCAACTTAATTAACAGAGTAATTGTTGACCTTTAGTTCTGTCAGCATGTTTGTAATTTTACTGCTTATTTTGTGCCTGAACGCTGTAAGAGTTGTCAAGCTTTTGTTTTCAATTTATCAGTTTATACTGGTTTTGAGATTGTGGTTGAGATGTTTTTGTTTTTGTGAGGAAGGTCAATATAGATGTTTGTCCGCAAACTGTCTGCTAAATTGAATGTGATTGTGAGATAAGTTTTGTGAGCTAATATTAGTTGCATCTTTCTCATGAACAGAAATAGGGAGTGTGGTACTATATACAAATAGATGGATTGGTGAATGGATGAACAATTCCAGCAAATGTAGCTTGACTGTTCAACAACTTGCAGCATTTTGTCTCCTTTGCATCTGTTCAGGCAAACAAACAATGCCGATGTAGTTGTTCACAATATTTACTCTAGTCGTTTCTTCCTTTATCGCTTTTAGAGAACGATGGCCAACTGATCATGCTTTATTTTCTATACAGTTTTATAAAGGACATATAGATGAGAAAGTGATGATTATTTCACACCTCTGTCCTTGGTGCTGAATATTGCTACACTTCTTGGGATTTATTTTCTGTCTACTCTCATTTTATCTCATTTTTCCTTTGTTTATAAGTTTAGCCAAGTGGCTATATTACACTGTGAAATTTGTCTTGATAAAAAAAAGAACATATTTTAAACTAAATGTTACTTTGCTTAATACACCCAATTGGTTGACACACATTTTTTTTTTAAATAGATTGAAGTAGAAACTATTGAATTTTTAATAAGACTGTATGTGTGTCTTTGTTGTTCACACTTTTTAAGTCTTCAAATGCAATTAAATGTAATTCCTATTACTTCATTATTTACAATAACAGGAAAAATAGCACGTCTAAAAGCGATGATTAATCATCGCTTTTAGACGTGCTACTTTTCACCGTGAAAAAGTCAAATGAATAGGCTTCGAGTGTATTACATTACAAACGCAGTATTTTATTTTGACACATGGTGTCACCATAGACCAGCAGAGAATTCATAATGTTTAGTGTGTGTTGCACGCACATAGAACTGGACTCCAGTGTTCTTCAAAGCGTTAAAAACAGAAGACAAAGGACAAAGACGAGTATGACCGAATAAGCGTCTGATTATTTTGCAGTATTTTGTGTTTCTATCAGAGAATGGCGCGCACACGGCAAATCGTGCACAACTGGAGCGTTGCCTTTTTCTTCGTACTGCTCGGATATGCACACGGAGATATCAGCTATTCTGTTCAAGAGGAGCTGAAACGCGGATCTGTTATTGGAAATATCGCAAAGGATCTAGGTTTGGAGGTGAATAAATTATCTGTTCGCAAGGCTCGTGTTGATATGGAAAATAGCAACAAACAATATTGCGGAATAAACCTCCAGACGGGGGATTTAATGGTTGCAGACAGAATCGACAGAGAGGAGCACTGCGGGGAAAAGCCTTCGTGTGTTCTTAAATTCGAACTGCTGCTGGAAAATCCTTTGGAATTGCATTGGTTGTCTTTGCAAATTCAGGATATGAATGATAATTCCCCCATTTTCTCTAAGGATTATGTGAAGCTGGAAATACGTGAATCTGCTGACAAAGGAGCCAAATATCGCATTAATGCAGCTCATGATGCGGATATAGGAACAAATTCTGTTCAAAGCTACATTTTGCAAGAAAATTCAAATTTTGTGTTTCGCATTCAAACGACAAATGAAGGCAGCAAATATGGTGAGCTTATTTTAAATAAGGAATTAGACAGAGAAGAGCAGCAGGAAATACAATTATTGTTAACGGCCATGGATGGTGGTTCTCCTCAGAGATCTGGTACTGTAGTCATTCATGTCATTGTGCTTGATGCTAATGACAACGCCCCAGTTTTTACTCAGGCTGTTTATAGAACATCTGTAAAGGAAGATGCAGCCATAAAAATCCCAGTTATCACTGTTAGTGCATCAGATGCAGATGATGGAATTAATGGAGATGTTACATATGAGTTCAGCAGGCTGTCTGATAAAGCAAAAAGTATGTTCTCTCTTAATCAGAAAACGGGAGAAATTGTTGTGGTAGGTGAGATCGATTATGAAGATGCATCAAGTCATGAAGTGTTGGTTGAAGCCAAAGACGGTTATGGTCTGTCATCTGAGGCAAAAGTAATTATTAATATAATTGATGTAAATGACAATGCCCCTGTGATCAATTTAAAGTCATTATCTAATCCAGTGGAAGAAAATGTGTCACCTGGTACTGAGGTGGGAATCATTAATGTGCAGGACAGAGACACTGAGCAGAATGGACAGGTGCGCTGCTCCATTCAACAAAATAACTTCTTCAAGTTAGTTCCTTCTATTAAAAACTATTATTCTCTGGTGACTGCTGGACTTCTAGACCGTGAACTAGTATCAGATTACAATATTACAATCAGTGCCATTGACGAGGGTTCTCCTCCTCTGTCCTCCTTGAAAAGTGTTCACTTATCTGTAGCAGACATCAACGACAACCCACCTGTGTTTGAGGAACAGTCCTACAGCGCATATGTGAGTGAAAATAACAAAGCTGGCTCCACGTTATGCTCTGTTAGCGCTCGAGACCCCGACTGGAGACAGAACGGCACTGTGATTTACTCTCTGTTACCCGCTGAGGTTAACGGTGCCCCAATGTCCTCCTACGTTTCTGTTAATGGAGACACGGGGGCGATCCACGCCGTCAGGATGTTTGATTACGAACACTTGAGGAATTTTCAAGTCCACGTGATGGCCAGAGACAACGGTTCTCCTCCGCTGAGCAGCAACGTGAGCGTCAGTGTGTACATATCGGACGTGAATGACAACTCTCCTCAGATACTGTACCCCGCCCCGGAGGGCAACTCTTTCATGACCGAGCTGGTCCCCAAAGCTGCACATGCAGGCTCTGTTGTGTCCAAAGTGATAGCGGTGGACGCCGACTCTGGACAGAATGCCTGGCTGTCCTATCATATTGTCAAGTCCACAGATCCGGGACTTTTCACCATTGGTCTCCACAGTGGAGAGATCAGGACCCAGCGGGACATTTCGGAGTCTGACAGCATGAAACAAAACCTGATTGTGGCCGTGAAAGATAACGGACAGCCCCCTCTCTCTGCCACCTGCTCCATGTATTTACTAATTTCGGATAACTTGGCTGAGGTGCCAGAACTGAAGGACATTTCTTATGATGACAATAATTCCAAAGTGACCTCTTACCTGATTATTGCCCTGGTGTCCGTGTCCACCTTCTTCTTGACCTTCATCATCATCGTCCTGGGTGTGAGGTTTTGTCGCAGGAGAAAGCCCAGACTTTTGTTTGATGGAGCAGTTGCCATCCCCAGCGCGTATCTCCCTCCTAATTACGCAGATGTTGATGGCACAGGAACTTTACACAGCACCTACAACTATGACACCTACATGACAACAGGTTCCAGAACCAGTGACTTTAAGTTTGTGTCTTCTTACAAGGACAACACGCTGCTTGCTGATCGGACTCTCAGGAAAAGTCCAAGTGACTTTGTTGATGAGCTTCATGATTCGTTTGACCCTTTGGAGGTAGGCACCTTATACTAGATTTTCTTAGCTGTGTTGCTTGTTAGTCACATTGGAAATATTTTATGCACCCTCTCACTCGTTTAACTTCAGAAAATGAATAATGTATTTTTTTCCCCACCGCAACTTGACCACATGTCTTTTTAATAGTTTGACTATATAGTCTACTGCTAATCATGTTTGTGGAAGTCCATGAAACTTTAATAACTGATGAAGAAATTGATGACATTTGACCTATAGATCCTGGAAACATTTGCCCATTTGCTTTTTTATGGAGTAGTCAAGCTCTTTGTCTCCATCTTTTAAGTCTATTTAGGGCTTGTGGGTAATACATTTGTTGTTGTTGTGTTTTTTTTTGGTGGTTTTGAAGGTCGATGTTTCTCTTTCAGTAATTTAGTCATTAGAATATATATTGAGTTATATTGAGATTGTTGCGATGCAGTTTTAATTGGAAGTATGTTATAAAATTGATTATGTAACGCTTATGGGCTATGGCGGTTGACTGCGCCTATATAAGCCGCAACAGAAGTCTGGTTCTTTATGGAGCTTGAGTTGTGAATGAACACAGGAGCCAGTAGTAGACTATATGATATATTGGTGTGAAGCGCATAAGGAAAAACAAAACACAAATCATTTATATCTGTAGCAATGGATCAACAGGGATGGAACCCAGAGGGCTAGTGGATTCACATAAGGAAAACAAACAAACAAATAAATAAATGAATAATCGATTACTCAACCCACCAAACGCAAAACGCTAGAGTCCTTTCAGAAGGACCAGGGATTAGTTCATTAGTCCATAAACAACATAGTGTATTGCACAAAGGCTTACCATTCAGTAGCACGTAGCGAGTAGCGACTTGCAATGGCCTTAAAAATTCTGGCAAGACGCGAGAGCGCGCCGCAGCCACCGCGGAAAAAAATGAGGAAGTGTATAATAGGAAGTAACCGCCAAAATAAAGGTTTTCCACTGTGACAGGAAGTGGCCCGCAAAATACAGGTCTGCATGCTAATGTGGGTTATAGATTGATGAACAATTTGAAGTTAAAAAATGTATAGCAACTGCCATATTTTTTTATTTCCTTTTACCTTGTTTAAAATGGATGTTTAGTTGTTTTCAAGACTTTCTTCTATTATTTCTCAATGAGAAAATGGGCAAACTGCTCATGCTTCATTTCCCATTCCATTCACACCTCTGACCTTGGCAATGAATCAAAAGCTAGTTTCGCTTTTATCTTGCTTTTCCCAAAGTCTTGCTGTCAGTTTTTATACTACTACTACTACTACTAAAACTTCTGCTACTACTACTATACTACTAATAATAATGATGATGATTATATTATTATTATTATTATTATTTAAATATATTGCAATGTAGGTTAAAAGTCTTATTGTTTGATTTTTGTTTTTCTCTTTTAAATGAAGACCTGATCCGGGATTAATAAGGACTTGGCAGTTTATTTGACTACAAACACCACATCATATATATATATATATATATATATATATATATATACATATATATATATATATATTGTTATATATTCCTTTTAGCTTTAAACAGTGGTACCAATTGTTCATATCATCCCGTGGAGGAGTGGAGAAGACGTTTTATCTATTTATTCACATTTTGACAAAGATGATTTATGATAATGATGATATGGAATAAATTAGTAGTAATACAATTCCGGCAAAAAATGGCATAATATAATAATAATAATAATAATAATAATAATAATAATAATAATAATAATAATAATTATTATTATTATTATTATTATTATTATTATTATTGTTATTATTATTATTGTTATTATTATTATCAATCTAATAAAAATAATAACAACAACAATAATAGTGATAATAATAATAATGCGATTTTAATATTTGATTGCAATTTCCATTTGTTTGTTTTAGTGTTCTTTTAAATGCATCTGCAAAGTAGGCTACATCAAGGTAAGTGCCATGTAAAAAAAAGAATTACACACATATGATTTTTTTTTAGCAATTGTATTATTATTATTTTTTTTGTATTTGGACGATATATATATAAAGCCAGGCAACCAGCCATTGTTATACCACAAGTAATACTCTTGGTGTCAGTATGCACCAACAGACGGGAAAATATATGTTCACTCCTTTTCTTTGTGAATGAAATCACCGCCTTATTCTGCTTTGTGCTGGTGTGGTCCGCAGCAGTTTATGACTGCTGTGAATAACAAAACAATATTTAATATATTGGGAGCAAGTGGATTTGATATTGAGCGAACGCTCGCTTGATCTGGACACGGCAGAATGGCGCTAGGTTTTGGACTTGCTTTTGTGTTTCTGGTCCTCCATTGCGTCCGCGGGGATGTGAGCTATTCTGTTCCAGAGGAGATGAAAGGTGGATCTGTAATCGGGAACATCGCGAAGGATCTGGGACTTGAATCCGGTAGGCTCGCTGCTCGCAAAGCCCGCATTGACACGGAAAATAGCAACGTGAAATGCTGCGGAATTAATCTCAACACCGGAGACTTCCTTGTCCAGGAGAGGATCGACAGAGAAGGGCTGTGTGCAAAAAAACCGTCGTGTGTGCTCAAACAGGACATTGTTCTGGAAAACCCGCTTGAACTGCACCGTATTAATGTTCGCGTACAAGATATTAATGATAATTCGCCGCAGTTTAAGGAAGAATTGCTGAAATTGGAAATACAAGAATCTGCAGTCAAAGGTGCACATTTTCCCTTGGATGAGGCCCATGATGCAGACATTGGTGAGAATGCTGTTCAGGGCTACTCCCTTAAGAAAAATGAACACTTCTCATTAAATGTCAAAACGAAGGGTACTGGACGAAAATATGGCGAGTTAGTCCTAGAAAAAGAATTAGACCGAGAGAACCAAAATGAAATTATACTTCTGCTGACCGCATATGATGGCGGCTCCCCTCAGAAATCCGGTACAGTGCAAATACACATCACTGTGCTGGACGCTAATGATAATACACCTGTGTTTAGTCAGACAGTCTATAAAGCTAGTCTCCCTGAAAACTCTCCTCTTGATGCTTTAGTGATAACACTGAGTGCCACTGACCCTGATGATGGAATAAACGGGGACGTTTTCTATGGATTTGACCACGTCGATGACCATCAAGTTTTTTCTCTCAGTTCTAAAACAGGAGAGGTCAAAGTTGCAGGTCCTATAGATTATGAAAAAGATTCATCATACGAGATGCAGATAAGTGCCAAAGATGGTCCGGGGTTAGCCTCTTATGCAACCCTAATTATTGAAATTATTGACATGAATGACAATGCCCCAGTTATTTACCTAAAATCATTGTCAAATCCAGTAGCAGAAAACGTGTCACCTGGTACTGAGGTGGGCATCATTAATGTGCAGGACAGAGACTCTGAGAAAAACGGACTCGTACACTGTTCCATTCAACAAAATGTCCTCTTTAAATTAGTACCTTCTATTAAAAACTATTATTCTTTGGTGACTACTGGACTTCTGGACCGTGAACTAGTATCAGAATACAACATTACAATAAGTGTCATTGACGAGGGCTCGCCTCCTCTGTCCTCCTCCAAAAGTGTTCACTTGTCTGTAGGAGACATCAACGACAACCCACCTGTGTTTGAGGAACAATCCTACAGCGCATATGTGAGTGAAAATAACAAAGCTGGCTCCACTTTATGCTCTGTTAGTGCTCAAGACCCTGACTGGAGACAGAATGGAACAGTGATTTACTCTCTGTTACCTGCTGAGGTGAATAGTGCCCCGGTATCCTCCTACGTGTCTGTTAACGGAGACACGGGAGTGATCCACGCCGTCAGGTCATTTGATTACGAACATTTGAGGAGTTTTCAAATCCATGTGATGGCCAGAGACAACGGTTCTCCTCCACTGAGCAGCAACGTGAGCGTCAGTGTGTACATATCGGACGTGAATGACAACTCTCCTCAGATACTGTACCCCGCCCCGGAGGGCAACTCCTTGATGACCGAGCTCGTCCCCAAAGCTGCACACGGAGGCTCTGTGGTGTCCAAAGTGATAGCGGTGGACGCAGATTCTGGACAGAATGCCTGGCTGTCCTATCATATTGTCAAGTCCACAGATCCGGGACTTTTCACCATTGGTCTCCACAATGGAGAGATCAGGACCCAGCGGGACATTTCGGAGTCTGACAGCATGAAACAGAACCTGATTGTGGCTGTGAAAGATAACGGACAGCCCCCTCTCTCTGCCACCTGCTCCATGTATTTGCTGATTTCGGATAACTTGGCTGAGGTACCAGAATTGAAGGACATTTCTTATGACGACAAGAATTCCAAAGTTACCTCTTATCTGATCATCGCCCTGGTGTCCGTGTCCACCTTCTTCCTGACCTTCATCATCATCGTCCTGGGTGTGAGGTTTTGTCGCAGGAGAAAGCCCAGACTGTTGTTTGATGGAGCAGTTGCCATCCCCAGCGCGTATCTCCCTCCTAATTACGCAGATGTTGACGGCACAGGAACTTTACGCAGCACCTACAACTATGACGCCTACTTGACAACGGGTTCAAGAACCAGCGACTTTAAGTTTGTGTCTTCTTACAATGACAACACGCTGCCTGCTAACCAGACTCTCAGGAAAAGCCCGAGTGACTTTGTTGATGAGCTTCACGCTTCATTTGATCCCCTAGAGGTAGGCACCCTATGACAGATTTGAATGCCATTATTTTAGCAAATGTCAACTTTTATAGCTACTTGCTTTGCTTCAGTATACCATTTTTTTTTTACAGTAACATGATCACACTTCTTTGCATATTTTTTTTTTCACTTTGAAAGTTTCGCGTTGATAACCTCTTTGTAGAAATCCAGTCAACTTAATTAACAGAGTAATTGTTGACCTTTAGTTCTGTCAGCATGTTTTTAATTCTACTGCTTATTTTGTGCCTGAACGCTGTAAGAGTTGTCAAGCTTTTGTTTTCAATTAATCAGTTTACTAGTTTTGAGATTGTGGTTGAGATGTTTTTGTTTTTGTGAGGAAGGTCAATATAGATGTTTGTCCGCAAACTGTCTGCTAAATTGAATGTGATTGTGAGATAAGTTTTGTGAGCTAATATTGGTTGCATCTTTCTCATGAACAGAAATAAGGAGTGTGGTACTATATACAAATAGTTGGATTGGTGAATTAATTAACAATTTTAGCAAATGTAGCTTGACTGTTAAACATCTAGCAGCATTTTGACTCCTTTGCATCTGTTCAGGCAAACGAACAATGCCGATGTAGTTGTTTACAATATTTACTCTAGTCGTTTATTCCTTTATCTATTTTAGAGAACGATGGCCAACTGATCATGCTTTATTTTCTATACAGTTTTATAAAGGATATATAGATGAGAAAGTGATGATTATTTCACACCTCTGTCCTTGGTGCTGAATATTGCTCCACTTCTTGGGATTTATTTTCTGTCTACTCTCATTTTATCTCATTTTACTTTTGTTGTAAGTTTAGCCAAGTGGCTATATAACACTGTGAAATTTGTCTTAATTAAAAAACAAAATAAAACATATTTTAAACATTAATCAAAATTTTACTTTGCTTAATACACCCAATCGGTTGACACACACATATATATATATATATATATATATATATATATTTTAAATAGATTGAAGTAGAAATGATTGAATTTCAGTTGGTAAGGGATTCAGTATGCTAGCTATGTTGGCTTGGCTATTTTCCCCCCCTTTCTTACCGTGGAAAATGTAAACACTGTTGTTTCCAAAAATTTCCACTCAATGAAAAGAGTGCCCCTTATAGGAAAAAAAGGGAGTATGAATGTTAATTACCCTTTATGTTTTTGGATTATTGTACAACCCTTTATAAACATGAGTTCATCTAATATATTTTTTTGGAGCAAACTAATGGGCATTATTAATGTTTTTAGGTGTTTTCGTGAAAGGAAAAATGAGGCGCTCTCTTGAGGAGGCCATTCTCTATCAGGTGTTTTTTAATAAGACTGTATGTGTGTCTTTGTCCTTCACACTTTTTAATGCTTCACATGCAATTACATGTATTTCCCAATACTTCATTATTTACAGTAACAGGAAAAGTAGCACGTCTAAAAGCACAGTAACAGGAAAAGTAGCACGTCTAAAAGCGATGATTAATCATCGCTTTTAGACGTGCTACTTTTCACCGTGAAAAAGTCAAATAAATAGGCTTCCAGTGTAGTACATTACAAACGCAGTATTTTAACTGGACACATGGTGTCACCATAGACCAACAGAGAATTCATAATGTTTGGTGTGTGTTGCACGCACATATAACTGGACTCCAGTGTTCTTCAAAGCGTTAAAACAGAAGACAAAGGACAAAGACGAGTCTGACCGAATGAGCTTCTGATTCTTTTGCAGTATTTTGCGTTTCTATCAGAGAATGGCGCGCACAAGGCAAATCGTGCACAACTGGAGCGTTGCCTTTTTCTTCGTACTGCTCGGATATGCACACGGAGATCTCAGCTATTCTGTTCAAGAGGAGCTGAAACGCGGATCTGTTATTGGAAATATCGCAAAGGATCTAGGTTTGGAGGTGAAGAAATTATCTGTTCGCAAGGCTCGTGTTGATATGGAAAATGGCAACAAACAATATTGCTTAATAAACCTCCGGACGGGGGATTTAATAGTTGCAGACATAATCGACAGAGAGGAGCACTGCGGGGAAAAGCCTTCGTGTGTTCTTAAATTCGAACTGCTGCTGGAAAATCCTTTGGAATTACACCGGTTGTCTTTGCAAATTGAGGATGTGAATGATAATTCCCCCATTTTCTCTAAAGATTTTGTAAAGCTGGAAATAAGTGAATCTGCTGTCAAAGGAGCCAAATATCGCATTAATGCAGCTCATGATGCGGATATAGGAACAAATTCTGTTCAAAGCTACATTTTGCAAGAAAATTCGATATTTGTGTTTCACATTCAAACGACAAATGAAGGCAGCAAATACGGTGAGCTGATTTTAAATAAGGAATTAGACAGAGAAGAGCAGCAGGATATTAAATTATTGTTAACGGCTATGGATGGTGGTTCTCCTCAGAGATCTGGTACTGTAGTCATTCATGTCATTGTGCTTGATGCTAATGACAACGCCCCAGTTTTTACTCAGGCTGTTTATAGAACATCTGTGAAGGAAGATGCAGCCATAAAAACCCCAGTTATCACTGTGAGTGCATCAGATGCAGATGATGGAATTAATGGAGATGTTACATATGAGTTCAGCAGGCTGTCTGATAAAGCAAAAAGTATGTTCTCTCTGAATCAGAAAACGGGAGAAATTGTTGTGGTAGGTGAGATGGATTATGAAGATGCATCAAGCCATGAAGTGTTGGTTGAAGCCAAAGATGGTTATGGTCTGTCCTCTGAGGCAAAAGTAATTATTAATATAATTGATATAAATGACAATGCCCCTGTGATAAATTTAAAGTCATTATCTAATCCAGTGGCAGAAAATGTGTCACCTGGCACTGAGGTGGGCATCATTAATGTGCAGGACAGAGACTCTGAGCAGAATGGACAAGTCCGTTGCTCCATCCAACACAATGTCCCCTTTAAACTAGTCCCTTCTATCAAGAATTATTATTCTTTGGTGACCACAGGGCAACTGGACCGTGAACTAGTATCAGATTACAACATTACAATCAGTGCCATTGACGAGGGTTCTCCTCCTCTGTCCTCCTTGAAAAGTGTTCACTTGTCTGTAGCAGACATCAACGACAACCCACCTGTGTTTGAGGAACAATCCTACAGCGCACATGTGAGTGAAAATAACAAAGCTGGCTCCACATTATGCTCTGTTAGTGCTCGAGACCCCGACTGGAGACAGAACGGCACTGTGATTTACTCTCTGTTACCCGCTGAGGTTAACGGTGCCCCAATGTCCTCCTACGTTTCTGTTAATGGAGACACGGGGGCGATCCACGCCGTCAGGATGTTTGATTACGAACACTTGAGGAATTTTCAAGTCCACGTGATGGCCAGAGACAACGGTTCTCCTCCGTTGAGCAGCAACGTGAGCGTCAGTGTGTACATATCGGATGTGAATGATAACTCTCCTCAGATACTGTACCCCGCCCCGGAGGGCAACTCCTTCATGACCGAGCTGGTCCCCAAAGCTGCAAACGGAGGCTCAGTGGTTTCCAAAGTGATAGCGGTGGACGCTGACTCTGGACAAAACGCCTGGCTGTCCTATCATATTGTCAAGTCCACAGATCCGGGACTTTTCACCATTGGTCTCCACAGTGGAGAGATCAGGACCCAGCGGGACATTTTAGAGTCTGACAGCATGAAACAGAACCTGATTGTGGCCGTGAAAGATAACGGACAGCCCCCTCTCTCTGCCACCTGCTCCATGTATTTACTGATTTCGGATAACTTGGCTGAGGTGCCAGAACTGAAGGACATTTCTTATGACGACAAGAATTCCAAAGTCACCTCTTACCTGATCATCGCCCTGGTGTCCGTGTCCACCTTCTTCCTGACCTTCATCATCATCGTCCTGGGTGTGAGGTTTTGTCGCAGGAGAAAGCCCAGACTGTTGTTTGATGGAGCAGTTGCCATCCCCAGCGCGTATCTCCCTCCTAATTACGCAGATGTTGATGGCACAGGAACTTTACGCAGCACCTACAACTATGACGCCTACTTGACAACAGGTTCCAGAACCAGCGACTTTAAGTTTGTGTCTTCTTACAATGACAACACACTCTCTGCTGACCAGACTCTAAGGAAAAGTCCGAGTGACTTTGTTGATGAGCTTCAGGATTCATTCGACCCGCTTGAGGTTAGATTATTTCCATTTTAATGTAAAAAGTTAGATGTTTTCATCATTATTGTGAATTATGTTTTAAGCAGATTGTCATATTGCAATTTCATTTCCATGTTTCTTTTGATTTGTAAGTCAACTGGATTGGTTGCTGATTTGCACCCTGTTAAGCCTACCTAATATAAACCAGAGTCCTTCATCGTATATCTCTAATGCTGTCATGCAATTGCAGGATCAGCCCATTCATGTATTTAAAAATCATGCAGCATATTTTTCTTTCATGTGATTACCTTTGAGTAGTTTGGTCCTCTACTCTGTAATGTGGTGTTTACTTCTTATGTTTTTAACTGATTTAGCATTATCAGATCCTTTTAGAACCCTGTATTTGTGCAACAATAATTACTCAGAAGCAGATTAACCAATACTATTGGTCATATACAGCAGGTATCTTAGCTGCCCATCGTGTTTGATTCATCATCATCATACAGCAGGTATCAAAACACTAATTATATGGAAAAGAAAATGAACATGTCCCCTTGGTGCCTGTTGATTTTAACACCAAATATATCGTCCTAGCTCACCAAGCACCACCATAACAGCTAACATTAAACTAACATAGTACTTTAATGTTAGTCAGAAAAGAGTTACAAGTTATATTCCTAAAATGTTTTATGCAATACATAATTCTCCAAGAGCAAATACAGTTTAGCAATAAACATTACATTTCTATTTGAAACCAGATAATGGCTTGTTGGACTTTAAAATACTGATGTGTTCAGGCACTCTTCTTACATTGTAGTCTCCAAGTCCTTTAATATAGTATAATTAACTAATTTGGAACAAAAATAAATTATTTAACAGCACTCACATTGCATAATAAAGCAAATCATAAACATATTTTCCATTCCCATCTTTCATTTGGAATTTTGATGTTATAGCAACTAGTTTGTCTAAGTTGTTTATTTAAAAAAAAATCTCACAGGTAGTGTGTTCAATGATTGAGCACAATTTGGACTCTTGATGCTAAAGACTGTCAAAAATCAAACAAGGTGGTTATGGCAAACGTTTTTCTTCTTTTTTTTTTATAGATAGAAATATCACAAAAACGTTCTGCTTCTGCTGACCACTTTCAGCCTCACATTGTTGGAGAGAAAGAGGAAGTCGTAGGGCGGGATCTTATCCAAAGCTCACCTCTCAGTCCTGAACTATATTGCTGTGTGGCTGAGTGAATGATGCCTTCATGAACATCTAGGAAAATGAATTTGTTAGGTTGCATTTTGTTTTGGCTGTAGATATTGTCACTTGGCAAACGTGGGTATACAAATGTTACATTTGGTTCATATTGTTGTTTTGTCCGTACCAAATATGCTGAGGTTAGTTTGCTGACAAGTTATTGTCCTTGCATAAGAAAAGTAAAAAAGTGCTTTAAGTGTGCAAACTTAATTTTAGTGAATAGTATTATTCTCCCAAATGGTAAAAGTTGTTTGGGAACATTTTTTTGCAATACGTGTATCTAATTTATAGAGGGAAATATAACAATTGATTTCCTATACAGAAGAAAAAGAGAAAATAATACGTTTTAAACAGGTATAGCATTTTTTTTCCTGTCTCCTTTCAATGTGTTCATTCAAAGTTAGACACAAGGGGTCAGTATATACTCAGGATTCCGAGTTTTTGAATGATTTACTCATCACCCGTTGCTGAAATTGACCACATCCACACTCTTTGTCGACATAACATCAGACGACAAACACAAGCTAGCTCATGTCGGATGTCTAAAATGTTCAATTGATAAAACTATCGTGCTGTAGTGTGTACTATAACTGTCAGAGAATGGCGCACACACGGCGCAACATCCACAATTGGAGCTTTGCCTTTTTCTTTGTTCTTCTCGGATATGCACTCGAAGATCTCAGCTATTCTGTTCAAGAGGAGCTGAAACGTGGATCTGTAATTGGAAATATTGCTAAGGATCTCGGATTGGAGGTGGGGAAACTGTCTGCTCGCAAGGCTCGTGTTGATATGGAAAATAGCAACAAACAGTATTGTGGAATAAACCTCCAGACTGGGGATTTAATGGTTGCTGACAGAATTGACAGAGAGGAACACTGCGGGGAAAAGCCTTCGTGTGTTCTTAAATTCGAACTGCTGCTGGAAAATCCTTTGGAATTGCACCGGTTATCCCTGCAAGTTAAGGATGTGAATGATAATGCACCCGTTTTCCCCAAGGATGTTATAAAGCTGGAAATACGTGAGTCAGCTGTTAAAGGAGCTAAATATCGCATTAATGCAGCACAAGATCCTGATATAGGCCCTAATTCTGTTCAAAGTTACCTTTTGCAACAAAATGCCAATTTTGTGTTTCACATTCAAACCACAAATGATGGTAGTAAATATGGTGAACTGATTTTAGATAATGAATTAGACAGAGAACATGAGCAGGAAATACAATTATTGTTAACAGCTGTGGATAGTGGTTCTCCACAGAGATCTGGTACAGTAGTCATTCATGTCATTGTGCTTGATGCTAATGACAACGCCCCAGTTTTTACTCAGGCTGTTTATAGAACATCTGTGAAAGAAGACACAGCCCCAAAAACCCCAGTTGTCACCTTGAGTGCATCAGATGCAGATGAAGGAATTAATGGAGAAGTTACATATGAGTTCAGCCGCCTTTCTGATAAATCTCAAAATCTATTTTCACTTGACCACAAAACAGGTGAATTGCAAGTTATGGGAAACATTGATTTTGAAGAGGGATCCAAATTTGAAGTGTTTGTTGAAGCAAAAGATGGTTATGGACTCTTTTCAGAGGCCCGAGTAGTTATTGATATAATTGACGTAAATGACAACGCCCCATTTATACAACTGAAATCGCTTTCTAATCCAGTCGGAGAGAATGTACCACCTGGTACTGAGGTGGGCATCATTAATGTGCAGGACAGAGACTCTGAGCAGAATGGGCAAGTCCGCTGCGCCATCCCACAAAATGTTCCCTTTAAATTAATTCCTTCTATTAAAAACTATTATTCTCTGGTGACTACTGGACTTCTGGATCGTGAACTAGTATCAGATTACAACATTACAATCAGGGCAATTGACGAGGGCTCGCCTCCTCTGTCCTCCTCGAAAAGTGTTCACTTGTCTGTGGGAGACATCAACGACAACCCACCTATGTTTGAGAAACAGTCCTACAGCGCATATGTGAGTGAAAATAACAAAGCTGGCTCCACTTTATGTTCTGTTAGTGCTCGAGACCCCGACTGGAGACAGAATGGCACAGTAATTTACTCTCTTTTACCCGCTGAGGTATACGGTGCCCCGATGTCCTCCTACGTGTCTGTTAACTCAGACACGGGGGTGATCCACGCCGTCAGGTCATTTGATTACGAACACTTGAGGAGTTTTCAAGTCCACGTGATGGCTCGGGACAATGGTTCTCCTCCGCTGAGCAGCAATGTGAGCGTCAGTGTGCTGATATCAGACATGAATGACAACTCTCCTCAGATACTGTACCCCGCCCCGGAGGGCAACTCCTTCATGACCGAGCTGGTCCCCAAAGCTGCACACGGAGGCTCTGTTGTGTCTAAAGTGATTGCGGTGGACGCTGACTCTGGACAGAACGCTTGGCTGTCCTATCATATTGTCAAGTCCACAGATCCGGGACTTTTCACCATTGGTCTCCACAATGGAGAGATCAGGACCCAGCGAGACATTTCGGAGTCTGACAGCATGAAACAAAACCTGATTGTGGCCGTGAAAGATAACGGACAGCCCCCTCTCTCTGCCACCTGCTCCATGTATTTACTGATTTCGGATAACTTGGCTGAGGTGCCAGAACTGAAGGACATTTCTTATGATGACAAGAATTCCAAAGTGACCTCTTACCTGATCATCGCCCTGGTGTCTGTGTCCACCTTTTTCCTGACCTTCATCATCATTGTCCTGGGTGTGAGGTTTTGTCGCAGGAGAAAGCCCAGACTGTTGTTTGATGGAGCAGTTGCCATCCCCAGCGCGTATCTCCCTCCTAATTACGCAGATGTTGATGGCACAGGAACATTACGCAGCACCTACAACTATGACGCCTACTTGACAACAGGTTCCAGAACCAGTGACTTTAAGTTTGTGTCTTCCTACAATGACAACACGCTGCATGGTGACCAGACTATCAGGAAAAGTCCAAGTGACTTTGTTGAGGAGCTTCAAGATTCGCTGGACCCACTTGAGGTATAGATTTGTTTCAATTTTAGTAATTGCTATTACACTATACACATTATCAAATAAAATAATCAATCAACTACTTGATGTGTTGTTAACCAAAGCCATAATTCATCTTCTTGGCGTTTTCATGCTTAATCAGATCTTCTCTCATATCTATATCTTTCCTTCCTGTTTCACAACTTAATAGCTAATACGTGTCAATATATCCTGAGATTTAAGTTGATGACGAAGAATTAAGATACAAAATGAACAATGTCCAATATCTGCTTGAGTTGATCGATCGTTGTAAGTAGATACTTAAAAAAAAAAAGTTTGTTACAAGTTTCAGAAAGAACTATAGAAACGTGCTTTACATGCTTTATGTGTAGTTTCCTTAGGACTCACTTAATGAGAGAAAAATAAAAGCCAACAAGCTTTATGCCATGCCTTTTTACAGGATATGGTTCATCGCCATATATTGTGAAGCAATTTACCAAATAATTGAATGCTTTATGAAGGCCTACTGCTAAGTTGTTTTGTTTGGTTGCTGTTTTTTTGTTGGTTGTTGTTGTTTTTGGTTCCTCGTGTGTGGTACTAAAACTCCGCATTATTCTGTTATTTATCTGAAACCAAGCAAAATTTACACGGCCTTATTTTTTATTCAGGTTTTTTTTTTATAGCATATTTAGTCAACTACTATGCTCAGAATGTCTCCCCTTATTTTGAGTTTCAGTGACGCTCCTATAATCTCTGTCCATTGTGCTGAAATGTTTCTCGCACGTACCTCTCTTTTTACAAGAGAACCGACACCCAAAACATTCAGGATTGCAATTTTGCAGTACTTTTAATAGCTATCACTAGGTGGACTGGTGGGAATTGTACACTAGATGTCAGTATGCACTCACAAACAAAAGCTCTTTATTTCCCACCCTTTTCTGTCGACACCCAAACCCAATTTTATTATTGTTGTCTAAGCGCTTGAGAAAACGTGAATGTGGTATTGGAAGCTGTGGACGTCCTGGAAGATCAAAATCGTTGGCCATCGTTGTTTACTTGTTGTAAGATAGGTTTTCTTCCCCTTTAAATTTTTATTTTTGGCGCAATGCTAAACAAAAGATCTGGGCCGTTTGGCTACGGCCTCGTTTTTCTTTTCTTGTTCCTTCGCACCATCAATGGAGACGTGAGCTATTCTATCCCGGAGGAGAATAAACGTGGATCTGTAATCGGGAATATAGCCAAGGATTTGGGACTAAATGTGGGCCAGCTTTCTGCTCGTAAAGCACGCATTGATCCTGAGGATGGCAACGTACAGCACTGCGGTATCAACCTCAAAACGGGTGACTTGATTATTCAAGAAAGGATTGACAGAGAGGGGCTTTGTGGCCAAAAGACATTGTGTGTTTTAAAACAAGAGTTCGTATTGGAAAACCCTTTAGAGTTATACAATATTAATATCCGTGTTGTTGACATTAATGATAATTCACCACAGTTTAAAGAAGACTCACTCAAATTTGAAATCCTAGAATCTGCGGCTAAAGGTGCTAAATTTCCTCTTAGAGAAGCACATGATGCAGATATCGGAGAAAATGCTGTTCAAAGCTATACTTTGCAGGGAAATGATCATTTCAAATTAATTTTAAATACTAAACCAGGGGGGCGAAAATATTGTGAATTGGTCCTAGACAAAGAATTGGACAGAGAAGATAAAAAGGATATCATGCTTTTATTGACTGCTTATGATGGCGGCTCTCCTCAGAAATCAGGAAGTGTAGTCATTCAAGTCATTGTGCTGGATGCTAATGATAATGTACCAGTGTTTAGTCAGGCAGTCTATAAAGCCAGTTTGCCTGAAAACTCTCCTCTTGATTATTTGGTGATCACTGTGAGTGCAAGGGATGTAGATGAAGGATTCAATAGCAAAATTACATATGCATTTGACCATGTTTCTGATGACAATAGTAATATATTTACTTTACACCCCAAAACTGGAGAAGTCAAAGTGGCTGGTGTTGTTGATTATGAGAAAGTAACATCATATGAAATGCAAATAAGTGCAGTAGATGGTCCAGGATTAATTTCTTATTGTTCTTTGATTATTGAAGTTATAGACACAAATGACAATTCCCCTGTAATACAGCTAAAATCATTGTCAAATTCAGTAGCAGAGAATGTACCACCTGGTACTGAGGTGGGCATCATTAATGTGCAGGACAGAGATTCTGAGCAAAATGGACAGGTGCGCTGCTCCATTCAACAAAATGTCCCCTTCAAGTTAGTTCCTTCCATAAAAAACTATTATTCACTCGTGACCACTGGACAACTTGACCGTGAACTAGTGTCAGATTACAACATTACAATCAGTGCGACTGACGAGGGCTCTCCTCTTCTTTCCTCCTTCAAAAGTGTTCACTTGTCTGTGGGAGACATCAACGACAACCCACCTGTGTTTGAGGAACAATCTTACAGCGCATATGTGAGTGAAAATAACAAAGCTGGCTCCACGTTATGTTCTGTTAGTGCTCGTGACCCCGACTGGAGACAGAATGGCACTGTAATTTATTCTTTGTTACCCGCTGAAGTGAACGGTGCTCTGGTGTCCTCCTATGTGTCTGTTAACGGAGACACGGGGGTGATCCACGCCGTCAGGTCGTTTGATCACGAAAACTTGAGGAGTTTTCAAGTCCACGTGATGGCCAGAGACAACGGTTCTCCTCCGTTGAGCAGCAACGTGAGCGTCAGTGTGTACGTGTCGGACCTGAATGACAACTCTCCTCAGATACTGTACCCCGCCCCGGAGGGCAACTCCTTCATGACCGAGCTGGTCCCCAAAGCTGCACACGGAGGCTCTGTGGTGTCCAAAGTGATTGCGGTGGACGCTGACTCTGGACAGAACGCTTGGCTGTCCTATCATATTGTCAAGTCCACAGATCCGGGACTTTTCACCATTGGTCTCCACAGTGGAGAGATCAGGACTCAGCGGGACATTTCGGAGTCTGACAACATGAAACAGAACCTGATTGTGGCCGTGAAAGATAACGGACAGCCCCCTCTCTCTGCCACCTGCTCCATGTATTTACTGATTTCGGATAACTTGGCTGAGGTGCCAGAACTGAAGGACATTTCTTATGACGACAATAATTCCAAAGTGACCTCTTACCTGATCATTGCCCTGGTGTCCGTGTCCACCTTCTTCCTGACCTTCATCATCATCGTCCTGGGTGTGAGGTTTTGTCGCAGGAGAAAACCCAGACTGTTGTTTGATGGAGCAGTTGCCATCCCCAGCACGTATCTCCCTTCTAATTACGCAGATGTTGACGGCACAGGAACTTTACGCAGCACCTACAACTATGATGCCTACTTGACAACAGGTTCCAGAACCAGCGACTTTAAGTTTGTGTCTTCCTACAATGACAACACGCTGCCTGCTGACCAGACTATCAGGAAAAGTCCAAGTGACTTTGTTGATGAGCTTCATGATTCTTTTGACCCTTTAGAGGTAGGCACTCTCAATAATTGTTTCTCTTTTTTTGCCCCCAGCAAACGTTTCGTCTGTTGTCCATTTGCACAGTTTCTAGTGAAATAATTTCCCTGCAAATGTGCTTTTACTTTTTGATTCCCTACCCAATAATTGTCATGATTTATTTTGCGTGCTGCAGGCGATGATGACTTTTCTATGCCAAATCTCTCAGCACAAATTTGATCATATTCCCTTAGATGTTAAATCTCTTAATTTGTCAGTGTTTGAAAAGCTAAGTCTTTGACTTTTTGGTTTTACCACGATGGTTTCCGTCAAGCATTCAGTGTGATCAATTCCCACTCAATGGCAATATGTCAGAATGGTTCTTTGTCTTTATGTGCTCTAATGTGACCAATCAAGTCTGCAGTCTGCCTGCTGCCCAAAAACAACTGGGACTGATTCCTGCAACCAGCATAACTGAACAATATATTGGAAAAATAGAATGGATGGTTATTTTTTTTATTGTTCTTTGTTACTTGTAATAATTATATAACACGAGGACCCAAGCATAATGTTGACAGTTTAAAAAAAAATCAAGTATTGGTTCTGAAGCAAAATGAGTAATTTTAGTTTAACTTTGGGTTATTTTTTTTCTCTCTAATAAATCAAAGTATTTGACTTGACATTGATATTACATGAAAACGGAAGATTACGTGGAGCGAGTTTCTACCTATAAAGCTACAAATGTTTTCTGTGAGGTCAGAGGTGACCGACATTTGGCCTGAGAGAGAGAGTTGCT
The DNA here is from genome assembly GCF_054856555.1 of Leptonotus elevatus. Taxonomy (NCBI): domain Eukaryota; kingdom Metazoa; phylum Chordata; class Actinopteri; order Syngnathiformes; family Syngnathidae; genus Leptonotus; species Leptonotus elevatus. The sequence continues at coordinate 13,812,621 of NC_141247.1, read as the reverse complement.
CAAATTCTGTGTTGGAATTTCTCATAACGATCTTTGCTTGGTCATGACGAGTGCTCTCTTGCTCTTCTCACCAAACTCCTACTGATGAGCATTGCTTCATGTGCAGGGACAACGTCATATGCATGGAATAGACTTTGAGTTGTTGGAATTTTGTGCTTGGAAAAATGATTAATACAGTCTTTTAAATTGGATGAGTTTATATGTTGAAAATTTAATTTACAGGATAAATTCAGCATACTCCCAAAACTGATTGAATTAATAATTGAAGAGGTGTTTGCTAATATTATTTGGCTTAAACTTGTTTTATTTTGTTAAATGTAGTAGAAAGACTATTCAGAAACATGTGGATCTGTTTATAAATAATTCCTTTACACTTGAGAGACCAGGTGCCTCAATTAATGTCAGGAAGTGCAAAAACGGATTAGGTTTTTTGCTTTTATTTTATTTTATTTTATCATATATATATATATATATATATATATATATATATAATTATTATTATTATTAGAAAGTAAAAGTAGTCTATATGCATGTACTGCAAAGCCACGGCGAAATTTGAGCATGTCTCCAAAAAGGAGGAAGCATAACTTTGTCCTTTATTTATCTCCAATGGCGCAATGTCTTCTGGGTGAGATACAATATTTCGTATGGTTCCTTGTTGCCTTGTTCAAAGGTACCTTGCACTTAAATGTTTATTTGAGCTCGAGTGTTTAATCATGCATGTCTCTGTTCGGAGCCCTCTTCTCTGTCCATGGTGCTGAAATGCATTTTGCGTGTTTTTCTACTGACTCTGGAACACTTGTCGCTTCATACTCACTTCTCTCTTGTTATTTTCAGTTCATTAATTGTATCTGGTAAACAGTCTTTTACGAAGTTTACTTTTATATTGTGTTAACATGTTATTTTTGTACTTATATCAATTATACGCCAAAAGAAGAGTTCGATTTGATAAATGAACGCTCATGCAAAACTTAAGGCCCATAGATCACCATATGATTCCCGAGCGCGGCTGCTGCTGCTGCTGCTGCTGCTGCTGCTCACTGCTCCCTCAGGGCATGTGTCAAATGTGGAGAATGAATTTCGCCCCATTTAGGTGGGTGTGACAATCAGTTAATCTTAATAATAGGGGTGTGATACGGCAATGTTTTTTAGTTTTTTTTTTATAGTAGGTGTTGTGTCAAGAAATGTACTCTAGGTGTCAGTATGAGCTCATAAACAAAAAATATTGAAATTCCCTACAATGTCAAACACCCAACCCGGATTTTCATTTTGTAGCTCTGCTCGAGACGCATGACAAAGCTGCGTTGTTAAACGTTATCCGTGAAGATGATATTGATGTTTTTGTTTATCTAGTATAAACGGAGTTTAGATTATTCGCTGTGCAATGGAGAGCAAAGGATTTGCGATTTCTGGATATGGCCTTGTTTTTATTTTCCTTTTCCTTCACACCATCAATGGAGACGTGAGCTATACTATCCCAGAGGAGATGAAACGTGGATCCGTAATCGGTAATATCGCCAAGGATTTGGGACTAAATTTGAGCCAGTTGTCAGCTCGTAAAGCACGCATTGATCCAGAGGATAACAACGTACAGCACTGCGGTATCAAGCTCGACACGGGTGACTTGATTGTTCAGGAAAGGATTGACAGAGAGGGGCTTTGTGGCAAAAAGGCATCGTGTGTTTTAAAACAAGAGCTTGTACTGGAAAATCCTTTACAGCTGTATCGTATTAGTATCCGTGTTGCAGACATTAATGATAACGCTCCGCAGTTTAATGAAGACTTGCTAAAATTAGAAATTCGGGAATCAGCAGACAAGGGGGAGCGTTTTCTTGTGAGAGAAGCACATGATGCAGACATCGGAGAAAATTCAGTTCAAAGCTACACTTTGCAGGAGAATGATCATTTTAAATTAAATGTAAATACTAAAACAGGGGGACGGAAGTATTGTGAATTGGTTCTCGACAAAGAATTGGACAGAGAAGATAAAAATTACATCATGCTCTTGCTGACTGCATATGATGGCGGCTCTCCTCGGAGATCAGGAACAGTAGTCATTCACGTCACTGTGCTGGATGCTAATGATAACGCCCCATTGTTCAGTGAGACAGTTTACAAAGCCAGTCTGCCAGAAAACTCTCTCCTTGATACTTTGGTGATCACAGTGAATGCAAGTGATGCAGATGAAGGATTAAATAGTGAAATTACATATGCATTTGACCATGTTTCTGATGACAATAGTAATATATTTACTTTACACCCCAAAACTGGAGAAGTCAAAGTGGCTGGTGTTGTTGATTATGAGAAAATAACATCATATGAAATGCAAATTAGTGCCGTTGATGGCCTAGGATTGATTTCTTATTCTTCTTTAATTGTTGATGTGATTGACACAAATGACAACTCCCCCTTAATACAACTAAAATCATTGTCTAATCCAGTATCAGAGAATGTGTCACCTGGTACTGAGGTGGGCATCGTTAATGTGCAGGACAGAGATTCTCAGCAGAATGGACAGGTCCGCTGCTCCATTCAACAAAACGTCCCGTTTAAATTAATTCCTTCTATTAAAAACTATTATTCTCTGGTGACTACTGGACAACTTGACCGTGAACTAGTGTCAGATTATAACATAACAATCAGTGCCACTGACGAGGGCTCGCCTCCTCTGTCCTCCTCCAAAAGTTTTTACTTGTCTGTGGGAGACATCAACGACAACCCACCTGTGTTTGAGGAACAGTCCTACAGCGCATATGTGAGTGAAAATAACAAAGCTGGCTCCACTTTATGTTCTGTTAGTGCTCGAGACCCCGACTGGAGACAGAATGGAACCGTTATTTACTCTCTGTTACCTGCTGAGGTGAACAGTGCCCCGGTGTCCTCCTATGTGTCTGTTAACGGAGACACGGGGATGATCCATGCCGTCAGGTCGTTTGATTACGAACACTTGAGGAGTTTTCAAGTCCACGTGATGGCCAGAGACAACGGTTCTCCTCCGCTGAGCAGCAACGTGAGCGTCAGTGTGTACGTATCGGACGTGAACGACAACTCTCCTCAGATACTGTACCCCGCCCCGGAGGGCAACTCCTTCATGACCGAGCTGGTCCCCAAAGCTGCAAACGGAGGCTCAGTGGTGTCCAAAGTGATAGCGGTGGACGCCGACTCTGGACAGAACGCCTGGCTGTCCTACCATATTGTCAAGTCCACAGATCCGGGACTTTTCACCATTGGTCTACACAGTGGAGAGATCAGGACCCAGCGGGACATTTTAGAGTCTGACAGCATGAAACAGAACCTGATTGTGGCCGTGAAAGATAACGGACAGCCCCCTCTCTCTGCCACCTGCTCCATGTATTTACTGATTTCGGATAACTTGGCTGAGGTGCCAGAACTGAAGGACATTTCTTATGACGACAAGAATTCCAAAGTGACTTCTTACCTGATCATCGCCCTGGTGTCTGTGTCCACCTTTTTCCTGACCTTCATCATCATCGTCCTGGGTGTGAGGTTTTGTCGCAGGAGAAAGCCCAGACTGTTGTTTGATGGAGCAGTTGCCATCCCCAGCGCGTATCTCCCTCCTAATTACGCAGATGTTGACGGCACAGGAACTTTACGCAGCACCTACAACTATGACGCCTACTTGACAACAGGTTCCAGAACCAGCGACTTTAAGTTTATGTCTTCTTACAATGACCACACGCTGCCTGCTGACCAAACTCTGAAAAAAAGTCCTGCCGAATATGATGAGATATTTGGAGCTGCTGAAAGTCCTCCTGAGGTATGAGCAAGCGTCATACTTTGTTATTCATTCACCTCAACAATTAATTGTTTCACAAAGACATTTAATCATGGTGTTGTTGGTGGACTGATTCATTTGGTTAATTTGATTTGATTTCATCATGTTTGGCTTTTTTGATATTTTATTTTTAAATTAAAAAGAGCCAATTTGGGGCCATCTTGGTTTGATTAAATCCAAATTTAATTGAACTGGTTAGATGGTCACCGCCTGTGTGATCGACAAGGACACGTGATTTTGTTGCCATCCTTTTTTACTTTTCGGTATTTCATTCTCACCACATTCAATATCCGACATCCTCACACATTTCTAGCATGGGTGCAACAGTTTTTAAAGTTGTTTGTAACGTTTGGATTTTTTTTAATCCACGTGTTGGAGAACACTGCATTCGTACAATTTACAAAGAGAAGCTGTGTGTTATTTTTGTGACTGGCCCTGCGACTCTGATGGCTTATGCATTGTATTGGAATAGGTTCCACATCATATACTTGTGAAACATTTTGTTTCAGAGTATTAATAGTCTTCTTGTTGTAGGAAAAAGTCACTGAAATATATTATTTTATGGTGCTTTTAAGTGTGAAAATGAGGTTAGCTACCATTACCATTATATGCATCGCCTACAATCACAGCACTTGAAGCATGCACCGACCAACCGTGCTTCCTTGTTTAGCTCCTGTTTTCATTCATAGCAAAACTCAACTAACGAGTTTCTATTGCAATGAAGTCGTTTATTATTTGTTTTGTCTGAAAACGTATGCGGGGGTGGGGGCTAGTCACGTATCATTTGCAGTGCTTATACACAAGTGCTGGATGCTACAGTAGTATACCAGGGATTGCCAACATTTCATCTTCAGTGATACAAACTAGCGTCTTCCTCACTCCTGATCCTCGTGAGTTGGAGTTCTGCAGGTTTTAGACGTTCAGTCCTCTAACAGCTGATATGTAAAAATCGGGATAGTTATCACTGTGTTGTTTTGCTGGTAGCCTAGCCTGTTGCTATTATCAGCCGTATCGTTGAGTGCTTTTGAACGTTGGCCTGTTCCACTTGTCCAATGACAGCGCAATTGTTTCATTCGCAGCCAGTTGACAAATAGGCTTATTCGTTCAAGCTGGGGGAGGGAGCGGGACACGTGTGATTTTGACTGGATGAATTCAGACATGTCCTAAGAGCACGTCTGATGTAAAATTAAGATTCTCTAAAGTCACTGAACAAGTTAAACATCATTAGTTAAAATAACAATATTAGCCCTATAAATCTTTTACGGGCACAAAGTAGGCTATTGAAAAAAATGTTTTGGGTGATGGCTGAAATTAGATGACAATATCAGATTTTTTTATTTGTATTTTTTTTTAATGTCGAACCAAGATATCGTTTGTATTTACAGATTTGAGTATTGCCTAATAGGCTATAATGCACATAATTTCCTCAAGTTTGATAAATAAGTTCCGGTGTTTCCTGTTTGTGAAAAATACATGAGAGTTTGCAACGTTGTTGTTGTTTTTTGTAAGTGTGATAGTGCAAATCGACTGAAGATGGCGATATAGACCAGTCTTGAAATAATCAGTCTTTCTCTCTTGTGAAAAGGCATTTTGGCCGCACAAGCTTTTTGTCTGTTGAGGGGATAAATCAAAATTGTCGTTGCTTTTACGTGTACGATTACATTATGGAACTGTAGGATCTACTGCCAACATCTTCAGAACGGCTCTTTTTAACGATGGCGTCGAGGTGCGCTCCGTTTCAAGCGCGCACATTTTATTTCCTGCTCCTTTTGTTTCATTCCTCACATGGAGACGTGAGCTTTTCCTTCCCAGAGGAATTGAAACGAGGATCGGTTATTGGGAATTTAGCCAAGGAGCTTGGATTGGAGGCGAGCACGATGTCGAGCAGAAAAGCGCGCATCGACACGGACGGGAGCGGAAAACGTTACTGTGATCTAAATGTGAGAAATGGCGAGCTGCTTGTGGCCGACAGGATTGACAGAGAGGGGCTTTGTGGTGACAAGGCTTCGTGCGTCCTGAAACATGAGGTTGTGCTGCAGAATCCACTGGAACTTCATCGGATTAATCTGCACATTCAAGATATAAATGATAATGCACCACTATTTAATGATGGCTTGATTGATTTGGAGATACGGGAGTCAGCCGTCAAAGGAGCTCGTTTTGTGTTAGAAGAGGCCCATGATGCGGATGTAGGACAGAATTCAGTGCAGCAGTACATCCTAAAGAAAAATGAAAATTTTGTTTTGTCTGTTAGTGGTAACACAATAGAGTTTGTTCTTGATAAAGAGCTTGACCGTGAAAAGCAAAGTGAGATGAATTTGCTTCTTACAGCTTTAGATGGCGGCTCTCCTCAGAAATCAGGTACAGCAGTCATACATGTCACAGTGCTGGATGCTAATGATAACGCCCCTGTGTTCAGCCAGGCTGTTTATAAAGCCAGTCTGCCTGAAAATTCTCCCCCAGATACAATAGTGATTCGTGTTAGTGCTACTGATGATGATGAAGGAGTAAATGGGGAGGTTAATTATGATTTTGGACATGTTACAGAAGATGTGAAGAAGTTATTCAGCATTGATCGTAAATTGGGTGCAATAGCTGTAATTGGCACTGTTGACTATGAATCTAGCACATCATATGAAATCCGTGTGAAGGCAAAAGACGGACTAGGACTGTCAACATATGCCAAAGTTGTTATTTCCATTACTGACGTAAATGATAATGCTCCGGTAATTAATTTGGAATCACTGACTAATCCAGTCGCAGAAAATGTGCCACCAGATACTGAGGTGGCCATCATTAATGTGCAGGACAGAGACTCTGAGAAAAACGGACAGGTGCGCTGTTTCATTCAGCAAAATGTCCCCTTTAAATTAGTTCCTTCTATTAAAAACTATTATTCTCTGGTAACTACTGGACAACTTGACCGTGAACTAGTGTCAGATTACAACATTACGATTAGTGCGACTGACGAGGGCTCTCCTCCTCTGTCCTTCTCCAAAAGTGTTAACTTGTCTGTTGGAGACATTAATGACAACCCACCTGTGTTTGAGGAACAGTCCTACAGCGCATATGTGAGTGAAAATAACAAAGCTGGCTCCACTTTATGCACTGTGAGTGCTCGAGACCCCGACTGGAGACAGAACGGCACTGTGATTTACTCTTTGTTACCTGCTGAGGTTAACGGTGCCCCAGTGTCCTCCTACATTTCTGTTAATGGAGACACGGGGGTGATCCATGCCGTCAGGTCGTTTGATTATGAACACTTGAGGAGTTTTCAAGTCCACGTGATGGCCAGAGACAACGGTTCTCCTCCGCTGAGCAGCAACGTGAGCGTCAGTGTGTACGTGTCCGACATGAATGACAACTCTCCTCAGATACTGTACCCCGCCCCGGAGGGCAACTCCTTCATGACCGAGCTGGTCCCCAAAGCTGCAAACGGAGGCTCAGTGGTTTCCAAAGTGATAGCGGTGGACGCTGACTCTGGACAGAACGCCTGGCTGTCCTATCATATTGTCAAGTCCACAGATCCGGGACTTTTCACCATTGGTCTTCACAGTGGAGAGATCAGGACCCAGCGGGACATTTCGGAGTCTGACAGCATGAAACAGAACCTGATTGTGGCCGTGAAAGATAATGGACAGCCCCCTCTCTCTGCCACCTGCTCCATGTATTTACTGATTTCGGATAACTTGGCTGAGGTGCCAGAACTGAAGGACATTTCTTATGACGACAAGAATTCCAAAATGACCTCTTACCTAATCATCGCCCTGGTGTCAGTGTCCACCTTCTTCCTGACCTTCATCATCATCGTCCTGGGTGTGAGGTTTTGTCACAGGAGAAAGCCCAGACTGTTGTTTGATGGAGCAGTTGCCATCCCCAGCGCGTATCTCCCTCCTAATTACGCAGATGTTGACGGCACAGGAACTTTACGCAGCACCTACAACTATGACGCCTACTTGACAACGGGTTCGAGAACCAGCGACTTTAAGTTTGTTTCTTCTTACAATGACAACACGCTGCTTGCTGACCAGACTCTCAGGAAAAGTCCAAGTGACTTTACTGATGACCTTCACGATTCTTTTGACCCTTTGGAGGTAGGCACCTTTACTAATCTAAGGTTACTGATATTATTGTTCAGAAAGAACATAAACAATGTGAAAATCATACTTGTATGAGGACATTTTTTTAATATTTTGATGGGCCAATTGTAGGCTGTAGTTTGATATTTCTATTGCATCTGAACAGTTATGTTGGCTTCATTCGACTTTTGAGCGTTTCCATTGTTTTCACTGTGGAGGTTCATTCCTATAGATTTTATGTATACTGTTAGCATAGGACTGGATTTGAGTGTAAATAATTTTGAATGTGTTCATAGTCAGCAAGTGTAGTTACATACACACTTTTATTAACTTCGGTTGAAGTTGTTCATGTCAAGGTTGCCCGCATGGATTGCCTTTAATTGCTTTTGTTTGAGCTATATAATGATTCATTTAGTTATATTTACTGTCATAAATTATCACAGTAAATCACACAGCAGGAACTATTAGGTCTATTAAGATTATTTAAGATTTATGATACTTGTACTAGTCCCACAATAGGGAAAGTAATAAAGCTTATCTTAAATAAAGGAACGCAGAAGAAAAGAAATGCCACATATTTTCATATTACACATTTTGTAGTCGCTCTCTAAGATGACATTGATGTCATCCATTATTTTGGTTTTGCTCTCACACAAAAGATAATAAAACATTTCCCTGCATTGCAAAATAACAATGTTGTGATGTTATCTAGTTGCAACTATAAAAATGTCTTAATTGTATTTTATTTTTTACATTTTTCCAATTTTAGTATGACAACACATAACATTTTTTCTTCTAAATGAGCTGCATCAAAATTAATGTGACCAACGGCATGATAACGTGATTGTGGATCTTAATGATAATCAACCGTACCAAACTTGTAAATTCACTGTCCAGCAGACTAAAACAAACAAACAACAACAACACAGCAACGCTGCACTCAAGACCTTCTCATAATTTTGATCACATACCACATCTACATGAATAAAATTGTGGCGTGGCAATATGTGAGCATGATTTATTTTTTTAAATAGCAACAATATCATACATGTAGGCCAACAGTATGTAGGCCCTATACTCTAAATGGATGAGCAAGTAAAATCACTATAAAGCACATAGTTAATACACTTTGCGACATACGTTAGGATTCTTTCAGTCTTTTCTTAAAAAATGTATTCCCTTTTTTTTTTGCTTCAGTGTATCTTATTTTGTATCATATCTTAAGCAGAATGGACGGATAATTGTACAAACCGTTTTGGGGGTTGGTTATGTTGTTATTTTCCACACACAAAACGTGACACTTAATAAGAAAGAAAAGTATCCATGAAGCTTCTTGTGGTGCATGTTTGATTTTATAAAAAGGTATTTGTGACAAATGCTGTTGTGAAACACTTAGGAAAAATATTGAGCAATTTTGCTACGGGTTAGTTTTTTGAAGTAACTTCACTGAGGAAGCTAACCTTTATCCGTTGTTTTTGTCTTAGCAAAAAATGTTGGCCATTGATGATTTGTATAGTTCAGGTGGTCAATGTGTTCAGAAAGTCTCATGCTGGTTGTGTCAAGATAGAGTTGAAGCATTTGTGGCTCATTTGTCGTCGCTGGTTTCACCTCTGTCCATGGTCCTGAAATTATGTTGCTGCTGCCCCCCTCCCCCCCCAGTCCGCCAGCTGACACTATATTTTTCAAACTTTGCTCTTGTTACATAACTTTTAGCTAATTATTATAGTATTTTACATGCACCTACATTTTGTTTTTAGAGATGTTGCATGTATCTTGATATTACTCTTTAATTCTGATATGCACTTTTAAAAAGTCTACTTTGATAAATGAGCGACCATGAAAAACCTGTGAATGACTATTTACAGTAGGCTAACTATGTTTTGTACCAGCTGTTATGGCGAAAAATATACTCTAGATGTCAGTATGCACTCATGAAAAACAAGTCTTGGATTTCACACCCATTTGCAACGACACACAAGCCAGATTTTATTGTTGTAGCTCTACACGGTCTAGACGCTTGAGAACAGGACTTCGGTGTAAAAATCTGTGGATATCCGAGAAGATCATATATTATCGTTCATCTTTTGTTTTATCTTTTTTTGCGGTGCAATGGGGAACAAAATATTTTCGCCTTGCTGCCACAGACTCGTTGTTTTTTTCCTTTTCCTCCACACCATCAATGGAGACATGAGCTATTCTGTCCCGGAGGAGATGAAACGTGGATCTCTAATTGGGAATATTGCCAAGGATTTGGGATTAAATGTGGGCCAGCTATTTGCTCGTAAAGCGCGCATTGATGCAGAGGATGGCGACGTGCAACACTGCGGCATCAACCTCAACACGGGTGATTTGATTGTTCAGGAGAGGATTGACAGAGAAGATCTTTGTGGCAAAAAGGCATCCTGTTTATTAAAACAGGAACTAGTATTTGAAAACCCATTCGAGCTACATCGTATTAGTATCCATGTACTGGATATCAATGATAACTCACCACAGTTTAATGAGGATTCACTTAAATTTGAAATCCGAGAATCAGCAGTTAAGGGTGCTCATTTTCTTCTTGGCGAAGCACATGATGGTGACATCGGAGAAAATTCAGTTCAAAGCTACACTTTACAACAGAATGATAATTTCAAATTAAATGTAAATACTAAACCAGGGGGACGGAAGTATTGTGAATTGGTCCTAGACAAAGAATTGGACAGAGAAGATAAAAATGACATCATGCTCTTGCTGACTGCTTATGATGGCGGCTCTCCTCAGAGATCAGGAACAGTAGTCATACATGTCAATGTGCTGGATGCTAATGACAATGTACCAGTGTTTAGTCAGAAAGTCTATAAAGCCAGTCTGCCTGAAAACTCTCCTGCTGATACATTGGTGACCACAGTGAGTGCAAGTGATGCAGATGAAGGATTAAATAGTGAAATTACATACGCATTTGACCATTCTTCTGATGACAAAAGTAATGTATTTACTTTACACCCCAAAACTGGAGAAGTCAAAGTGGCTGGTATTGTTGATTATGAGAAAGTAACATCACATGAAATGCAAATAAGCGCTAAAGATGGTCTGGGATTAATTTCTTATTCTACTTTATTTGTTGAAATTCTTGATACAAATGATAATTACCCAGTAATACAGTTAAAATCATTGTCTAATCCAGTATCAGAAAATGTGCCACAAGGTACGGAGGTGGGCATCATTCATGTACAAGACAGAGATTCTAATCAGAACGGACAGGTGCATTGCTCTATTCAACAAAATGTCCCCTTTAAATTAGTTCCTTCTATTAAAAACTATTATTCTTTGGTAACTACAGGACAACTTGACCGTGAACTAGTGTCAGATTATAACATTACAATCAGTGCCACTGACGAGGGCTCTCCTCCTTTGTCCTCCAACAAAAGTGTTAACTTGTCTGTGGGAGACATCAACGACAACCCACCTGTGTTTGAGGAACAGTCCTACAACGCATATGTGAGTGAAAATAACAAAGCTGGCTCCATGTTATGTTCTGTTAGTGCTCGTGACCCCGACTGGAGACAGAATGGCACTGTAATTTACTCTCTTTTACCCACTGAGGTGAACGGTGCCCCTGTGTCCTCCTATGTGTCTGTTAATGGAGACACGGGGATGATCCATGCCGTCAGATCTTTTGATTACGAACACTTGAGGAGTTTTCAAGTCCATGTGATGGCCAGAGACAACGGTTCTCCTCCGCTGAGCAGCAACGTGAGCGTCAGTGTGTACATATCGGACCTGAATGACAACTCTCCTCAGATACTGTACCCCGCCCCGGAGGGCAACTCCTTCATGACCGAGCTGGTCCCCAAAGCTGCACACGGAGGCTCTGTTGTGTCCAAAGTTATAGCGGTGGACGCCGACTCTGGACAGAACGCCTGGCTGTCCTATTATATTGTCAAGTCCACAGATCCGGGACTTTTCACCATTGGTCTCCACAGTGGAGAGATCAGGACCCAGCGGGACATTTCGGAGTCTGACAGCATGAAACAGAACCTGATTGTGGCCGTGAAAGATAACGGACAGCCCCCTCTCTCTGCCACCTGCTCCATGTATTTACTAATTTCGGATAACTTGGCTGAGGTGCCAGAACTGAAGGACATTTCTTATGACGAAAATAATTCCAAAGTGACTTCTTACCTGATCATCGCCCTGGTGTCTGTGTCCACCTTCTTCCTGACCTTCATCATCATCGTCCTGGGTGTGAGGTTTTGTCGCAGGAGAAAGCCCAGACTGTTGTTTGATGGAGCAGTTGCCATCCCCAGTGCGTATCTCCCTCCTAATTACGCAGATGTTGACGGCACAGGAACTTTACGCAGCACCTACAACTATGACGCCTACTTGACAACCGGTTCCAGAACCAGTGACTTTAAGTTTGTGTCTTCTTACAATGACAACACGCTGCCTGCTGACCAAACTCTCAGGAAAAGTCCAAGTGACTTTGTTGATGACCTTCACGATTCTTTCGACCCCTTGGAGGTAGGCCTATATGCTAGCATTTAAACATTTAAGTTATTTCAGAATATTTATTTGTGGCTCAGTGTGAGAATTTTTTCATGATGGCCTTCTGACAACTATCCTATAACTCATTTTACAAATCTTACAATGACAAGACGATTCCTGCTGACCAGACTCTCAGAAAAAGTCCAAGTGACTTTGATGAGATGTTTGGAGATGCTCACAACTCTCCAGAAGTAGAACACAACACTATTTATTTTAGTTTTACTTGTTGTTTGCCAAATACATGCTTTTTTCATTCAGTCTTTGTTTTAGCATTTTGAACAACTGGATGTTGTTCAAATATAGGTAACAATCGTTAAAGGTTTACAAGGGGTGTCCTGTTCAGGGCCATGGGAAACCTGAAGCCTATTCCAACTAATGAAAGTTCAAACTGCATCCTGGCTTGGTTGTTACTCAGTCATAAAAAATCCAAAATCTGGGACCAACAATTCCTTCTGGATTTTTCAACTTTATTTCAAAGGTCAGTTCATAAGGTTCAATTGTGCTGGTTTTGTTTATGTTGGGTCGCCTTTTGGTAAGCCTTGATATGCACATTGGCTTCTGCATGGGCTGCTCGAGTGTTTATTGGGTTGTTATTTGGGGCCAATATAAATTTGAGCTTGTAGAACTCCCCATGCAGCTTGAGCAAAGAAAGATGTCGTTATTGTTTTAGATTTGTATATGCCTCTTCGTAAATTCTATAATATTCTGCATTGATGTGTTTTAGTCTCATTACCTAGTCCGAAAATATATAGTTTTGTGCTGCTGTGACAGCTTGGCATTGCAGTCTGATTTTATCAAAAACATTTCCACACATAGTAATTATATATGCACATGTCAAGTATTTTTTGATTCCATGTAGTCATTTTATTGCATTAATTATACAGATTGTTTCTGTAAATGCAACATGTTTCCTGATTATCAATTCATAGTAGTTTTGGAGTTTAATCTAGAGTAGTTCTCATGCAAATCATTTTCTGAGCAGATACATATAATTTCATGCAGTGAGAGTGATTTGCTCATTTGACATTGTTTCCTTAATTAAAAAATATTTAATGTGAGTTTTGTGGCACTATATATTTGCATTATGTTTCCTGTAAAGTGCCTACAGCTGTTGCTGGTGTATCCCTTAACAAATTAGTCCAGTGCATGTGTTTCATGTTATGAGGGAGTTTCTCTAAAAACAATATACATCTACTAAAATAAGTCTTCACTTGGTTTTCCTACTTTCAATGTATGGTTATTGTCTATATGCTTGCTTTCAATAATTACTATCACATCTGAAAAAAACTAATTTGCATTTGAACCATTCAGTCTCAGTGGTGAATGGTGATGTCAACTGTATTTGCAGATTATGTCACGTGGGCTGTATTTGCAGAATAATTCGACCATTTGATTCTATTTTGAATAGATTTTGAGCTGTTGTAGTGCATTTAAAGAACGAAACACTTCGGAACATGAATTTATTATTATTATTATTATTATTATTATTATTATTATTATTATTATTATTATTATTATTATTATTATTATTATTATTATTATTATCATCACCACCACCATCATCATAATTGTTAAATATTGATTGCACTTTTTAAGCAAATTCATTCACGTGCAGCTTGTGTTGCTTTTTGCTAAACAGCAACCAAGGCCGGAAACACTTTTTCCCCCGAATTTAGCTTGTGATTCAGGTAATTTGTCACAAAAAGCTAATATAATGACCGTAATTAGACATTATCAAGTACACAAGCAGGTATTTATTTCGTTCATAAGTAATAATTTTAATTTAGTTTTAGAGAAATTATTCCTTGCTTGACATAAAGTAGTAGATATTTAGCTGACGAATGCTATAAAAACATGTTTTTTTCGTGAAACATAATTAAAACATGTTGGTTGCAAACGAAGTTTTTTCCCCACTGTTTTTGTTAGAAGAAATATAGGCTATACTATAATGATCATAAAAATATTATTGACAACAAACTGTACTCACGGTGGCGCAATAGACCAGCCTTTAAATTGTTAAACGCCCTTTTTCATCTGTAGTGGACTGACATGCTTGCATGCAGTGATTTGGGAGACCACATTTTTCTCCAGACCTCTCGGAAGGCGACCATGATGGATTCTGAAATGTCTTCGTTTACATCGCGCACCTTTTATTTATTTTTCATTTTCCTTTTGCTGCATTCCTCACATGGAGACGTGAGCTTTTCCTTTCCAGAGGAGATGAAACAAGGATCTGTTATTGGAAATTTAGCCAAGGAGCTCAGGTTGGAGACCAGCGCGCTGTCCATCAGAAAAGCGCGCATCGACACGGACGGGAGCGGAAAACGTTACTGTGATCTAAACGTGAGAAATGGCGAGCTGCTTGTGACAGACAGGATTGACAGAGAGGTGCTTTGTGGCAATAAGGCTTCATGTGTCCTAAAACAGGAAGTCGTGCTGGAGAATCCACTTGAGCTTCATCGAATTAATTTACATATTCAAGATATAAATGATAATGCGCCACTATTTAATGATGGCTTGATTGAATTGGAGATACGGGAGTCAGCCGTTAAAGGAGCTCGTTTTGTGTTAGAGGAGGCGCACGATGCAGATATAGGACAACATTCGGTGCAGCAGTACATCTTAAGGAAAAATGATAATTTCGTTTTGGCTGTCAGTGGTAACACACTAGAACTCGTTCTTGACAAGGAACTTGACCGTGAGCAGCAACGGGAAATGAATTTGCTTCTCACAGCTTTAGATGGCGGCTCTCCTCAGAAATCAGGTACAGCAGTCATACACGTCACAGTGCTGGATGCTAATGATAACGCCCCTGTGTTCAGCCAGGCTGTTTATAAAGCCAGTCTGCCTGAAAACTCTCCCCCAGATACAATAGTGATTCGTGTTAGTGCTACTGATGATGATGAAGGAGTAAATGGGGAGGTTAGTTATGATTTTGGACATGTTACAGAAGATGTGAAGAAGTTATTCATTATTGATCGTAAAGTGGGTGCAATAGCTGTAATTGGCACTGTTGACTATGAATCTAGCACATCATATGAAATCCGTGTGAGGGCAAAAGACGGGCTAGGACTGTCAACATATGCTAATGTGGTTATCTCAATCACTGATGTGAATGATAATGCCCCTGAGATCAATTTAAAGTCACTGTCTAAATCAGTAGCTGAGAATGTGTTACCTGGTACTGAGGTGGGCATCATTAATGTGCAGGATGGAGATTCTGAGCAGAATGGACAGGTGCGTTGCTCCATTCAACAAAATGTCCCCTTTAAATTAATTCCTTCTATTAAAAATTATTATTCTTTAGTGACCACAGGACAGCTGGACCGTGAATTAGTGTCAGATTACAACATTACAATCAGTGCCATTGACGAGGGCTCTCCTCCTCTGTCCTCCTTTAAAAGTGTTCACTTGTCTGTGGGAGACATCAACGACAACCCACCTGTGTTTGAGGAACAGTCCTACAGCGCACATGTGAGTGAAAATAACAAAGCTGGCTCCACTTTATGCTCAGTGAGTGCTCGAGACCCCGACTGGAGACAGAATGGCACAGTAATTTACTCTCTCTTACCTGCTGAGGTGAATGGTGCACCGGTGTCCTCCTATGTGTCTGTTAACGGAGACACTGGTGTGATCCACGCCGTCAGTTCGTTTGATTACGAACACTTGAGGAGTTTTCAAGTCCACGTGATGGCCAGAGACAACGGTTCTCCTCCGCTGAGCAGCAACGTGAGCGTCAGTGTGTACATATCGGACCTGAATGACAACTCTCCTCAGATACTGTACCCCGCCCCGGAGGGCAACTCCTTCATGACCGAGCTGGTCCCCAAAGCTGCACATGGAGGCTCTGTGGTGTCCAAAGTGATAGCGGTGGACGCCGACTCTGGACAGAACGCCTGGCTGTCCTATCATATTGTCAAGTCCACAGATCCAGGACTTTTCACCATTGGTCTCCACAGTGGAGAGATTAGGACCCTGCGGGACATTTTGGAGTCTGACAGCATGAAACAAAACCTGATTGTGGCCGTGAAAGATAACGGACAGCTCCCTCTCTCTGCCACCTGCTCCATTTATTTACTCATTTCGGATAACTTGGCTGAGGTGCCAGAACTGAAGGACATTTCTTATGACGACAAGAATTCCAAAGTGACCTCTTACTTGATCATCGCCTTGGTGTCCGTGTCCACCTTCTTCCTGACCTTCATCATCATCGTCCTGGGTGTGAGGTTTTGTCGCAGGAGAAAGCCCAGACTGTTGTTTGATGGAGCAGTTGCCATCCCCAGCGCGTATCTCCCTCCTAATTACGCAGATGTTGATGGCACAGGAACATTACGCAGCACCTACAACTATGACGCCTACTTGACAACCGGTTCCAGAACCAGTGACTTTAAGTTTGTGTCTTCTTACAATGACAACACGCTGCCTGCTGACCAAACTCTCAGGAAAAGTCCAAGTGACTTTGTTGATGACCTTCACGATTCTTTCGACCCCTTGGAGGTAGGCCTATATGCTAGCATTTAAACATTTAAGTTATTTCAGAATATTTATTTGTGGCTCAGTGTGAGAATTTCTTCATGATGGCCTTCTGACAACTATCCTATAACTCCTTTTACAAATCTTACAATGACAAGACGATTCCTGCTGACCAGACTCTCAGAAAAAGTCCAAGTGACTTTGATGAGATGTTTGGAGATGCTCACAACTCTCCAGAAGTAGAACACAACACTATTTATTTTAGTTTTACTTGTTGTTTGCCAAATACATGCTTTTTTCATTCAGTCTTTGTTTTAGCATTTTGAACAACTGGATGTTGTTCAAATATAGGTAACAATCGTTAAAGGTTTACAAGGTGTGTCCTGTTCAGGGCCATGGGAAACTTGGCGCCTATTCCAACTGGTGAAAGTTCAAACTGCATCCTGGCTTGGTTGTTATTCAGTCATAAAAAAATCCAAAATCTGGGACCAACAATTCCTTCTGGATTTTTCAACTTTATGTCAAAGGTCAGCTCATAAGGTTCAATTGTGCTGGTTTTGTTTATGTTGGGTCGCCTTTTGGTAAGCCTTGATATGCACATTGGCTTCTGCATGGGCTGCTCGAGTGTTTATTGGGTTGTTATTTGGGGCCAATATAAATTTGAGCTTGTAGAACTCCCCATGCAGCTTGAGCAAAGAAAGATGTCGTTATTGTTTTAGATTCTTATTTGCCTCTTCATAAATTCTATAATATTCTGCATTGATGTGTTTTAGTCTCATTACCGAGCCCGAAAATATATAGTTTTGTGCTGCTGTGACAGCTTGGCATTGCAGTCTTATTTTATCAAAACATTTCCACACATAGTAATTATATATACACATGTCAAGTATTTTTTGATTCCATGTAGTCATTTTATTGCATTAATTATACAGATTGTTTCTGTAAATGCAACATGTTCCAAGTAAATACTGTTTTATTTAAGCAAAAACACGTTTCCTGATTATCAATTCATAGTAGTTTTGGATTTTAATCTGGAGTAGTTCTCATGCAAATCATTTTCTGAGCAGATACATATAATTTCATGCAGTGAAAGTGATTTGCTCATTTGACATTGTTTCCTTGATTAAATAATTATTTAATGTGAGTTTTGTGGCACTGTATATTTGCATTATGTTTCCTGTAAAGTGCCTACAGCTGTTGCTGGTGTATTCCTTAACAAATTAGTCCAGTGCATGTGTTTCATGTTATGAGGGAGTTTCTCTAAAAACAATATACATCTACTAAAATAGGTCTTCACTTGGTTTTCCTACTTTCAATGTATGGTCATTGTCTATATGCTTGCTTTGAATAATTACTATCACATCTGAAAAAAACTAATTTGCATTTGAACCATTCAGTCTCAGTGGTGAATAGTGATGTCAGCTGTATTTGCAGATGATGTCACTTGGGCTGTATTTGCAGATTAATTCGACCATTTGATTATATTTTGAATGTATGTTGAGCTGTTGTAGTGCATTTAAAGAACGAAACACATCTGAACATGAATTTGTTATTATTATTCTTTTTCTTATTATTATTATTATCATCACCACCACCATCATCATCATTGTTAAATATTGATTGTACTTTTTAAGCAAATTCATTCACGTGCAGCTTGTGTTGCTTTTTGCTAAACAGCAACCAAGGCCGGAAAAACTTTTTTCCCCCAATTTAGCCTGTGATTCAGGTAATTTGTCACAAAACGCTAATATAATGACCGTAATTAGACATTATCAAGTACACAAGCAGGTATTTATTTCGTTCATAAGTAATAATTTTAATTTAGTTTTAGATAAATTATTCCTTGCTTGACATAAAGTAGTAGATATTTAGCTGACGAATGCTATAAAAACATGTTTTTTTCGTGAAACATAATTAAAACATGTTGGTTGCAAACTAAGTTTTTTCCCCACTGTTTTTGTTAGAAGAAATATAGGCTATACTATAATGATCATAAAAATATTATTGACAACAAACTGTACTCACGGTGGCGCAATAGACCAGCCTTTAAATTGTTAAACGCCCTTTTTCATCTGTAGTGGACTGACATGCTTGCATGCAGTGATTTGGGAGACCACATTGTTCTCCAGACCGCTCGGAAGGCGACCATGATGGATTCTGAAATGTCTTCGTTTACATCGCGCACCTTTTATTTATTTTTCATTTTCCTTTTGCTGCATTCCTCACATGGAGACGTGAGCTTTTCCTTTCCAGAGGAGATGAAACAAGGATCTGTTATTGGAAATTTAGCCAAGGAGCTCGGGTTGGAGACCAGCGCGCTGTCCATCAGAAAAGCGCGCATCGACACGGACGGGAGCTGAAAACGTTACTGTGATCTAAACGTGAGAAATGGCGAGCTGCTTGTGACAGACAGGATTGACAGAGAGGTGCTTTGTGGCAATAAGGCTTCATGTGTCCTAAAACAGGAAGTCGTGCTGGAGAATCCACTTGAGCTTCATCGAATTAATTTACACATTCAAGATATAAATGATAACGCGCCGGTGTTTAATGATGACTTAATTAATTTGGAAATACAGGAGTCAGCCGATAAAGGAGCTCGTTTTGTGTTAGAGGAGGCGCACGATGCAGATATAGGACAACATTCGGTGCAGCAGTACATCTTAAGGAAAAATGATAATTTCGTTTTGGCTGTCAGTGGTAACACACTAGAACTCGTTCTTGACAAGGAACTTGACCGTGAGCAGCAACGGGAAATGAATTTGCTTCTCACAGCTTTAGATGGCGGCTCTCCTCAGAAATCAGGTACAGCAGTCATACACGTCACAGTGCTGGATGCTAATGATAACGCCCCTGTGTTCAGCCAGGCTGTTTATAAAGCCAGTCTGCCTGAAAACTCTCCCCCAGATACAATAGTGATTCGTGTTAGTGCTACTGATGATGATGAAGGAGTAAATGGGGAGGTTAGTTATGATTTTGGACATGTTACAGAAGATGTGAAGAAGTTATTCATTATTGATCGTAAAGTGGGTGCAATAGCTGTAATTGGCACTGTTGACTATGAATCTAGCACATCATATGAAATCCGTGTGAAGGCAAAAGACGGACTAGGACTGTCAACATATGCTAATGTGATTATTTCCGTCACTGACGTGAATGACAACACCCCTGTGATAAATTTAAAGTCAATGTCTGATCCAGTAGCAGAGAATGTGCCACCTGGTACAGAGGTGGGCATCATTAATGTGCAAGACAGAGACTCAGAGAAGAACGGACAGGTCCGCTGCTCCATTCAAAAAAAATTCCCTTTTAAACTAGTTCCTTCTATTAAAAATTATTATTCTTTAGTGACCACAGGACAGCTGGACCGTGAATTAGTGTCAGATTACAACATTACAATCAGTGCCATTGACGAGGGCTCTCCTCCTCTGTCCTCCTTTAAAAGTGTTCACTTGTCTGTGGGAGACATCAACGACAACCCACCTGTGTTTGAGGAACAGTCCTACAGCGCATATGTGAGTGAAAATAACAAAGCTGGCTCCACTTTATGCTCAGTGAGTGCTCGAGACCCCGACTGGAGACAGAATGGCACAGTAATTTACTCTCTCTTACCTGCTGAGGTGAATGGTGCACCGGTGTCCTCCTATGTGTCTGTTAACGGAGACACTGGTGTGATCCACGCCGTCAGTTCGTTTGATTACGAACACTTGAGGAGTTTTCAAGTCCACGTGATGGCCAGAGACAACGGTTCTCCTCCGCTGAGCAGCAACGTGAGCGTCAGTGTGTACATATCGGACCTGAATGACAACTCTCCTCAGATACTGTACCCCGCCCCGGAGGGCAACTCCTTCATGACCGAGCTGGTCCCCAAAGCTGCACATGGAGGCTCTGTGGTGTCCAAAGTGATAGCGGTGGACGCCGACTCTGGACAAAACGCCTGGTTGTCCTATCATATTGTCAAGTCCACAGATCCAGGACTTTTCACCATTGGTCTCCACAGTGGAGAGATTAGGACCCTGCGGGACATTTTGGAGTCTGACAGCATGAAACAAAACCTGATTGTGGCCGTGAAAGATAACGGACAGCCCCCTCTCTCTGCCACCTGCTCCATGTATTTACTAATTTCGGATAAGCCAGAACTGAAGGACATTTCTTATGACGACAAGAATTCCAAAGTGACTTCTTACCTGATCATCGCCCTGGTGTCTGTGTCCACCTTTTTCCTGACCTTCATCATCATCGTCCTGGGTGTGAGGTTTTGTCACAGGAGAAAGCCCAGACTGTTGTTTGATGGAGCAGTTGCCATCCCCAGCGCGTATCTCCCTCCTAATTACGCAGATGTTGACGGCACAGGAACTTTACGCAGCACCTACAACTATGACGCCTACTTGACAACAGGTTCCAGAACCAGCGACTTTAAGTTTGTTTCTTCTTACAATGACAACACGCTTCCTGCTGACCAGACTCTCAGAAAAAGTCCAAGTGACTTTGATGACATGTTTGGAGATGCTCACAACTCTCCAGAGGTAGGAAACAACACTATTTAAGTTAGTTTTACTTGTTGTTTGCCAAAGATGCTTGTTCATTTGGTCTTTGATTCAGCATTTTGAACAACTGGATGTTGTTCAAATATAGGTAACAATAGTTAAAGGTTTACAAGGTGTGTCCTGTTCAGGGCCATGGGAAACCTGGTACCTATCCCAACTGGTGAAAGTTCAGACTGCATCCTGGCTTGGCTTGGTTGTTACTCAGTCATAAAAAATCATTCCAACTTCATTTACTGTTGTGGCTCTTTCCTGGGACCAACAATTCATTCTGGATTTTTTAACTTGTCAAAGATCAGCTCATAAGGTTCAATTGTGCTGGTTTTGTTTATGTCGGGTCGCCATTTGGTAAGCCTTGATATGCACATTGGCTTCTGCATGGGCTTTGAGCTTGTAGAACTCCCCATCCAGCTGGAGCTGAGAAATATGTTGTTGTTGTTTTAGATTCTTATTTGCCTCTTCATAAATTATATAATATTCTGCAATGATGTGTTTTAGTCTTATTACCTAAACAATATAGTTTTGTGCTGCTGTGACAGCTTGGCATTGAAGTCTGATTTTATCAAAAACATTTCCACACATAACAATTATATATACACATATCAAGTATTTGTTTTATTCCATGTTAGTCATTTTATGCATTTCTTATACAGATTGTTTCTGTAAATGCAACATATTCCAAGTAAATACTTTTTTATTTAAGCAAAAACACGTTTCCTGATTATCAATTCCTAGTAGTTTTGGATTTTAATCGAGAGTAGTTCTCATGCAAATCATTTTCTGAGCAGATACATATAATTTCATGCAGTGAGAGTGATTTGCTCATTTTACATTGTTTCCTTGATTAAAAAGTATTTAATGTGAGTTTTGTGGCACTATATATTTGCATTACGTTTCCTGTAAAGTGCCTACAGCTGTTGCTGGTGTATCCCTTAACAAATTAGTCCAGTGCATGTGTTTCATGTTATGAGGGAGTTTCTCTAAAAACAATATACATCTACTAAGATAAGTCTTCGCTTGGTTTTCCTACTTTCAATGTATTTGTAAATGAGTCTTATAATATTTATATATAAAGGTTCTCATTAGGATAGTTAGAAAATTGTGATGTTAAATAATTAGTTAAATAAATAAATAAATAAATAAATACTCTGCCATCAATATTTACTTAAATGCAATGTGTCATATGTCTCCATGAAAGTGTTATTCAATGTGCCTTTATAGTTTAATACTTATTTGAAGACACATTCATTAACACATGTAGGATTTAATTAACAAGTGCTACCTTTAATTAATGTCACATTTAGATAAGAGTTGATGGTGTAATTATTGAATGTATCACTTATGGTCATGGTCTATATATGCTTGCTTTCAATAATTACTATCATATCTGGAAAAAAAACAAATTTGCATTTGAACCATTTAGTCTCAGTGGTGAATGGTGATGTCAGGTGTAATTGCAAATGATGTCACATGGGCTGTATTTGCAGATTAATTCGACCATTTGATTATATTTTGAAGTCATTTTGAGCTGTTGTAGTGCATTTAAAAAAACTAAACACACTGGAACATGAATAAATTATTATTATTATTATTATTATTATTATGATTAGTAGTAGTAGTAGTAGTAGTAGTACTCGTAGTCTATTTACAAAATGTAACACACTGGAACAGGAATAGATTTATTATTATTATTATTATTATTATCACTACCACCACCATCATCATCATCTTTGTTAAATATTGATTGCACTTTTTAAGCAAATTCATTCACGTGCAGCTTGTGTTGGTTTTTGCTGAACTTTTTTTTTTTCAATTTAGCTTGTGATTCAAGTAATTTGTCACAAAAGGCTAATATAATGACCGTAATTAGACATTATCAAGTACATATAAGACTGTTGTTTGGTGGAGCAATTGCCATCCCCAGCAAATATCTCCCTCCTAATTACGCAGATGTTGATGGCACAGGAACTTTACGCAGCACCTACAACTATGACGCCTACTTGACAAAAGGTTCCAGAACAAGCGACTTTAAGTTTGTGTCTTCTTACAATGACAACACGCTGCCTGCCGACCAGACTCTCAGGAAAAGTCAGAGTGACTTCAATGTTTGGTGATGCTGAATGTTCTCCTAAGGTATGATAAAAAGTTCAATTTTACTTAGTCTATTTTATTGTTCCTCAAAGGTATTCATCATTTATGCTGTTAGTCTGTTGTTAGAGCTGGTGAAAATCAGACTGTTTGCCTGATTAGTGACTACTCAATCACAAATGTCTTCTTACTTAATCTACTATTGTCCCTCATAACCACCTTTTCTTGAGATCTACATGATTTCTTCATGGCTTTACTTGTTGTCATTTTTCAGCTCATAAGATTGATAAATGCATGACTTTGCTTCATAAATACTGTGATGCTTTGGCTACAAGTTGAAGCTTGTGTAGCCGGTTGGGGTAAAACATCTCAGGGGTTACATTCTGTCCTCATCAATGATATAACACTCATCGCAAATACACAAAGATGATCCTTTAGTAAGTTTTAACTTCCTTTTTTTCTAGTTTGCTATACAAAGTATTTTCTCTATTTTGCTGTAGCGGATTTGCAATAAAAAAAACATGTGGTGCAAACATGTTTTATGGTGAGGCATAGTGTTGATATTTCTGATGTTGAACATTTATTTCAAAGATAAATATATTGTTTTATCCAGTGGCTTGCTCAATTTGTATCGATCAATATCTTGGGGAAAAAAACAGCAATGAGTCATTTTGTTTGGTTCAAATCTGGGGTGCCATGAGAGAACTGTGACACTTTTAGAGCAAGTACCCATAGCTGACAGGGGCCCTGTAAATCATATGTATGAATCATATTTTCAATTGATGACATTAAAGTGGCAGATCTCAAAGTGATATTGCCTCACAGGGTCCCAAATCCCCGGAACCCTTGTTAGTTAATGATAACTATGTTAAAATCACATGATGTGGTGGCTTGTGGTACAAATATGGATTTGATTTTTCTCCTTTATACAGTATTGTACTATATGTGTTCAGCATATTAGATGTTGTTGTGTTTCTAATCTCCATTAACAAGTTTATACATGCAGTGATTTTGTTTGTTTGTTTATTTGTTTGTGTTTTTTTTATTGTGGTTGTTTTCAATACTTTCATCAGATCAGAATGGCAAACCAGTATTTCAAACATTGACCCCCTGCAAAAAAGTTAAATAAAAAATAACCTAATTGTTTGCTCACATTGCAGTAAATGCTTCACTCTTTAGAGAAATTAATTCAAATGCTTTTATGGTCAACAGTTTTCATTTATTTATAAACGTATTTATTTATTTATTTATTTATTTAAGGGTGCAGCATGACTACCAAGCTATCGTTGTATTTGAATTGTGACTTACTGAAGGCAGTTTGTCAAACAAGTCAGTGACACTATCGACATACTTAATTTTCAGTTATAACCACCTGCATTTGTTGCACTTAATCAAACTGTTAAAAATATAAGACACTTTTATTTAATAGACTAATGAGAGCAAAACAAGTTTGGGCTGCTATATATTCAAAATATTTATATTGTATTTAAATCAATTTATACTCAAGGTGGCGCAATAGACCAGCCTTTAAATAGTTGAACGCCCTTTTTTTTTTTAAGTGTACTGACGTACTTGAATGTCAGTGGTTTTGTAGCCCACATTGTTCTCCAGCCCGTTCAGAAGGCGTCCATGATGGATTCTAAAATGTCTTTGTTTCCATCGCGCACCTTTTATTTTCTCCTCATTTTGATGCATTCTACACACGGAGACGTGAGCTTTTCCTTTCCCGAGGAGATGAAACGAGAAACGGT
The DNA here is from genome assembly GCF_054856555.1 of Leptonotus elevatus. Classification (NCBI taxonomy): domain Eukaryota; kingdom Metazoa; phylum Chordata; class Actinopteri; order Syngnathiformes; family Syngnathidae; genus Leptonotus; species Leptonotus elevatus. Next base: position 13,787,366 of record NC_141247.1, on the reverse strand, counting down.
GATTGGGAATTTGGCCAAGGAGCTCGGATTGGAGGCGAGTGCGCTGTCCAGCAGAAAAGCGCGAATCGACGCTGACAGGAGCAGAAAACGTTTCTGTGAGCTAAACGTGAGGAATGGCGAGCTGCTTGTGGCCGACAGGATTGACAGAGAGGGGCTTTGTGGCAAAAAGGCTTCATGTGTCCTAAAACAGGAAGTCGTGCTGGAGAATCCACTGGAGCTTCATCGAATTAATTTACACATTCAAGATATAAATGATAACGCGCCGGTGTTTAATGATGACTTAATGAATTTGGAAATCCAAGAGTCTGCCGTCAAAGGAGCTCGTTTTGTGTTAGAAGAGGCACATGATGCGGATGTAGGACAAAATACAGTGCAACAGTACATCCTAAGGAAGAATGACAATTTCGTTTTGGCTGTAAATGATAACACAGTAGAGCTTGTTCTGGACAAAGAACTTGACCGTGAGCAGAAACGGGAAATTAATTTGCTTCTCACAGCTTTAGATGGCGGCTCGCCTCAGAAATCAGGTACAGCAGTCATACATGTCACAGTGCTGGATGCTAATGATAACGCCCCTGTGTTCAGCCAGGCCGTTTATAAAGCCAGTCTTCCTGAAAATTCTCCCCCAGATACAATAGTGATTCGTGTTAGTGCTACTGATGATGATGAAGGAGTAAATGGGGAGGTTAGTTATGATTTTGGACATGTTACAGAAGATGTGAAGAAGTTATTCATTATTGATCGTAAAGTGGGTGCAATAGCTGTAATTGGCACTGTTGACTATGAATCTAGCACATCATATGAAATCCGTGTGAGGGCAAAAGACGGGCTAGGACTGTCAACATATGCTAATGTGGTTATCTCAATCACTGATGTGAATGATAATGCCCCTGAGATCAATTTAAAGTCACTGTCTAAATCAGTAGCTGAGAATGTGTTACCTGGTACTGAGGTGGGCATCATTAATGTGCAGGATGGAGATTCTGAGCAGAATGGACAGGTGCGTTGCTCCATTCAACAAAATGTCCCCTTTAAATTAATTCCTTCTATTAAAAACTATTATTCTCTTGTTTCTACTGGACAACTTGACCGTGAATTAGTGTCAGATTACAACATTACCATCCATGCCACTGATAAGGGCTCTCCTCCTCTGTCCTCCTCCAAAAGTGTTCACTTGTCTGTGGGAGACATCAACGACAACCCACCTGTGTTTGAGGAACAGTCCTACAGCGCACATGTGAGTGAAAATAACAAAGCTGACTCCACATTATGCTCTCTTAGTGCTCAAGACCCCGACTGGAGACAGAATGGCACCGTAATTTACTCTCTCTTACCTGCTGAGGTTAACGGTGCCCCGGTGTCCTCCTATGTGTCTGTTAACGGAGACACGGGGGTGATCCACTCTGTCAGGTCGTTTGATTACGAACACTTGAGGAGTTTTCAAGTCCACGTGATGGCCAGAGACAACGGTTCTCCTCCGCTGAGCAGCAACGTGAGCGTCAGTGTGTACGTGTCCGACATGAATGACAACTCTCCTCAGATACTGTACCCCGCCCCGGAGGGCAACTCCTTCATGACCGAGCTGGTCCCCAAAGCTGCACACGGAGGCTCTGTGGTGTCCAAAGTGATAGCGGTGGACGCCGACTCTGGACAGAACGCCTGGCTGTCCTATCATATTGTCAAGTCCACAGATCCGGGACTTTTCACCATTGGTCTCCACAGTGGAGAGATCAGGACCCAGCGGGACATTTCCGAGTCTGACAGCATGAAACAGAACCTGATTGTGGCCGTGAAAGATAACGGACAGCCCCCTCTCTCTGCCACCTGCTCCATGTATTTACTAATTTCGGATAACTTGGCTGAGGTGCCAGAATTGAAGGACATTTCTTACGACGACAACAATTCCAAAGTGACCTCTTACCTGATTATTGCCCTGGTGTCTGTGTCCACCTTTTTCCTGACCTTCATCATCATCGTCCTGGGTGTGAGGTTTTGTCGCAGGAGAAAGCCCAGACTGTTGTTTGATGGAGCAGTTGCCATCCCCAGCGCATATCTCCCTCCTAATTATGCAGATGTTGACAGCACAGGAACTTTACGCAGCACCTACAACTATGATGCCTACTTGACAACGGGTTCGAGAACTAGTGACTTTAAATTTGTGTCTTCTTACAATGACATCACGCTGCCTGCTGACCAGACTCTCAGGAAAAGTCTGAGTGACTTTGATGAGATGTTTGGTGATCCTGAAGGTTCTCCTGAGGTATGATCAAAAGTTCAATTTTACTTAGTCGACTTTATTGTTCCTCAAAGGTATTCATCATTTATGCTGTTAGTCTGTTGTTAGAGCTGGTGAAAATCAGACTGTTAGCCTGATTATTGACTACTCAATCACAAATTTCTTCTTACTTAATCTATTATTGTCCCTCATAACCACCTTTTCTTGAGATCCACTTTTTGTAATTTTTCAGCTCATAAGATCGATAAATGCATGACTTTGCTTCATAAATACTGTGATGCTTTGGCTACAAGTTGAAGCTTGTGTAGCCGGTTGGGGTCAATCATCTCAGGGGTTACATTCTGGCCTCATCAATGATATAACACTCATCGCAAATACACAAACATGATGTATCGATCAATATCTTGGGGGGAAAAAAACAGCAATGAGTCATTTTGTTTGGTTCAAATCTGGGGTGCCATGAGAGAACTGTGACACTTTTACAGCAAGTACCCATAGCTGACAGGGGCCCTGTAAATCATATGTATGAATCATATTTTCAATTGATAGCTTTAAAGTGGCAGAGCTCAAAGTGATATTTTCTCACAGGGTCCCTAATCTTCGGAACCCTTGTTAGTTAATGATAACTATGTTAAAATCAAATGATGTGGTTGCTTGTGGTAAAAATATGGATTAAATTTTCCTCCTTTATACAGTATTGTACTATAATGTGTTCAGCATATTAGATGTTGTTGTGTTTCTAATCTCCATTAACAAGTTAATACATGCAGTGTTTTTATTTGTTTGTGTTTTTTTTCTTGTGGTTGTTTTCAATACTTTCATCAGATCAGAATAGTAAACCAGTATTTCAATTATTGACCCCCCTGAAAATAAAATACAAATAAAGATTATCGTTATTGTTTGCTCACATTATAGTAAGTGCTTCACTCTTTAGAGAAATTAATTCAAATGCTTTTATGGTCAACAGTTTTTATTTATTTATTTATTTATTGGTGCATTATGACTACCAAGCAATCGTTGTATTTGACTTGTGACTTACTGAAGACAGTTTGTCAAACAAGTCAGTGACCCAATCTAAATACTTAATTTTCAGTTATAACCACCTGCATTTGTTGCACTTGATCAAACTGTTACAAATAAAATACACTTTTATTTAATAGACTAATGTGAGCAAAACAGGTTTGGGCTGCTGTATATTAAAAATAATTAGACTGTATTTACATCAATTTATACTCACGGTGGCGCAATAGACCAGCCTTTAAATTGTTGAACGCCCTTTTTTTTTTTAAGTGTACTGACGTACTTGAATGTCAGTGGTTTTGTAGACCACATTGTTCTCCAGCCCGTTCAGAAGGCGTCCATGATGGATTCTAAAATGTCTTTGTTTCCATCACGCACCTTTTATTTTCTCCTCATTTTGATGCATTCTACACACGGAGACGTGAGCTTTTCCTTTCCCGAGGAGATGAAACGAGAATCGGTGATTGGGAATTTGGCCAAGGAGCTCGGATTGGAGGCGAGTGCGCTGTCCAGCAGAAAAGCGCGAATTGACGCTGACAGGAGTAGAAAACGTTTCTGTGAGCTAAACGTGAGGAATGGCGAGCTGCTTGTGGCCGACAGGATTGACAGAGAGGGGCTTTGTGGCAAAAAGGCTTCTTGTGTCATAAAACAGGAAGTCGTGCTGGAGAATCCACTAGAGCTTCATCGAATTAATTTGCACATTCAAGATATAAATGATAACGCGCCGGTGTTTAATGATGACTTAATTAATTTGGAAATACGGGAGTCAGCCGATAAAGGAGCTCGTTTTGTGTTAGAAGAGGCACATGATGCGGACGTGGGACAAAATACAGTGCAACAGTACATCCTAAGGAAGAATGACAATTTCGTTTTGGCTGTAAATGATAACACAATAGAGCTTGTTCTGGACAAAGAACTTGACCGTGAGCAGAAACGGGAAATTAATTTGCTTCTCACAGCTTTAGATGGCGGCTCGCCTCAGAAATCAGGTACAGCAGTCATACACGTCACAGTGCTGGATGCTAATGATAACGCCCCTGTGTTCAGCCAGGCTGTTTATAAAGCCAGTCTGCCTGAAAATTCTCCCCCAGATACAATAGTGATTCGTGTTAGTGCTACTGATGATGATGAAGGAGTAAATGGGGAGGTTAGTTATGATTTTGGACATGTTACAGAAGATGTGAAGAAGTTATTCATTATTGATCGTAAAGTGGGTGCAATAGCTGTAATTGGCACTGTTGACTATGAATCGAGCACATCATATGAAATCCGTGTGAGGGCAAAAGACGGGCTAGGACTGTCAACATATGCTAATGTGGTTATCTCAATCACTGATGTGAATGATAATGCCCCTGAGATCAATTTAAAGTCACTGTCTAAATCAGTAGCTGAGAATGTGTTACCTGGTACTGAGGTGGGCATCATTAATGTGCAGGATGGAGATTCTGAGCAGAATGGACAGGTGCGTTGCTCCATTCAACAAAATGTCCCCTTTAAATTAATTCCTTCTATTAAAAACTATTATTCTCTGGTGACTACTGGACAACTTGACCGTGAAATAGTGTCAGATTACAACATTACCATCAGTGCTACTGACGAGGGCTCTCCTCCTCACTCCTCCTTGAAAACTGTTCACTTGACTATAGGAGACATCAACGACAACCCACCTGTGTTTGAGGAACAGTCCTACAGCGCATATGTTAGTGAAAATAACAAAGCCGGCTCAACTTTATGCTCTGTTAGTGCTCGAGACCCCGACTGGAGACAGAATGGCACTGTAATTTACTCTCTCTTACCTGCTGAGGTTAACGGTGCCTCGGTGTCCTCCTACGTGTCTGTTAACGGAGACACGGGGGTGATCCACGCTGTCAGGTCATATGATTATGAACACTTGAGGAGTTTTCAAGTCCACGTGATGGTCAGAGACAACGGTTCTCCTCCGCTGAGCAGCAACGTGAGCGTCAGTGTGTACATATCGGACCTGAATGACAACTCTCCTCAGATACTGTACCCCGCCCCGGAAGGCAACTCCTTCATGACCGAGCTGGTCCCCAAAGCTGCACACGGAGGCTCTGTGGTTTCCAAAGTGATAGCGGTGGACGCCGACTCTGGACAGAACGCCTGGCTGTCCTATCATATTGTCAAGTCCACAGATCCGGGACTTTTCACCATTGGTCTCCACAGTGGAGAGATCAGGACACATCGGGACCTTTTGGAGTCTGACAGCATGAAACAGAACCTGATTGTGGCTGTGAAAGATAACGGACAGCCCCCTCTCTCTGCCACCTGCTCCATGTATTTACTGATTTCGGATAACTTGGCTGAGGTGCCAGAACTGAAGGACATTTCTTATGACGACAAGAATTCCAAAGTGACCTCTTACTTGATCATCGCCTTGGTGTCCGTGTCCACCTTCTTCCTGACCTTTATCATCATCGTCCTGGGTGTGAGGTTTTGTCGCAAGAGAAAGCCCAGACTTTTGTTTGATGGAGCAGTGGCCATCCCCAGCGCGTATCTCCCTCCTAATTACGCAGATGTTGACGGCACAGGAACTTTACGCAGCACCTACAACTATGACGCTTACATGACAACGGGTTCCAGAACCAGTGACTTTAAGTTTGTTTCATCTTACAATGACTACACGATGCCTGCTGACCAGACTCTCAGGAAAAGCCCATCTGACTTCGATGAGATATTTGGAGATGCTCAAGAGTCACCTGAGGTACAAATAATGATTGCTAATTAATATGTACTTAAATAAATAGCCTGATTGTATTGTAGTTTTTTTCAGAAACTATCACCTAACTTCTAACTTTTTAATTTTACACTTACATTCATCAAACTGAATATATGTCACATATTCATCTTCAAAACTTTTTCTTTAATCTGTCTACACTCTTTTTTTCTGTGTGTGTGTGTGTGTGTGTGTGTGTGTGTGTGTGTGTGTGTGTGTCCCTTCTTCTTTATTCTGTTTTATATTACAATGCAGTTTCTCTTACATTTACATATGCTGTTACCTTTGCTGAAAAAGTAACGCAAAGGGAAAGTACAGTACACCTGAATATTAAATGAAGGTGACAGGTGTGCCACGGCAATTTATATGTCTGCCATGTCTGCCAGTTTAACTGCCTTTGAATGTAAAGAGTGAATACAAATGGAAAATTGACTTTAGTTGCTTTTCAATATAAGACTTAAAAAACGCTGTGCACGGTTTAAAATATTTTTGCTGAAACTTTATTCTCTCCTAAATAATGTTAAAGTAATATTCATCAGCTTGTCATACACATAATCACAATTAGTATGGTTAATTAGTCACTTTACATTAGTTTGGCTGTGGAAAAGTATGTTTTAACTTCCCCTCTTGAAAAAGTATTATTATTATCATTAATATTATTATCATTATTATTACTCTAATTTAGTTCTCCAGTTTATATGTCACATTAATGGTGGGAAAAGTTTTGAAATTATTTACATTGATCTCTTTTTTTTTTTTTCACAAAAACCTGCATTTGGACAGGGGTGTGTGAACTTTTTATATCCACTGTAAGATATATACATTATGATGGGGCTTTTAATGCTTTTAACTATTAATGTAATTATACAAATTATGTTTTGTATTTGCGTTAAACACATAAAATAGTTGCGTTTCAAGAGCAACCTGCACAGATAGATGGATGGCGGATTCAGTGATTCACTTAATCCAAGTATTCTATAGCTGATAAGTGTGATGATAGACTTGGAAATTGGATATTTTATCATCTTACTCATCTTTCCTGGTTTGATTCAATACATTAGATACATGTGATCTTGTTTACTGTTTTTTAGTTGGCTGTGGAAAATTCCATATCACCTTCAAAATAGCTGATTATGAAATTGCTGGTGAGGGCTTTTTAGCCATCAAGTCATCTCTGTGGTGAAATCCTGCTGCATTTCTCTTGTAACTATCCCACTCGGCCTCATGGCGACGCTCTTTGAATATTTGAGTCATCTATTGCGTGTGCTGCTGTAACTGTGTCAGTGAAACTGGAGCATTGGGTGAGAGCTGAAGGCTGTGTGCGTGTGTATGTGCATGTTTGTGTGATGGAGGAAGAGAACAAGTGTGTGTGTGTGTGTGATGGAGGCAGAGAAAAAAATCATGTGTGGGTGTTTGGAGAGGGTTAGAGAGAGAGAGAGAGAGAGAGAGAGAGAGAGAGATGAAATGGGAATAGAGAATCCAAGCTGACAGCTTCCCTAATAGAGCATGAGTAACTCGGCTAGAGAAGCAAGGAAGCGTTGGATTGCAGCACAATTTTCACTTCGACATTTTCAGGAGCATGTTTAGGATTTAGCTCGGTTTTCGACGGTTTATGAGAGAAGACATTCTCTAAAAATGGACCAGCAAAGCAACATTGAGCACTGGAGGGAATTGTTCGTTTTTTGCCTGATTTTTTCCGTGTCATTTGGAGAGGTGCGTTATGTCCTCCCAGAGGAGATGCAGCCGGGTTCCGTCATCGGCAACGTTGCACGAGATCTGGGTCTGCAAGCGAGGGAGCTCTCCACTCGTCGTGCCCGTGTTGTTGCGGACGGAACCAGTCAGCTGTGTGAACTAGACTTGTCGTCAGGCAACCTTTTGATCAGCCAGCGGATCGACCGAGAGGAGCTGTGCGCGCAAGGCAGCGTGTGCACCATCCAGCATCAGCTTTTACTTGAGGACCCCCTTCAAGCATTCAGTCTGCTTTTAGACATTGCAGATATCAACGACAACACTCCTGTGTTTGCTGCAGAGGAGATCAAACTTGATTTGGTGGAATCCACAGTCCTCGGGAGACGTTTTCCCCTGGAGAGTGCGCATGACCCTGATCTTGGAACCAACTCGGTCAGTGAATACAAACTGAGCCCGAATGACCATTTTGGCCTGGAAATTAGTACCCAAATAAATGGGAACGCATACCCAGAGCTTGTTCTGAAAAAGGCATTAGACCGAGAAGCACAAGCTGAACATGTGCTGAAAATCAATGGCATCGACAAGGGAAGTCCAGCCAGAACTGGAACTGCTTCTATCCGAATCCGTGTTTTGGATGCTAATGATAATGTCCCAGTTTTCAGCCAGCGGGTTTACAGGGCATCAGTACTGGAGAACTCTGTCACAGGGACTTTCGTAGCACAACTGAATGCCACAGACTTGGATGAGAGTCTCTATGGAGAGGTAACATACTCTTTCAGTCACCTGACGGACAAGACCAGAGGAGTTGTCAACATTGACCCTCAGAGTGGTGAAGTTCGTGTGGCAGGGGTCATTGACTATGAGGAGGCGAACACTCACGAGTTGGACGTGCAAGCTAAAGACGGAGGCGGCCAGGCTTCCCACTGCAAACTCATCATCGATGTCATCGACGTCAATGACAACAAACCCGTGATTGAAATCAAGTCGGCGTCGGCTTACATACTCGAAGATTCCAAACCCGGAACGATGGTGGCCCTCATCAATATTTATGACATGGACACCGGAAATAGCGGACACGTCACATGTTCCATTCCTGACAATGTCCCGTTTCAAATTGTATCGGAAGTGAAAAATTATTATATGTTGGTGACAGCTGAGACGCTAGACAGAGAGGTTCAATCGCAGTATAACATTACTGTAACGGCAATTGACTCGGGCTCTCCTTCACTGGAGAGCAAAAAAGTTTTATCAATCATGGTTACTGACGTAAATGACAACCCCCCAACTTTTGCACAGAGCAAGTACACCGCCAATATCATGGAAAACCAACCTGTCGGCACATTTGTTGTGAAAGTAACGGCGCAGGATATGGACGACATATCCAATGCTAAATTAATTTACCTAATATCAAAAGAGACAAATATGGAAGTTTCCTCCTTTCTTACCATTAACATGGAAACAGGGGAGCTTTTCACATCGCGGCTCTTTGATTACGAGCAGTCGGTTTACTTCCAAATCAAGGTGGAGGCCCGAGATGGTGGCGACCCCCAACTCACCACCACCTGCACTGTCAACGTTTTTATTAAAGACCAAAATGACAATGCGCCAGTTGTTCTATACCCTGTGCAGGCCTTCATAGCTGAGGATGTCGTTCCCTTTGAAGCACCAAGAGGTTATTTAGTCACCAAAGTGGTGGCCGTAGATGCGGACTCGGGCCACAACGCGTGGTTGTCTTACAGAATAATCAAAGAAACACAGCCAAATCTCTTCATGGTGGGTTTACACACAGGCGAAATTAGAACCCTGCGAGGCTTTATGGAACTCGATGAACTGAAGCAAACAATTGTTATTCAGGTAACGGATAACGGGTCAGAAGCTCTGTCTGCCACAGCGACAGTTAGTATCGCCATTGGCGAGGGGTTGCCGGTTCTACAAGATCTCTTTGAGCTAGCGGATGAATCTCAGGATAGCGATAGCTTAAGGTTCTATTTGATTATTGCCCTGTTCATTGTTTCTTTCCTCTTAATCCTTTTAATCATCGGAGTGTTTTATTTCAATCTTTGTCGCCGTAGTTACGTTTACCGTTCGACCAGTGCCACTCTCCCCGTTTTCCCCACGACGTACTATCCACCTAGTTTTACAGATTTTAGTCGTTGCGGGACGTTGCTGAAAGATGATCGGTATGATCCATTTTTGACCACCGGCTCATGGAGAGGTGACTTTCGCTTTGGTTCAAACACGGATACTGACACACTAAAGAAAAGGAGCGCGGCTTATCAAAAGAACACGCTTAGGCGCACCAGTGCAGACAGATCTACTCTGAAGGTTCGGACCGGGCCCTCACATCCTTGTTATGTCATCACTTGAAAACTGGCTGCAAGTGTTGCACATGCGGTGGATGTAAAAAGTCTACACACCCCTGTACAAATGCAAGGTGTCTGGTGATGAAAAATGAGACCAAACTAGTCAAGGTGGATGGAATTATGAACAGTTTAACATATAAATAAGTGTTAACATAAGACCTTCAGGCTTCTGCTAGAAAGCAAAGAAAAATGTCAGGGAAGCCTACTAGAACAGCTGGACTTGATATGGAGTTAATCAGAAGCACTTTAAATGGTGGCAGGTGTGTGCTGAGCATCATTTACCATGAGTTTGATGGTGAAAGGTTCATTCTGAACAAAGCCACATCCCACTCAAAAGGGGTGTGCAAACTTTTGCAACCACATAATTGCTGTTATTTTTACTTCCCCTCATGATTTTTGCCTTAAAATTAGTTGTACACATGATGATTAGTTTTAAAATATTGGCTTATTTTTTCTTTGTTTTCATCACAAAACTTGAATTTATAGTGGGGTGTGTAGACTTTTGTATTCACTGTGTTTTGTAAACAAAAATGGAAAAAAAAATGACCTGTCAAACACACTCACCGGATACATAATTGAGCATACCCACCATCTGGTATTAGATATTTGTAATATTATTTATATATTTACAGTATTCTGTGATTCAAAATTATGCACGACATCATGATGCAGTACAATTTAATATAATAAAAATATTGTCAATTCAATTAATTCAATTACCGTGAATGGTACTGGTGCCGGTGAGTGTAAGTTGTGATCACGAACTGTAAAGATTTAAATAAATGACATGGCATCATAAAATATTTTTAAATATGCAAAATGTGTGGAATTATGTTCTGTATCTATGCATGGAATTTATTGACCTTGAAAACAATTGTGTGAAACAATCAAATGAACTAATTTCTTAGTTTTGTGTTTATTAATTAAGCACTATATTAATTACTTTTTCTTGTAATGATAGTCAGGTTTTATCGTTCTTTCATTGCTGTAAGTCACTATGACGCGGTCTCTGCTGCAATATTTCCTTACCGATTGTTTGCTCTCTACTTATTTACTATGATAAAATATCTTGTGTGTCATGTGACTGCCAAACTTGTCAGACCTACATTCCTTCACCAGCACGATACAATTTGTGATTTCCAATTCACCCAAATCCTGCTTTCTTTTCCTATCGTTTAAAAATACTAAATATCCAAACAATACAATGCTAATTTGTAATGGCCATTTTCTAGCATGTCTTTTAGCTTCAGCCTTTTGAATGCGGCAATCAATAATTCATCCAACTACAATACATCTTTGTTGTGTTATGCTTTAAAACTACATTGTAATAGAATTATTTAAGAACTGAATAAATCTTTAAATAAATTTTGCTTTTGTAAAAAAGAAAAAAACTTTTAATTTGTCTGTGACTCTTTTCACTGAGGTACAATAAGACACATTATAACACAAATGCAACCTCAACTATTATAATGTCACTCATACTACTACTACTACTACTCCTGATAATATTTAAAGGTAGAATATTAAGGTTAACAATCCCTGTCAGGTCAGTGCTTCAAGCGTAAGTATGTGCAGCCAGGGTAGTGAAGCGGAGATATGTTCTCATGTGATTCATGTTGTTGCTTGCACACACCAATTGAGCTCTGAGCTCTCTTGATCGCAGTCATAATATATTAGTTGTATTGTAGAAAGCTGGCAACTGTTTTGTTTTCCCAAAAATTTATTTTCACATTTAGTACATAGAAATGCATGACAATTAGTATTTTTTTCCCCAGTGCATCTGGTATTTGTAGGGGACTATTGATGTACAGTACATTTTAAGCATTGTTGAGTTTCTACTTCCTCTCATTACAGCACATACTGAACAGGTCAAGTTTTTGGTAAACAGCATTGTGTACATACATATTTATATAATAAAAAAAACGTCCCCTTTACACTTCATTCATCAAACACGTGAGGTCGTAAAATAAACACTCACTGTTTGTGATTTTTCTGAGTTGTCATTGGGCTTCATACTAACAGTTTTTTTTCTTTTTCTGCTCTTTTTTCTTTTGGTCTCCCCCTTCAATGACCCTTCCACTGTGAACCCACAGGTAAGCTCATTTTTAATTACTTCAGCACTCACATGCACTCTACTCCTGTTAAAATATCACACAAGCATTTGTCTCACTCGTTAACTGACACAATCAATATGGTGTCAGTTGACCCAGAATGTGTTTCCATCTGTGCAATCTCTTTGCTTGAGCCTCTTTTTCCACATAACACACTGTGCCAACAAACCTGTTCATCAGTTATGTCATCCAGAACAGAATATTTCCAACATAAGGATTACATCGACTGTAAGTCACTCTTAGCAGTCATGTAACATATGCAGAAAAAAAAGTCATCCTACTGAGACGAAATGTGTTTCCAGTGTAAACCACATGAATATTAATAACTCTGCCCGCTGTTGCTGTGCAGACTTGGGCTTAATAATGCACCATCATGATGTGTACAAGACTGTGCTCTGCAGCAGGATGCTGAAATGGAGCACACACATGCAGGGGATGAGGGGCACTGCCATAATTGCCTTTTCTGGCTCAATGTTGAAAAAAATATTGATGAGAGGTCAGGGGTCTTTCATTGTAAATGGCTGCTTGCTCATCTCATACTGAATGTTTATTCCGTGCAATGTAGGTCACCACTCTTTTATCAGCCCTATATCTATCTATCTATCTATCTATCTTATATTGCAACATTGGAGCGCTGCTTGGTGTGTCGTTTTACTTGATCTCAGTTGGTGGTGCTGTTGAATCAACTTTGAAAGCGCCTCAACCAGTCCATCAGCCTTGAAGGTAAGTTACAGTTTGTTTCCATAGGTTTGGCACATTTCTTGAAACTGAGATGACATTTTCAAAACTGCAAGCTCATGTGGCCAAACAGACTTACATTTGTGCACAACCTATCAGTTAATTAGCAAAAACACATATCTATCCCAAAACTGCTCACACATGCTTCACTCCAAGTTCCTTTCCCCAAAAAGAGTCGGTACAGTCACAACTGCAAAGATCCTTCTCAATTGCTTTGGCTCATCTGCATTCACTTAGTTATTTTGCCAAAAAGAACTTGGATGATTTTGCACAACTCTTTGGATCATCTACAAAAGATTATATCGCTCCCAAAACAGCGTACCTATGTGTCAAAATCACATTTCTATGTCATACAAGTAGTCAATGCACCCAAAATGCATCGTCTCTTTGGCATTCTGTGAGCACTGCAGGTCAAAATCATGAGATAATTTGTCACTACAGCAGAGGTGGAGCTCACAAAATCCAATTATATATAAAACTGAGGGGGAAAAAAATATTTTACAAGAGCAGTTTTCAAAGTTTGTGGTTTGACATACTCTACTCACAGTCAAGAAAATTGCAACACTTTTTATTGACACAAAGTTACTTACACATTAGAGTGCAACAAAAGTAAGTGTAAGCCGAAATCTGTATATTCATGAAAAACTAAAATGATACCTAGCTCACAGCGTAAATGAAAAACGAACTACTGTAACACTTTCACTACACAGTAATTTATGTCAAGTAAATTTGACTCTATTTAGAGTGGGACCAAATAGACTCAGTTTTAGAGTAATATTTACACTTGGAAGAGTGAAGTGAAAAATAAATAAGTAAAAGTCACTCAAGGGTTGAGGAACAAACTCACGACCTTCAGCTTGGGAGATAGCCAATCAACGCCCTGAGCAACAGAGCTCCTGCGGTGTGTTACTGTAGTAAGTATATCGCTCGTGTCAGCTAGAATCTTCATAACTACGAGACGAAAAACATCTTGGAGCTAAGCAAACAGTAGAAGTGGTGTAGCTTATAGTGGTACTGAGGCTGTCCCCCAACCTGAAGGTTCCTCAACCCTTCAGTGTCTTTAATTTTTTTGTCAATTCTTTATTTTACTCCCTTCCAAGTGTAAATATTACTCTAAACTGAGTCTATTTGGTCCCACTCAAAATAGAGTCAAATTTACTCTACAGAATTTACTGTGTAGTCACCTTCCCCCTCTTGGCCATCCATACGCTGCTCTTTGTTTGGCCAAAGGTCTTCATCCACGTAGCAGACAATATTTTCCCTTGCAATGCTGCGAGAGAAAAAAAGGTGTGAATGTCTCAACCATCTTCTACACTGATCCTCTATCATATGCTTGACTAATTTTGAGAATTGAACAAATTATTTTGCATATTATGACTTACACACTGAAATCCTGCTGACATGTTTTGGAGAGGACAGCCATTAGACTGAAAAACAACTAATCCAGTTCGATAAGCAAGGTCTATCCATTTGGAAAATGTGCTAAATGTATAGGCACATTGTGCTAACTGTAGGCTAAATGTACACAACAATTTGCACAGATCCACTGAGGCAATTGAGACATGTACTAAGACATTGGCAATTTGATGAAAGCAATGAGAAATGCCATTCAGTTGAGACCAATTGTAAGGTAGTTTTGGGATTTGTCCATGGCATTTTGAAAATGTCATCTCGGTTTCAAGAAATGTGCCAAACCTATAGAGACAAACTGTAATGCAGGACATTTTTTTAGATGATTGCTGCATTTGACATGAGCTTATGTGAATGATACTTAACATTAATTGTGGGAAAGATACTCAGTGGATACTTCAGTATTTTTTTAATTGATTCTCACAAGCAACAATAGAGACCATTTTGTTTATCTGCCTTATAGCTGTGGTCACCACATAAATTTGTTTGAGAACAATGAGGATGGAGATCTTTGTGGGAGACGTTGCCAAAGACTTGGATGTGAAAATATTGGTTTCTGGCCGAGCTTGGTTTGTTATTGATGGATACAGCCAGTACGTTGTTCTGAACACGTGCTGGATAACAAAGGATATCTTGTTGTCAATAAAATAATTGAGAGGGAGAAAGTATGCGTAAAAAGATCCCTGTGCAGCTTTTCTACAGAAATTCTCTTGGAAGACCCGCATGAGTTTTTTCCCCATCACCATTGAGACATAAGGTGCTCCAGCTTTTCCCCAAAAAGAAATATTTATTGATTTCAGTGAATAAAAATCCATATACATAAATATTCTGCAATGATTGTTGTTATCATACATTTCATTTTTACATTTCCGTACAGTAGCAAAGACAGAAGCCTCCTCACTAAGCCATGCAGCAGTGTCCACTTGCCTACGTGTACAACTATGGCGGGAAAAAAATGAAGTGGAAGTCAACCCAAACATTTTCTTTACAATATGTCATATAGGCCCCCAGTAGTCTAAACACAGCATTTTGAGTAATATTGTGTTTGTGGAATATGTGTTAAGCCGCAAAATCCATCCGTTTTTGTCCTTCTCAGTGGGCGGCCATTTTGCCACTAGCTGTCAACTGAAAATGACATCACAGTTGCTCGGGGCTCAGGCAACAACCAGTCACGACTCAGCTTCAGAAAACGTGAGCTGCGATTGGTCGTTACTTGAGCCCTGAGCAACTGTTAAGCCATTTTTATGGTGACAGCAAATGGCAAAATGAAACTGAGATGCATAAAAACGGGTGGATTTTTCTGCTTAACTCATATTCCACAAATGCAATATTAAACAGACTATCGTGTGGGGCTGCATTGAACATATTATTGTTAATAAAATTTTGGGATGGACTTCCCCTTTAAGAGACCACTGCAAAATGTTCAGTTATGCCAGCAACTGCCATATCTACAACTCTTCACTGCAATGCAATGCAAAAAAAAGTAAGGTGTTTGACATTTTCTGTTAACGTCTATATGATTATGAAGGCAGCATTGTCTTCAAAGTCATATTTGATTTAGAAGTCTATTATTTTCCTTTTGTTTGAATATTTAATCTTTATGCATGTCCGTCTTTTAATATTTTCCATTGGTGTGTAGTTAATAGTGCCTAAGTATGACAAAACTACATACTTGTTGATACTTTCACTTATCTTGAATCTGTAACTAAACAAAAACAAAAAAATAACCGTGAGAACCTGAATTTCTCTTTCACTGCCTATGGTGCTGAAGTACTGCTTAAGCCATGGGAGGCTGTGGAATTATTGACCTAAGCTCACGCAGTATAAATAAAGTAATAATCACCACTTGTATTATTGCTAACTGTCCATCCATCAGTTTTCTGCGCCGCATATTGTCAAAATAATGGCATTTTATCAAATGATAATTTTGTGACTTTGCACAAAATACAATTTTAGACAAAACAATAAAGGCTTGAGTCTATTTTTCAAAATTAATTTTATGTTTGGTCACCTGAAGACGTTTTTTTTTCCTTATTTTTTTTTCTTATTTTTTTTTTTAAACCCAGAGTCTGACCAGACTCATTATGGGCCTGCTAAGCGGAGCAAGCAGCAGCGAAGCTGCTGCTTGCGGAGCAAGCAGGCACATATTACTATCCTAGAAAAAAGGGTTTAATATTTTTCTTATTATGGGCCTGCTAAGCGGAGCAAGCAGCAGCGAAGCTGCTGCTTGCGGAGCAAGCAGGCACATATTACTATCCTAGAAAAAAGTGTATATTATTATTATGGGCCTGCTAAGCGGAGCAAGCAGCAGCGAAGCTGCTGCTTGCGGAGCAAGCAGGCACATATTACTATCCTAGAAAATGGGTTTATTATGGGCCTGCTAAGCGGAGCAAGCAGCAGCGAAGCTGCTGCTTGCGGAGCAAGCAGGCACATATTACTATCCTAGAAAAAGGGTTTATTATGGGCCTGCTAAGCGGAGCAAGCAGCAGCGAAGCTGCTGCTTGCGGAGCAAGCAGGCACATATTACTATCCACCCTAGAAAAGGGTTTATTATGGGCCTGCTAAGCGGAGCAAGCAGCAGCGAAGCTGCTGCTTGCGGAGCAAGCAGGCACATATTACTATCCTAGAAAAGGGGTTTATTTTTTTTATTATGGGCCTGCTAAGCGGAGCAAGCAGCAGCGAAGCTGCTGCTTGCGGAGCAAGCAGGCACATATTACTATCCACCCTAGAAAAGGGTTTATTATTTTTCTTTTTCTTTTTTATTCTTCCACCGACTTTTCCGCAAAAATGCGGCCCGAACCGTAGATCGCACCGGGACAAATGAGGTATCAAACGATGCGGCTCGCTCTGACTCGCTGCGCTATTATTTTTATAAGAATTCCCAGTTACCATGGCGACGCTATTCCCAAAAAACCACCCAAAATTCAAGGAAGGAAAAACCCATAGGAATGAATGGGATATCAACTCCAAACGAGCACCTTTTTCCAAGACACGCTGCGCGCGCATACGTTCACCGATTGATATGAATTTTAGCTCATTTTGTTGGAATTTTTCCCATCTTTAGCTCAGTGTCAAAAAAAATATTAAGGAATGAAAGCTCTTCCCCCTGTGCGGGTTCAAAGACAGTGAGTGTAATCGCCACTCTGATATGCAATTAAGGCTTCAGTGACGGGAACCAAAAAATCTATTTCCAAAAGTTTCACTTCAACTCGTCACCATGGCCACAATCTTTGCTCACTAGACATCAAATTCACACATTTTGTAGCCACAAGCCTCTGCTTTCTGAAAAACTAAGTTTTATTTGGCTAAGGTGTCATTTAGTACCTTTATTTTCACTTTAAGCGAGGAGAAGTCGGACTTTCTCGCCTATCTCCTCCATGTTAATTTCGCCGTTTTTTCCCTCTTCATTTTCGATCAATCATAAGTTTTCAACTTGCTCTCATTTGGTCATTTTTCATCCGATTAAAAATCTGAGAACATGCTCGCGTTCCCCAAACCCTTGCCGTTCTAACAAGCCATTTCTGGAATCTGCATCTTCAACCGTTAAGTCGCGAGAGGCTTTTGTTTGAGGTGAGCGTAATCCTATACAAATCAATGGAGTGTTGGTGCGTGACGTCTCCTCACAACTTAAAATCAAATGTGTGTGCGTGAATGTGCATGTTTTGTAAAGGGGCAGTAAGATACTTGATTGTGTTGAACTTCCACATTTCTTGACCGATTTCAATGGTTTAAATTTTAAACTGTTCAGCTCATTGAAATGTTACTTAAAATCAAATGTGTGTGCGTGAATGTGCATGTTTTGTAAAGGGGCAGTAAGATACTTGATTGTGTTGAACTTCCACATTTCTTGACCGATTTCAATGGTTTAAATTTTAAACTGTTCAGCTCATTGAAATGTTACTTAAAATCAAATGTGTGTGCGTGAATGTGCATGTTTCTTAAAGGGGCAGTAACATACTGTTGATTATTGTTAACTTCCACATTTCTTGAGCGATTTCAATGGTTGAAAGTTTAAACTGTTCAGCTCATTGAAAAGAGTTAGCAGGCCCATTCAAAATTTCCGCGGGAATTTTTCTAGTTATGGGCCTGCTAAGCGGAGCAAGCAGCAGCGAAGCTGCTGCTTGCGGAGCAAGCAGGCACATATTACTATCCTAGAAAAAAGGGTTTATTATTTTTTATTATTCCACGACTTTTCCGCAAAAATGCGGCCCGAACCGTAGATCGCACCGGGACAAATGAGGTATCAAACGATGCGGCTCGCTCTGACTCGCTGCGCTATTATTTTTATAAGAATTCCCAGTTACCATGGCGACGCTATTCCCAAAAAACTCCCCCAAAAAATCCCATAGGAATGAATGGGAAACCGGAAGACATCAACTCCAATCAAGCACCTTTTTCCAAGACACGCTGCGCGCGCATACGTTAACCGACCGATATGAATTTTAGCTCATTTTGTTGGAATTTTTGTCATCTTTAGCTCAGTGTCAAAAAAAAATTTAAGGAATGAAAGCTCTCCCCCCTGTGCGGGTTCAAAGACAGTGAGTGAAATATCCTTTATCCCATGTGTGTGTATTGCATGAGCTAGAGCGGACCAATTAAGAAACAGAGTGAAGACAGAGAAAAAAATAGATTTCAAGTTTCACTTCAACTCGTCACCATGGCCACAATCTTTGCTCACTAGACATCAAATTCGCACATTTTGTAGCCACAAGCCTCTGCTTTCTGAAGAACTAAGTTTTATTTGGCTAAGGTGTCATTTAGTACCTTTATTTTCACTTTAAGCGAGGAGAAGTCGCACATTTTTGATCTCTTTTCAATGTAATTTTCGCCGTTTTTGCCTCTTCATTTTCGATCAATCATAAGTTTTCAACCTGCTCTCATTTGGTCATTTTTCATCCGATTAAAAAACTGAGAACATGCTCGCGTTCCCCAAACCCTTGCCGTTCTAACGAGCCATGTCTGGAATCTGCATCTTCAACCGTTAAGTCGCGAGAGGCTTTTGTTTGAGGTGAGCGTAATCCTATACAAATCAATGGAGTGTTGGTGCGTGACGTCTCCTCACAACTTAAAATCAAATGTGTGTGCGTGAATGTGCATGTTTTGTAAAGGGGCAGTGAGATGCTGTTAATTATGGTAGATTCCACATTTCTTGACCGATTTCAATGGTTTGAATTTTAAACTGTTCAGCTCATTGAAATGTTACTTAAAATCAAATGTGTGTGCGTGAATGTGCATGTTTCTTAAAGGGGCAGTAACATACTGTTGATTTTGGTTAACTTCCACATTTCTTGAGCGATTTCAATGGTTTAAATTTTAAACTGTTCAGCTCATTGAAATGTTGGTTAAAATCAAATGTGTGTGCGTGAATGTGCATATTTCTTAAAGGGACAGTAAGATACTTTATTTGATCTTGATTATGGTTAACTTCCACATTTCTTGAGCGATTTCAACGGTTGAAATTTTAAACTGTTCAGCTCATTGAAAAGAGTTGCAAGAGTTAGCAGGCCCATTCAAAATTTCCGCGGGAATTTTTCTAGTTCTTAATCTTATTTTTTAATCTTCCACAGTTTTTTCCGCAAGAATGCAGCCCGTACCGTACATCGCACCGGGACAAATGAAGTATCAAACGATGCGGCTCGATCTGACTCGATGCGGCATTATTTTTCTAAGAATTCCCACTTACCATGGCGATGCTATTCCCAAAAAACTCCCAAATAAAAGTCCCATAGGAATGAATGGGAAAAGGAAAGACAAAATCACACATCAAGCACCTTTTTCAAAGACACGCTGCGCGCGCATACGTTAACCGATTGATATGAATTTTAGCTCATTTTGTTGGAATTTTTCCCATCTTTAGCTCAGTGTCAAAAAAAATATTAAGGAATGAAAGCTCTTCCCCCTGTGCGGGTTCAAAGACAGTGAGTGTAATCGCCACTCTGATATGCAATTAAGGCTTCAGTGACGGGAACCAAAAAATCTTATTTCCAAAAGTTTCACTTCAACTCGTCACCATGGCCACAATCTTTGCTCACTAGACCTCAAATTCGCACATTTTGTAGCCACAAGCCTCTGCTTTCTGAAAAACTAAGTTTTATTTGGCTAAGGTGTCATTTAGTACCTTTATTTTCACTTTAAGCGAGGAGAAGTCGGACTTTGGCGCCTATCTCCTCCATGTTAATTTCGCCGTTTTTTCCCTCTTCATTTTCGATCAATCATAAGTTTTCAACCTGCTCTCATTTGGTCATTTTTCATCCGATTAAAAAACTGAGAACATGCTCGCGTTCCCCAAACCCTTGCCGTTCTAACGAGCTATTTCTGGAATCTGCATCTTCAACCGTTAAGTCGCGAGAGGCTTTTGTTTGAGGTGAGCGTAATCCTATACAAATCAATGGAGTGTTGGTGCGTGACGTCTCCTCACAACTTAAAATCAAATGTGTGTGCGTGAATGTGCATGTTTTGTAAAGGGGCAGTGAGATACTGTTAATTATGGTAGATTCCACATTTCTTGACCGATTTCAATGGTTTGAATTTTAAACTGTTCAGCTCATTGAAATGTTACTTAAAATCAAATGTGTGTGCGTGAATGTGCATGTTTCTTAAAGGGGCAGTAACATACTGTTGATTTTGGTTAACTTCCACATTTCTTGAGCGATTTCAATGGTTTAAATTTTAAACTGTTCAGCTCATTGAAATGTTGGTTAAAATCAAATGTGTGTGCGTGAATGTGCATATTTCTTAAAGGGACAGTAAGATACTTTATTTGATCTTGATTATGGTTAACTTTTACATTTCTTGAGCGATTTCAATGGTTGAAATTTTAAACTGTTCAGCTCATTGAAATGTTAGTTAAAATCAAATGTATGTGCGTGAATGTGCATGTTTCTTAAAGGGGCAGTAATACTTTTAGTAGATTATGGTTAACTTCCACATTTCTTGAGCGATTTCAATGGTTGAAATTTTAAACTGTTCAGCTCATTGAAATGTTAGTTAAAATGAAATGTATGTGCGTGAATGTGCATGTTTCTTAAAGGGGCAGTAATACTTTTAGTAGATTATGGTTAACTTCCACATTTCTTGACCGATTTAAATGGTTGAAAGTTTAAACTGTTCAGCTCATTGAAAAGAGTTAGCAGGCCCATTCAAAATTTCCGCGGGAATTTTTCTAGTTATTTTTTTTCTTTTTTATTCTTCCACCGACTTTTCCGCAAAAATGCGGCCCGAACCGTAGATCGCACCGGGACAAAAGAGGTATCAAACGATGCGGCTCGCTCTGACTCGCTGCGCTATTATTTT
Source organism: Leptonotus elevatus (assembly GCF_054856555.1). Classification (NCBI taxonomy): domain Eukaryota; kingdom Metazoa; phylum Chordata; class Actinopteri; order Syngnathiformes; family Syngnathidae; genus Leptonotus; species Leptonotus elevatus. The sequence goes on along the minus strand of NC_141247.1, from coordinate 13,765,772 downwards.
TATAAGAATTCCCAGTTACCATGGCGACGCTATTCCCAAAAAACTCCCAAATAAAGTCCCATAGGAATGAATGGGAATCCGAAAGAGATCAACTCCAATCAAGCACCTTTTTCAAAGACACGCTGCGCGCGCATACATTAACCGACCGATATGAAAATTAGCTCATTTTGTTGGAATTTTTGTCATCTTTAGCTCAGTGTCAAAAACAATTTTAAGGAATGAAAGCTCTCCCCCCTGTGAGGGTTCAAAGACAGTGAGCAAAGGGGAAAAGTCGCCTATTTAGAGTGTGACTAATTAAGGCTTCAGTGACGGGAACCAAAAAATCTATTTCCAAAAGTTTCACTTCAACTCGTCACCATGGCCACAATCTTTGCTCACTAGACATCAAATTCGCACATTTTGTAGCCACAAGCCTCTGCTTTCTGAAGAACTAAGTTTTATTTGGCTACGGTGTCATTTAGTACCTTTATTTTCACTTTAAGCGAGGAGAAGTCGGACTTTGACGCCTATCTCCTCCATGTTAATTTCGCCCTTTTTGCCTCTTCATTTTCGATCAATCATAAGTTTTCAACCTGCTCTCATTTGGTCATTTTTCATCCGATTAAAAAACTGAGAACATGCTCGCGTTCCCCAAACCCTTGCCGTTCTAACAAGCCATTTCTGGAATCTGCATCTTCAACCGTTAAGTCGCGAGAGGCTTTTGTTTGAGGTGAGCGTAATCCTATACAAATCAATGGAGTGTTGGTGCGTGACGTCTCCTCACAACTTAAAATCAAATGTGTGTGCGTGAATGTGCATGTTTTGTAAAGGGGCAGTGAGATACTGTTAATTATGGTAGATTCCACATTTCTTGACCGATTTCAATGGTTTGAATTTTAAACTGTTCAGCTCATTGAAATGTTACTTAAAATCAAATGTGTGTGCGTGAATGTGCATGTTTCTTAAAGGGGCAGTAATACTTTTAGTAGATTATGGTTAACTTGCACATTTCTTGAGCGATTTCAATGGTTGAAAGTTTAAACTGTTCAGCTCATTGAAAATAGTTAGCAGGCCCATTCAAAATTTCCGCGGGAATTTTTCTAGTTGTTGTTATTATTATATCATCCTTCCACGAATTTTCTGCTAAAATGCGGCCCGTACCGTAGATCGCACCGGCACGAATGAGGTATCAAACGATGCGGCTCGATCTGACTCGGTGCGGCATTATTTTTCTAAGAATTCCCAGTTACCATGGCGACGCTATTCCCAAAAAACTCCCAAATAAAGTCCCATAGGAATGAATGGGAATCCGAAAGAGATCAACTCCAATCAAGCACCTTTTTCAAAGAAACGCTGCGCGCGCATACATTAACCGACCGATATGAAAATTAGCTCATTTTGTTGGAATTTTTGTCATCTTTAGCTCAGTGTCAAAAAAAATTTTAAGGAATGAAAGCTCTCCCCCCTGTGAGGGTTCAAAGACAGTGAGCAAAGGGGTGAAAGTCGCCTTTCTTGCATCAGTTAGAGCGTGACTAATTAAGGTCTGAGTGGTGGGAACCAAAAAATATATTTCCAAAAGTTTCACTTCAACTCGTCACCATGGCCACAATCTTTGCTCACTAGACATCAAATTCGCACATTTTGTAGCCACAAGCCTCTGCTTTCTGAAGAACTAAGTTTTATTTGGCTAAGGTGTCATTTAGTACCTTTATTTTCACTTTAAGCGAGGAGAAGTCGCACATTTTTGATCTCTTTTCAATGTAATTTTCGCCGTTTTTGCCTCTTCATTTTCGATCAATCATAAGTTTTCAACCTGCTCTCATTTTGTCATTTTTCATCCGATTAAAAAACTGAGAACATGCTCGCGTTCCCCAAACCCTTGCCGTTCTAACGAGCCATTTCTGGAATCTGCATCTTCAACCGTTAAGTCGCGAGAGGCTTTTGTTTGAGGTGAGCGTAATCCTATACAAATCAATGGAGTGTTGGTGCGTGACGTCTCCTCACAACTTAAAATCAAATGTGTGTGCGTGAATGTGCATGTTTTGTAAAGGGGCAGTGCGATACTGTTAATTATGGTAGATTCCACATTTCTTGACCGATTTCAATGGTTTGAATTTTAAACTGTTCAGCTCATTGAAATGTTACTTAAAATCAAATGTGTGTGCGTGAATGTGCATGTTTCTTAAAGGGGCAGTAACATAGTGTTGATTATGGTTAACTTCCACATTTCTTGACCCATTTGAATGCTTGAAAGTTTAAACTGTTCAGCTCATTGAAATGTTACTTAAAATCAAATGTGTGTGCGTGAATGTGCATGTTTCTTAAAGGGGCAGTAACATACTGTTGATTTTGGTTAACTTGCACATTTCTTGACCGATTTCAATGGTTTAAATTTTAAACTGTTCAGCTCATTGAAATGTTGGTTAAAATCAAATGTGTGTGCGTGAATGTGCATATTTCTTAAAGGGACAGTAAGATACTTTATTTGATCTTGATTATGGTTAACTTGCACATTTCTTGAGCGATTTCAATGGTTGAAAGTTTAAACTGTTCAGCTCATTGAAAAGAGTTAGCAGGCCCATTCAAAATTTCCGCGGGAATTTTTCTAGTTATGGGCCTGCTAAGCGGAGCAAGCAGCAGCGAAGCTGCTGCTTGCGGAGCAAGCAGGCACATATTACTATCCTAGAAAAAGGGTTTATTATGGGCCTGCTAAGCGGAGCAAGCAGCAGCGAAGCTGCTGCTTGCGGAGCAAGCAGGCACATATTACTATCCACCCTAGAAAAGGGTTTATTATTTTTCTTTTTCTTTTTTATTCTTCCACCGACTTTTCCGCAAAAATGCGGCCCGAACCGTAGATCGCACCGGGACAAATGAGGTATCAAACGATGCGGCTCGCTCTGACTCGCTGCGCTATTATTTTTATAAGAATTCCCAGTTACCATGGCGACGCTATTCCCAAAAAACCACCCAAAATTCAAGGAAGGAAAAACCCATAGGAATGAATGGGATATCAACTCCAAACGAGCACCTTTTTCCAAGACACGCTGCGCGCGCATACGTTCACCGATTGATATGAATTTTAGCTCATTTTGTTGGAATTTTTCCCATCTTTAGCTCAGTGTCAAAAAAAATATTAAGGAATGAAAGCTCTTCCCCCTGTGCGGGTTCAAAGACAGTGAGTGTAATCGCCACTCTGATATGCAATTAAGGCTTCAGTGACGGGAACCAAAAAATCTATTTCCAAAAGTTTCACTTCAACTCGTCACCATGGCCACAATCTTTGCTCACTAGACATCAAATTCACACATTTTGTAGCCACAAGCCTCTGCTTTCTGAAAAACTAAGTTTTATTTGGCTAAGGTGTCATTTAGTACCTTTATTTTCACTTTAAGCGAGGAGAAGTCGGACTTTCTCGCCTATCTCCTCCATGTTAATTTCGCCGTTTTTTCCCTCTTCATTTTCGATCAATCATAAGTTTTCAACTTGCTCTCATTTGGTCATTTTTCATCCGATTAAAAATCTGAGAACATGCTCGCGTTCCCCAAACCCTTGCCGTTCTAACAAGCCATTTCTGGAATCTGCATCTTCAACCGTTAAGTCGCGAGAGGCTTTTGTTTGAGGTGAGCGTAATCCTATACAAATCAATGGAGTGTTGGTGCGTGACGTCTCCTCACAACTTAAAATCAAATGTGTGTGCGTGAATGTGCATGTTTTGTAAAGGGGCAGTAAGATACTTGATTGTGTTGAACTTCCACATTTCTTGACCGATTTCAATGGTTTAAATTTTAAACTGTTCAGCTCATTGAAATGTTACTTAAAATCAAATGTGTGTGCGTGAATGTGCATGTTTTGTAAAGGGGCAGTAAGATACTTGATTGTGTTGAACTTCCACATTTCTTGACCGATTTCAATGGTTTAAATTTTAAACTGTTCAGCTCATTGAAATGTTACTTAAAATCAAATGTGTGTGCGTGAATGTGCATGTTTCTTAAAGGGGCAGTAACATACTGTTGATTATTGTTAACTTCCACATTTCTTGAGCGATTTCAATGGTTGAAAGTTTAAACTGTTCAGCTCATTGAAAAGAGTTAGCAGGCCCATTCAAAATTTCCGCGGGAATTTTTCTAGTTATGGGCCTGCTAAGCGGAGCAAGCAGCAGCGAAGCTGCTGCTTGCGGAGCAAGCAGGCACATATTACTATCCTAGAAAAAAGGGTTTATTATTTTTTATTATTCCACGACTTTTCCGCAAAAATGCGGCCCGAACCGTAGATCGCACCGGGACAAATGAGGTATCAAACGATGCGGCTCGCTCTGACTCGCTGCGCTATTATTTTTATAAGAATTCCCAGTTACCATGGCGACGCTATTCCCAAAAAACTCCCAAATAAAGTCCCATAGGAATGAATGGGAATCCGAAAGAGATCAACTCCAATCAAGCCCCTTTTTCAAAGACACGCTGCGCGCGCATACGTTAACCGACCGATATGAATTTTAGCTCATTTTGTTGGAATTTTTGTCATCTTTAGCTCAGTGTCAAAAAAAAATTTAAGGAATGAAAGCTCTCCCCCCTGTGCGGGTTCAAAGACAGTGAGTGAAATATCCTTTATCCCATGTGTGTGTATTGCATGAGCTAGAGCGGACCAATTAAGAAACAGAGTGAAGACAGAGAAAAAAATTGATTTCAAGTTTCACTTCAACTCGTCACCATGGCCACAATCTTTGCTCACTAGACATCAAATTCGCACATTTTGTAGCCACAAGCCTCTGCTTTCTGAAGAACTAAGTTTTATTTGGCTAAGGTGTCATTTAGTACCTTTATTTTCACTTTAAGCGAGGAGAAGTCGCACATTTTTGATCTCTTTTCAATGTAATTTTCGCCCTTTTTGCCTCTTCATTTTCGATCAATCATAAGTTTTCAACCTGCTCTCATTTGGTCATTTTTCATCCGATTAAAAAACTGAGAACATGCTCGCGTTCCCCAAACCCTTGCCGTTCTAACGAGCCATTTCTGGAATCTGCATCTTCAACCGTTAAGTCGCGAGAGGCTTTTGTTTGAGGTGAGCGTAATCCTATACAAATCAATGGAGTGTTGGTGCGTGACGTCTCCTCACAACTTAAAATCAAATGTGTGTGCGTGAATGTGCATGTTTTGTAAAGGGGCAGTGAGATACTGTTAATTATGGTAGATTCCACATTTCTTGACCGATTTCAATGGTTTGAATTTTAAACTGTTCAGCTCATTGAAATGTTACTTAAAATCAAATGTGTGTGCGTGAATGTGCATGTTTCTTAAAGGGGCAGTAACATACTGTTGATTTTAGTTAACTTGCACATTTCTTGACCGATTTCAATGGTTGAAATTTTAAACTGTTCAGCTCATTGAAATGTTACTTAAAATCAAATGTGTGTGCGTGAATGTGCATGTTTCTTAAAGGGACAGTAAGATACTTTATTTGATCTTGATTATGGTTAACTTGCACATTTCTTGACCGATTTCAATGGTTGAAAGTTTAAACTGTTCAGCTCATTGAAAAGAGTTAGCAGGCCCATTCAAAATTTCCGCGGGAATTTTTCTAGTTTTTCAACTTATTATATCATCTTCCACGGGTTTTTCCGCAAGAATGCGGCCTGTACCGTACATCGCACCGGGACAAATGAGGTATCAAACGATGCGGCTCGATCTGACTCGCTGCGGCATTATTTTTATAAGAATTCCCAGTTACCATGGCGATGCTATTCCCAAAAAACTCCCAAATAAAAGTCCCATAGGAATGAATGTGAAACCGAAAGACATCAACTCCAATTCAAGCACCTTTTTCCAAGACACGCTGCGCGCGCATACGGTAACCGATTGATATGAATTTTAGCTCATTTTGTTGGAATTTTTGTCATCTTTAGCTCAGTGTCAAAAAAAAAATTAAGGAATGAAAGCTCTTCCCCCTGTGCGGGTTCAAAGACAGTGAGTGTAATCGCCACTCTGATACCCAATTAAGCTTTCAGTGACGGGAACCAAAAAATCTATTTCCAAAAGTTTCACTTCAACTCGTCACCATGGCCACAATCTTTGCTCACTAGACATCAAATTCGCACATTTTGTAGCCACAAGCCTCTGCTTTCTGAAAAACTAAGTTTTATTTGGCTAAGGTGTCATTTAGTACCTTTATTTTCACTTTAAGCGAGGAGAAGTCGGACTTTGCCGCCTATCTCCTCCATGTTAATTTCGCCGTTTTTTCCCTCTTCATTTTCGATCAATCATAAGTTTTCAACCTGCTCTCATTTGGTCATTTTTCATCCGATTAAAAAACTGAGAACATGCTCGCGTTCCCCAAACCCTTGCCGTTCTAACGAGCCATTTCTGGAATCTGCATCTTCAACCGTTAAGTCGCGAGAGGCTTTTGTTTGAGGTGAGCGTAATCCTATACAAATCAATGGAGTGTTGGTGCGTGACGTCTCCTCACAACTTAAAATCAAATGTGTGTGCGTGAATGTGCATGTTTTGTAAAGGGGCAGTGAGATACTGTTAATTATGGTAGATTCCACATTTCTTGACCGATTTCAATGGTTTGAATTTTAAACTGTTCAGCTCATTGAAATGTTACTTAAAATCAAATGTGTGTGCGTGAATGTGCATGTTTCTTAAAGGGGCAGTAACATATTGTTGATTATGGTTAACTTTTACATTTCTTGAGCGATTTCAATGGTTTAAATTTTAAACTGTTCAGCTCATTCAAATGTTACTTAAAATCAAATGTGTGTGCGTGAATGTGCATATTTCTTAAAGGGACAGTAAGATACTTTATTTGATCTTGATTATGGTTAACTTGCACATTTCTTGAGCGATTTCAATGGTTGAATTTTTAAACTGTTCAGCTCATTGAAATGTTAGTTAAAATCAAATGTATGTGCGTGAATGTGCATGTTTCTTAAAGGGGCAGTAATACTTTTAGTAGATTATAACTTCCACATTTCTTGACCGATTTCAACGGTTGAAATTTTAAACTGTTCAGCTCATTGAAAAGAGTTGCAAGAGTTAGCAGGCCCATTCAAAATTTCCGCGGGAATTTTTCTAGTTTTTTTTCTTATTTTTTAATCTTCCGCGTTTTTTTCTGCTAAAATGCGGCCCGTACCGTAGATCGCACCGGGACAAATGAGGTATCAAACGATGCGGCTCGATCTGACTCGGTGCGCTATTATTTTTATAAGAATTCCCAGTTACCATGGCGACGCTATTCCCAAAAAACTCCCAAATAAAAGTCCCATAGGAATGAATGGGAAAAGGAAAGACAAAATCACACATCAAGCACCTTTTTCAAAGAGACGCTGCGCGTGCATACGTTAACCGATTGATATGAATTTTAGCTCATTTTGTTGGAATTTTTCCCATCTTTAGCTCAGTGTCAAAAAAAATATTAAGGAATGAAAGCTCTTCCCCCTGTGCGGGTTCAAAGACAGTGAGTGTAATCGCCACTCTGATATGCAATTAAGGCTTCAGTGACGGGAACCAAAAAATATATTTCCAAAAGTTTCACTTCAACTCGTCACCATGGCCACAATCTTTGCTCACTAGACATCAAATTCGCACATTTTGTAGCCACAAGCCTCTGCTTTCTGAAGAACTAAGTTTTATTTGGCTACGGTGTCATTTAGTACCTTTATTTTCACTTTAAGCGAGGAGAAGTCGGACTTTGACGCCTATCTCCTCCATGTTAATTTCGCCGTTTTTTCCCTCTTCATTTTCGATCAATCATAAGTTTTCAACCTGCTCTCATTTGGTCATTTTTCATCCGATTAAAAAACTGAGAACATGCTCGCGTTCCCCAAACCCTTGCCGTTCTAACGAGCCATTTCTGGAATCTGCATCTTCAACCGTTAAGTCGCGAGAGGCTTTTGTTTGAGGTGAGCGTAATCCTATACAAATCAATGGAGTGTTGGTGCGTGACGTCTCCTCACAACTTAAAATCAAATGTGTGTGCGTGAATGTGCATGTTTTGTAAAGGGGCAGTGAGATACTGTTAATTATGGTAGATTCCACATTTCTTGACCGATTTCAATGGTTTGAATTTTAAACTGTTCAGCTCATTGAAATGTTACTTAAAATCAAATGTGTGTGCGTGAATGTGCATGTTTCTTAAAGGGGCAGTAACATACTGTTGATTATGGTTAACTTGCACATTTCTTGAGCGATTTCAATGGTTTAAATTTTAAACTGTTCAGCTCATTGAAATGTTGGTTAAAATCAAATGTGTGTGCGTGAATGTGCATGTTTCTTAAAGGGGCAGTAATACTTTTAGTAGATTATGGTTAACTTGCACATTTCTTGAGCGATTTCAATGGTTGAAAGTTTAAACTGTTCAGCTCATTGAAAAGAGTTAGCAGGCCCATTCAAAATTTCCGCGGGAATTTTTCTAGTTTTTCTTTTTCTTTTTTATTCTTCCACCGACTTTTCCGCAAAAATGCGGCCCGAACCGTAGATCGCACCGGGACAAATGAGGTATCAAACGATGCGGCTCGCTCTGACTCGCTGCGCTATTATTTTTATAAGAATTCCCAGTTACCATGGCGACGCTATTCCCAAAAAACCACCCAAAATTCAAGGAAGGAAAAACCCATAGGAATGAATGGGATATCAACTCCAAACGAGCACCTTTTTCCAAGACACGCTGCGCGCGCATACGTTCACCGATTGATATGAATTTTAGCTCATTTTGTTGGAATTTTTCCCATCTTTAGCTCAGTGTCAAAAAAAATATTAAGGAATGAAAGCTCTTCCCCCTGTGCGGGTTCAAAGACAGTGAGTGTAATCGCCACTCTGATATGCAATTAAGGCTTCAGTGACGGGAACCAAAAAATCTATTTCCAAAAGTTTCACTTCAACTCGTCACCATGGCCACAATCTTTGCTCACTAGACATCAAATTCACACATTTTGTAGCCACAAGCCTCTGCTTTCTGAAAAACTAAGTTTTATTTGGCTAAGGTGTCATTTAGTACCTTTATTTTCACTTTAAGCGAGGAGAAGTCGGACTTTCTCGCCTATCTCCTCCATGTTAATTTCGCCGTTTTTTCCCTCTTCATTTTCGATCAATCATAAGTTTTCAACCTGCTCTCATTTGGTCATTTTTCATCCGATTAAAAATCTGAGAACATGCTCGCGTTCCCCAAACCCTTGCCGTTCTAACAAGCCATTTCTGGAATCTGCATCTTCAACCGTTAAGTCGCGAGAGGCTTTTGTTTGAGGTGAGCGTAATCCTATACAAATCAATGGAGTGTTGGTGCGTGACGTCTCCTCACAACTTAAAATCAAATGTGTGTGCGTGAATGTGCATGTTTTGTAAAGGGGCAGTAAGATACTTGATTGTGTTGAACTTCCACATTTCTTGACCGATTTCAATGGTTTAAATTTTAAACTGTTCAGCTCATTGAAATGTTACTTAAAATCAAATGTGTGTGCGTGAATGTGCATGTTTCTTAAAGGGGCAGTAACATACTGTTGATTATTGTTAACTTGCACATTTCTTGAGCGATTTCAATGGTTGAAAGTTTAAACTGTTCAGCTCATTGAAAAGAGTTAGCAGGCCCATTCAAAATTTCCGCGGGAATTTTTGTTTCTAGTTATGGGCCTGCTAAGCGGAGCAAGCAGCAGCGAAGCTGCTGCTTGCGGAGCAAGCAGGCACATATTACTATCCTAGAAAAAAGGGTTTATTATTTTTTATTATTCCACGACTTTTCCGCAAAAATGCGGCCCGAACCGTAGATCGCACCGGGACAAATGAGGTATCAAACGATGCGGCTCGCTCTGACTCGCTGCGCTATTATTTTTATAAGAATTCCCAGTTACCATGGCGACGCTATTCCCAAAAAACTCCCAAATAAAGTCCCATAGGAATGAATGGGAATCCGAAAGAGATCAACTCCAATCAAGCCCCTTTTTCAAAGACACGCTGCGCGCGCATACGTTAACCGACCGATATGAATTTTAGCTCATTTTGTTGGAATTTTTGTCATCTTTAGCTCAGTGTCAAAAAAAAATTTAAGGAATGAAAGCTCTCCCCCCTGTGCGGGTTCAAAGACAGTGAGTGAAATATCCTTTATCCCATGTGTGTGTATTGCATGAGCTAGAGCGGACCAATTAAGAAACAGAGTGAAGACAGAGAAAAAAATTGATTTCAAGTTTCACTTCAACTCGTCACCATGGCCACAATCTTTGCTCACTAGACATCAAATTCGCACATTTTGTAGCCACAAGCCTCTGCTTTCTGAAGAACTAAGTTTTATTTGGCTAAGGTGTCATTTAGTACCTTTATTTTCACTTTAAGCGAGGAGAAGTCGCACATTTTTGATCTCTTTTCAATGTAATTTTCGCCCTTTTTGCCTCTTCATTTTCGATCAATCATAAGTTTTCAACCTGCTCTCATTTGGTCATTTTTCATCCGATTAAAAAACTGAGAACATGCTCGCGTTCCCCAAACCCTTGCCGTTCTAACGAGCCATTTCTGGAATCTGCATCTTCAACCGTTAAGTCGCGAGAGGCTTTTGTTTGAGGTGAGCGTAATCCTATACAAATCAATGGAGTGTTGGTGCGTGACGTCTCCTCACAACTTAAAATCAAATGTGTGTGCGTGAATGTGCATGTTTTGTAAAGGGGCAGTGAGATACTGTTAATTATGGTAGATTCCACATTTCTTGACCGATTTCAATGGTTTGAATTTTAAACTGTTCAGCTCATTGAAATGTTACTTAAAATCAAATGTGTGTGCGTGAATGTGCATGTTTCTTAAAGGGGCAGTAACATACTGTTGATTTTAGTTAACTTGCACATTTCTTGACCGATTTCAATGGTTGAAATTTTAAACTGTTCAGCTCATTGAAATGTTACTTAAAATCAAATGTGTGTGCGTGAATGTGCATGTTTCTTAAAGGGACAGTAAGATACTTTATTTGATCTTGATTATGGTTAACTTGCACATTTCTTGACCGATTTCAATGGTTGAAAGTTTAAACTGTTCAGCTCATTGAAAAGAGTTAGCAGGCCCATTCAAAATTTCCGCGGGAATTTTTCTAGTTTTTCAACTTATTATATCATCTTCCACGGGTTTTTCCGCAAGAATGCGGCCTGTACCGTACATCGCACCGGGACAAATGAGGTATCAAACGATGCGGCTCGATCTGACTCGCTGCGGCATTATTTTTATAAGAATTCCCAGTTACCATGGCGATGCTATTCCCAAAAAACTCCCAAATAAAAGTCCCATAGGAATGAATGTGAAACCGAAAGACATCAACTCCAATTCAAGCACCTTTTTCCAAGACACGCTGCGCGCGCATACGGTAACCGATTGATATGAATTTTAGCTCATTTTGTTGGAATTTTTGTCATCTTTAGCTCAGTGTCAAAAAAAAAATTAAGGAATGAAAGCTCTTCCCCCTGTGCGGGTTCAAAGACAGTGAGTGTAATCGCCACTCTGATACCCAATTAAGCTTTCAGTGACGGGAACCAAAAAATCTATTTCCAAAAGTTTCACTTCAACTCGTCACCATGGCCACAATCTTTGCTCACTAGACATCAAATTCGCACATTTTGTAGCCACAAGCCTCTGCTTTCTGAAAAACTAAGTTTTATTTGGCTAAGGTGTCATTTAGTACCTTTATTTTCACTTTAAGCGAGGAGAAGTCGGACTTTGCCGCCTATCTCCTCCATGTTAATTTCGCCGTTTTTTCCCTCTTCATTTTCGATCAATCATAAGTTTTCAACCTGCTCTCATTTGGTCATTTTTCATCCGATTAAAAAACTGAGAACATGCTCGCGTTCCCCAAACCCTTGCCGTTCTAACGAGCCATTTCTGGAATCTGCATCTTCAACCGTTAAGTCGCGAGAGGCTTTTGTTTGAGGTGAGCGTAATCCTATACAAATCAATGGAGTGTTGGTGCGTGACGTCTCCTCACAACTTAAAATCAAATGTGTGTGCGTGAATGTGCATGTTTTGTAAAGGGGCAGTGAGATACTGTTAATTATGGTAGATTCCACATTTCTTGACCGATTTCAATGGTTTGAATTTTAAACTGTTCAGCTCATTGAAATGTTACTTAAAATCAAATGTGTGTGCGTGAATGTGCATGTTTCTTAAAGGGGCAGTAACATATTGTTGATTATGGTTAACTTTTACATTTCTTGAGCGATTTCAATGGTTTAAATTTTAAACTGTTCAGCTCATTCAAATGTTACTTAAAATCAAATGTGTGTGCGTGAATGTGCATATTTCTTAAAGGGACAGTAAGATACTTTATTTGATCTTGATTATGGTTAACTTGCACATTTCTTGAGCGATTTCAATGGTTGAATTTTTAAACTGTTCAGCTCATTGAAATGTTAGTTAAAATCAAATGTATGTGCGTGAATGTGCATGTTTCTTAAAGGGGCAGTAATACTTTTAGTAGATTATAACTTCCACATTTCTTGACCGATTTCAACGGTTGAAATTTTAAACTGTTCAGCTCATTGAAAAGAGTTGCAAGAGTTAGCAGGCCCATTCAAAATTTCCGCGGGAATTTTTCTAGTTATGGGCCTGCTAAGCGGAGCAAGCAGCAGCGAAGCTGCTGCTTGCGGAGCAAGCAGGCACATATTACTATCCACCCTAGAAAAGGGTTTATTATGGGCCTGCTAAGCGGAGCAAGCAGCAGCGAAGCTGCTGCTTGCGGAGCAAGCAGGCACATATTACTATCCTAGAAAAAAGGGTTTATTGTTGCGTTTATTATTATATCATCTTCCACGATTTTTCCGCAAGAATGCGGCCCGTACCGTAGATCGCACCGGCACGAATGAGGTATCAAACGATGCGGCTCGATCTGACTCGGTGCGGCATTATTTTTCTAAGAATTCCCAGTTACCATGGCGACGCTATTCCCAAAAAACTCCCAAATAAAAGTCCCATAGGAATGAATGGGAAAAGGAAAGACAAAATCACACATCAAGCACCTTTTTCAAAGAGACGCTGCGCGCGCATACGTTAACCGATTGATATGAATTTTAGCTCATTTTGTTGGAATTTTTCCCATCTTTAGCTCAGTGTCAAAAAAAAAATTAAGGAATGAAAGCTCTTCCCCCTGTGCGGGTTCAAAGACAGTGAGTGTAATCGCCACTCTGATACCCAATTAAGCTTTCAGTGACGGGAACCAAAAAATCTATTTCCAAAAGTTTCACTTCAACTCGTCACCATGGCCACAATCTTTGCTCACTAGACATCAAATTCGCACATTTTGTAGCCACAAGCCTCTGCTTTCTGAAAAACTAAGTTTTATTTGGCTAAGGTGTCATTTAGTACCTTTATTTTCACTTTAAGCGAGGAGAAGTCGGACTTTGGCGCCTATCTCCTCCATGTAAATTTCGCCGTTTTTTCCCTCTTCATTTTCGATCAATCATAAGTTTTCAACCTGCTCTCATTTGGTCATTTTTCATCCGATTAAAAAACTGAGAACATGCTCGCGTTCCCCAAACCCTTGCCGTTCTAACGAGCCATTTCTGGAATCTGCATCTTCAACCGTTAAGTCGCGAGAGGCTTTTGTTTGAGGTGAGCGTAATCCTATACAAATCAATGGAGTGTTGGTGCGTGACGTCTCCTCACAACTTAAAATCAAATGTGTGTGCGTGAATGTGCATGTTTTGTAAAGGGGCAGCGAGATACTGTTAATTATGGTAGATTCCACATTTCTTGACCGATTTCAATGGTTTGAATTTTAAACTGTTCAGCTCATTGAAATGTTACTTAAAATCAAATGTGTGTGCGTGAATGTGCATGTTTCTTAAAGGGACAGTAACATACTGTTGATTATGGTAGATTCCACATTTCTTGACCGATTTCAATGGTTTAAATTTTAAACTGTTCAGCTCATTGAAATGTTACTTAAAATCAAATGTGTGTGCGTGAATGTGCATGTTTCTTAAAGGGGCAGTAACATAGTGTTGATTATGGTTAACTTCCACATTTCTTGACCCATTTCAATGGTTGAAAGTTTAAACTGTTCAGCTCATTGAAATGTTACTTAAAATCAAATGTGTGTGCGTGAATGTGCATGTTTCTTAAAGGGGCAGTAACATACTGTTGATTATGGTAGATTCCACATTTCTTGACCGATTTCAATGGTTTAAATTTTAAACTGTTCAGCTCATTGAAATGTTACTTAAAATCAAATGTGTGTGCGTGAATGTGCATGTTTTGTAAAGGGGCAGTAAGATACTTTTAGTTGATGTTGATTATGGTGAACTTCCACATTTCTTGACTGATTTCAATGGTTTAAATTTTAAACTGTTCAGCTCATTGAAATGTTAGTTAAAATCAAATGTGTGTGCGTGAATGTGCATGTTTCTTAAAGGGGCAGTAATACTTTTAGTAGATTATGGTTAACTTGCACATTTCTTGAGCGATTTCAATGGTTGAAAGTTTAAACTGTTCAGCTCATTGAAAATAGTTAGCAGGCCCATTCAAAATTTCCGCGGGAATTTTTCTAGTTGTTGTTATTATTATATCATCCTTCCACGAATTTTCTGCTAAAATGCGGCCCGTACCGTAGATCGCACCGGCACGAATGAGGTATCAAACGATGCGGCTCGATCTGACTCGGTGCGGCATTATTTTTCTAAGAATTCCCAGTTACCATGGCGACGCTATTCCCAAAAAACTCCCAAATAAAGTCCCATAGGAATGAATGGGAATCCGAAAGAGATCAACTCCAATCAAGCACCTTTTTCAAAGAAACGCTGCGCGCGCATACATTAACCGACCGATATGAAAATTAGCTCATTTTGTTGGAATTTTTGTCATCTTTAGCTCAGTGTCAAAAAAAATTTTAAGGAATGAAAGCTCTCCCCCCTGTGAGGGTTCAAAGACAGTGAGCAAAGGGGTGAAAGTCGCCTTTCTTGCATCAGTTAGAGCGTGACTAATTAAGGTCTGAGTGGTGGGAACCAAAAAATATATTTCCAAAAGTTTCACTTCAACTCGTCACCATGGCCACAATCTTTGCTCACTAGACATCAAATTCGCACATTTTGTAGCCACAAGCCTCTGCTTTCTGAAGAACTAAGTTTTATTTGGCTAAGGTGTCATTTAGTACCTTTATTTTCACTTTAAGCGAGGAGAAGTCGCACATTTTTGATCTCTTTTCAATGTAATTTTCGCCGTTTTTGCCTCTTCATTTTCGATCAATCATAAGTTTTCAACCTGCTCTCATTTTGTCATTTTTCATCCGATTAAAAAACTGAGAACATGCTCGCGTTCCCCAAACCCTTGCCGTTCTAACGAGCCATTTCTGGAATCTGCATCTTCAACCGTTAAGTCGCGAGAGGCTTTTGTTTGAGGTGAGCGTAATCCTATACAAATCAATGGAGTGTTGGTGCGTGACGTCTCCTCACAACTTAAAATCAAATGTGTGTGCGTGAATGTGCATGTTTTGTAAAGGGGCAGTGCGATACTGTTAATTATGGTAGATTCCACATTTCTTGACCGATTTCAATGGTTTGAATTTTAAACTGTTCAGCTCATTGAAATGTTACTTAAAATCAAATGTGTGTGCGTGAATGTGCATGTTTCTTAAAGGGGCAGTAACATAGTGTTGATTATGGTTAACTTCCACATTTCTTGACCCATTTGAATGCTTGAAAGTTTAAACTGTTCAGCTCATTGAAATGTTACTTAAAATCAAATGTGTGTGCGTGAATGTGCATGTTTCTTAAAGGGGCAGTAACATACTGTTGATTTTGGTTAACTTGCACATTTCTTGACCGATTTCAATGGTTTAAATTTTAAACTGTTCAGCTCATTGAAATGTTGGTTAAAATCAAATGTGTGTGCGTGAATGTGCATATTTCTTAAAGGGACAGTAAGATACTTTATTTGATCTTGATTATGGTTAACTTGCACATTTCTTGAGCGATTTCAATGGTTGAAAGTTTAAACTGTTCAGCTCATTGAAAAGAGTTAGCAGGCCCATTCAAAATTTCCGCGGGAATTTTTCTAGTTATTTTTTTTCTTTTTTATTCTTCCACCGACTTTTCCGCAAAAATGCGGCCCGAACCGTAGATCGCACCGGGACAAAAGAGGTATCAAACGATGCGGCTCGCTCTGACTCGCTGCGCTATTATTTTTATAAGAATTCCCAGTTACCATGGCGACGCTATTCCCAAAAAACTCCCAAATAAAGTCCCATAGGAATGAATGGGAATCCGAAAGAGATCAACTCCAATCAAGCACCTTTTTCAAAGACACGCTGCGCGCGCATACATTAACCGACCGATATGAAAATTAGCTCATTTTGTTGGAATTTTTGTCATCTTTAGCTCAGTGTCAAAAACAATTTTAAGGAATGAAAGCTCTCCCCCCTGTGAGGGTTCAAAGACAGTGAGCAAAGGGGAAAAGTCGCCTATTTAGAGTGTGACTAATTAAGGCTTCAGTGACGGGAACCAAAAAATCTATTTCCAAAAGTTTCACTTCAACTCGTCACCATGGCCACAATCTTTGCTCACTAGACATCAAATTCGCACATTTTGTAGCCACAAGCCTCTGCTTTCTGAAGAACTAAGTTTTATTTGGCTACGGTGTCATTTAGTACCTTTATTTTCACTTTAAGCGAGGAGAAGTCGGACTTTGACGCCTATCTCCTCCATGTTAATTTCGCCCTTTTTGCCTCTTCATTTTCGATCAATCATAAGTTTTCAACCTGCTCTCATTTGGTCATTTTTCATCCGATTAAAAAACTGAGAACATGCTCGCGTTCCCCAAACCCTTGCCGTTCTAACAAGCCATTTCTGGAATCTGCATCTTCAACCGTTAAGTCGCGAGAGGCTTTTGTTTGAGGTGAGCGTAATCCTATACAAATCAATGGAGTGTTGGTGCGTGACGTCTCCTCACAACTTAAAATCAAATGTGTGTGCGTGAATGTGCATGTTTTGTAAAGGGGCAGTGAGATACTGTTAATTATGGTAGATTCCACATTTCTTGACCGATTTCAATGGTTTGAATTTTAAACTGTTCAGCTCATTGAAATGTTACTTAAAATCAAATGTGTGTGCGTGAATGTGCATGTTTCTTAAAGGGGCAGTAATACTTTTAGTAGATTATGGTTAACTTGCACATTTCTTGAGCGATTTCAATGGTTGAAAGTTTAAACTGTTCAGCTCATTGAAAATAGTTAGCAGGCCCATTCAAAATTTCCGCGGGAATTTTTCTAGTTGTTGTTATTATTATATCATCCTTCCACGAATTTTCTGCTAAAATGCGGCCCGTACCGTAGATCGCACCGGCACGAATGAGGTATCAAACGATGCGGCTCGATCTGACTCGGTGCGGCATTATTTTTCTAAGAATTCCCAGTTACCATGGCGACGCTATTCCCAAAAAACTCCCAAATAAAGTCCCATAGGAATGAATGGGAATCCGAAAGAGATCAACTCCAATCAAGCACCTTTTTCAAAGAAACGCTGCGCGCGCATACATTAACCGACCGATATGAAAATTAGCTCATTTTGTTGGAATTTTTGTCATCTTTAGCTCAGTGTCAAAAAAAATTTTAAGGAATGAAAGCTCTCCCCCCTGTGAGGGTTCAAAGACAGTGAGCAAAGGGGTGAAAGTCGCCTTTCTTGCATCAGTTAGAGCGTGACTAATTAAGGTCTGAGTGGTGGGAACCAAAAAATATATTTCCAAAAGTTTCACTTCAACTCGTCACCATGGCCACAATCTTTGCTCACTAGACATCAAATTCGCACATTTTGTAGCCACAAGCCTCTGCTTTCTGAAGAACTAAGTTTTATTTGGCTAAGGTGTCATTTAGTACCTTTATTTTCACTTTAAGCGAGGAGAAGTCGCACATTTTTGATCTCTTTTCAATGTAATTTTCGCCGTTTTTGCCTCTTCATTTTCGATCAATCATAAGTTTTCAACCTGCTCTCATTTTGTCATTTTTCATCCGATTAAAAAACTGAGAACATGCTCGCGTTCCCCAAACCCTTGCCGTTCTAACGAGCCATTTCTGGAATCTGCATCTTCAACCGTTAAGTCGCGAGAGGCTTTTGTTTGAGGTGAGCGTAATCCTATACAAATCAATGGAGTGTTGGTGCGTGACGTCTCCTCACAACTTAAAATCAAATGTGTGTGCGTGAATGTGCATGTTTTGTAAAGGGGCAGTGCGATACTGTTAATTATGGTAGATTCCACATTTCTTGACCGATTTCAATGGTTTGAATTTTAAACTGTTCAGCTCATTGAAATGTTACTTAAAATCAAATGTGTGTGCGTGAATGTGCATGTTTCTTAAAGGGGCAGTAACATAGTGTTGATTATGGTTAACTTCCACATTTCTTGACCCATTTGAATGCTTGAAAGTTTAAACTGTTCAGCTCATTGAAATGTTACTTAAAATCAAATGTGTGTGCGTGAATGTGCATGTTTCTTAAAGGGGCAGTAACATACTGTTGATTTTGGTTAACTTGCACATTTCTTGACCGATTTCAATGGTTTAAATTTTAAACTGTTCAGCTCATTGAAATGTTGGTTAAAATCAAATGTGTGTGCGTGAATGTGCATATTTCTTAAAGGGACAGTAAGATACTTTATTTGATCTTGATTATGGTTAACTTGCACATTTCTTGAGCGATTTCAATGGTTGAAAGTTTAAACTGTTCAGCTCATTGAAAAGAGTTAGCAGGCCCATTCAAAATTTCCGCGGGAATTTTTCTAGTTTAACATATGAGCCTCTAAGAGGCGCTGTTACATGGGAAATGAATCGTGTCTGTGCGACGTGATGCAGTGCAGCGCTCTCCTCTGTGACTGCCATTTGGCACAAAAGATCTTCACGTGAACGACGCGCAACGGGTTAGGCTGAAATAATATTAATCTTAATGCGCCTGGCTTGTTTTTGTTAAAGTCTGTTTTTTTAGAAATTTCTAATGGTTTACTAGATAGATTTTTTTCCCGAAATGGAGTCTAAAGATAATCATCTGAACGGAGGAATACGACGGCGAGGATTTGGGCGACGGGCGGCCTGCCTCTTTGTCTTTTGGTGTTTTTTTCTAAACGGAACCCAGGCACAAATCCGCTACTCAATCCCCGAGGAAATGAAAAAAGGCTCGCTCATCGGAAATGTGGCTCAAGATCTCAGATTGGACCTGAAAAGGCTCCGTTCTGGGCGGGCCCGCATCGTGACGGGAGAGAACGTCCAGTACGCCGAGCTGAGGGCGGACAAAGGGCTTCTGGTTGTCCATGAGAGGATAGATCGAGAGCAGCTGTGTGGAGACCTGACGCCGTGCAGCTTCACCTTTGAGATTTTATTGGAAAACCCCATGGAATTGCATCCCGTGACCATCGAAGTGTTGGATGTGAATGACAACACTCCCACCTTTAAAAACAATCATTTGCGTTTTGAAATAAGCGAGTCTGCTATACTCAGGTCTCGTTTTGTTTTGGAAAGTGCATATGATGCCGACGTGGATGCAAACGGCGTGCAGAGCTACATTTTAACACCAAGTGATAATTTTGTTTTACGACAACACGCCAGTCCGGGAGGCAGAAAACATGCAGAAATGGTGCTTCAGAAAGCGTTAGACAGAGAAGAACAACCGCGACTCGCCCTAAAATTAGTGGCTGTAGATGGTGGGAATCCACAGAGATCAGGTACAGTAAATATTGAGATTAACATTTTAGACATCAACGATAATGCTCCCGTTTTCAATCAAACTTTATATAAAGCTAAAGTGGTTGAAAATGCACCAAAAGGCACCCACGTTCTGACTGTGAATGCCACTGACGTAGACAGCGGTTCGAATGGAAATGTAACATACTCATTTTCAAAATCAAATGCAGAAATATCAGGTTTATTTCAGATCGACCAAATGACAGGACTTATATCAATAGTAAAACAAATCAACTATGAAAAAGACAAAACAATTGAATTAATGGTTGACGCTAAAGATCAAGGTGGGTTGGCTGATTCTGCAAAAGTAGAACTAGAAGTCTTGGATTTAAATGATAATGTCCCAGTCATCAACGTAATGTCCTTCACTAGTTTTGTGTCAGAAAACTCACCTGCTGGTACCACTATTGGTATCATTAATGTGAAAGATTTAGATTCTGGTGAAAATGGTCACGTGAGGTGCGCGATTGAAGTGGGCGTTCCATTTAGGATTAAATCCAACGTGAGACATTATTTTGCAATGGTGACTGATGCTGCCTTAGATCGTGAACGTGTGCCAGACTATAACATCACAGTTGTTGCATCAGACGCTGGCTCGCCTCCCCTCTCCAATAAAATAACTTTTAATTTGAAAGTTTCAGACGTGAATGACAATGCTCCTGTGTTTCCGGTCAACTTTTATAGTGCAAACATAGCAGAAAACAACTCGCCAGGTGTTTCTGTGCTAAGAGTGAGTGCCAAAGATCCAGATGAAAACCAGAACTCTCGTGTCTCTTACATGTTAGAGCAGAGTGAAATCGGAGGAAGTCCAATTTCTGAATTTGTGTCTGTAAATGCAGAAAGTGGAGTTATTAATGCAGTTCGCTCATACGACTATGAGCAAATCAAAGAGCTGATATTTATTGTCAGAGCACAAGATGGAGGCTCCCCTCCCCTCAGCAGCAACATAAGCGTCCGGATGGTGATCCAGGACCAGAACGACAATGCCCCTCAGGTCCTGTACCCGATCCAGACGGGCAGCTCGGTGCTGGCCGAAATGGTGCCTCGTTCGGCAGACGTGGGCTATCTGGTGACTAAAGTGGTGGCCGTGGATGTGGACTGTGGGCAGAACGCCTGGCTCTCCTATAAAGTGCACAAAGCCACAGACAGGGCGCTGTTTGAAGTGGGCCTCCACAATGGAGAAATAAGAACTGTCCGGCAGGTGACTGATAAAGATGCTGTCAAACAAAGACTGGCTGTTGTAGTGGAGGACAACGGGCAGCCCTCTCGTTCAGCGACAGTCATTGTTAACGTGGCGGTGGCGGACAGCTTCCCTCAAGTGCTGTCAGAGTTCACTGACTTTAGCATGCACGACAAGGAGTACAATGACAAGCTGACTTTTTACTTAGTCTTGGCGCTGGCTGTGGTCTCCTTCCTCTTCATCACCTGCTTGCTGCTTATCATATCAGTCAAAGTGTACAGGTGGAGACAGTCTCGCGTCCTGTACCACTCCAACCTGCCTGTCATTCCGTATTATCCTCCACGGTACTCGGATACTTTGGGGACTGGGACCCTCCCGCACGTGTACAATTACGAGGTGTGCAGGACCACTGACTCCAGAAAAAGTGACATGAAGAATATCCAAGCCATGAGTCAAAGTTTAGTAAGTGTGGATGGAGCTGATGCTGATACGCCGCATGACAACATGCAAATGTCAGGAAACTTTTCTCAGATGTCAACTTTGGTGAGTGAAATGTTCCACTATTTTTTGTTCTTGTCATCGGATATATTGTTCAGTGTTTGTCCTCATCTTGAGAAATAAGATCATATAGGCCTAAAAGGTCAACATTTTGTCGTTCAAATTGGAAAATATTTTACTGTGTTTTTATTTTAAAATATTAACTTGGGATGTTTTGCCATTAATTAGCAACACACAAATATAGTGAACAATGAGTATTGGTTTAAATTTTGGGTGGGGTTGGGTAATTCCTGGCAAAAATGCTGACTTTTTCCTGATGATTCGTTTTTGATTGACGTTCGTTGTCGCTGTCCAGGTGCTGAAACTGTTTGGAGTTAGAAGTTATGCTCTCTATTATTACAGTGAGCTACAACTTCATCAGTTTTCTTACCTCATACTGCCTTTCAACAAGCACGTATTGTCCTTATGTAACGGTGTTATTTATTTAAGTGATTACATTTATTCATTTGTAATGGCTCAACAGCGCCCCTGCTTGCATCCGGCGGGTATACATAACTGTGTGTGCTGCAGGGCCGCCAATTCAACTGTGTCGTTGCCGAGGTGAGTTGGGAGCAATGCGCACTTGCTGCTGGCTGCTTCACCAATAATGCAAATTTAACTATTTATTTCTTAGTTTGACGAAACTGCCGATTAGGCCTTGTGGATTGACCAGTGAACGTCGTATTTGTGCAAGACAAACATGTCCTACTCATTCAAAATGAATTATTGAATATCCGTGCAGTTACACTACTATTGTTTATATTCGGAAAGTCTACAATATAGAGTAGCTTGAATTAAAATAAAACATAAAGATGTTCCAGAAATTATTTTTAAAAAAAGAAGAAGAGTAGCCTATACTAATAGTCAGGATTTGTTGGTCTTGAAATGTTAACACAAAGGACGTTTAAATTATTACAAAATCAAAGCTCTTTAAATTCATGAGTTCCTTTTTCATACCTATGCCTGCTTTGTAATTATATCCTATCATATTGCACCAATAGACTTAATGTGGAGTTGCACTACTGTGAAAATGCTCTGGGCGCCACTGGTGACACGTCATTGAATTTAAGTAAAACGTGTATGCACTGGAGTCCTCCTCTTTGGCTCATTTTCGAGCTTCGTTAATCAGAAAGACGACTGACTGGTCGCCATTTGAAGAGAGGCGTTTACCGTGGATTATTGTGTTTATTTTTTGGATCTTCTAAGAGCACTTGTGTTTATTTTTAAAGGAATCTGCTCGAAATATTTTTTTTTATTATTATTATTCACGATGGATTGTATGTGGATGCAAGCCGTCAGAGGTGGATGGCGCACACTGTTTGTCATTCTTTGTCTCTGTGAGCTGCGCTCCGTGACTGGACAGGCTCACTATTCCATACCGGAGGAGCAGGCAGAAGGTTATTTTGTTGGAAATATTGTGCGAGATCTGGGCTTGGACGTGGTTAGACTCGTGGCAGGTAAAGCTCGTATTATTACCAAAGGAGGCCGACAGTATGTGGATTTAAAGCGAGACAAAGGCACACTTGTGATTAAAGAGCGCATCGACCGAGAGGAGCTTTGTGGAAAGACGACGCCCTGCAGCTTCAGTTTCGACGTCATTTTAGAAAATCCAATCCAGCTTTATCGCGTAACAGTGGAGGTCGTAGATATTAATGACAACAGTCCGTCCTTCCCACAGTCTGAAATTAATTTGAAAATTGCTGAAAATGCGGCAGTGGGAACTCGTGTTTCACTCGAGAATGCGGACGACCCTGATGTTGCTGTTAATGATATTCAGAAATATTCACTTAAACCATCAGATGATTTTAAATTGGAAATACAAAGCCAAACAAATGGAAGGAAGGTTATTGAAATTGTTTTGCAGAAGCCTTTAGACCGAGAGAAAGAGGAGAGTCTCACACTCATGCTGGTAGCTTCAGATGGTGGTGAGCCACATAGATCAGGGACGGTGAGAATTAAAATCATTGTGCTGGATGCAAACGATAACGCACCAGTGTGCACACAACCTGTCTATAAGGTAGACGTGCCAGAAAATTCACCTGCAGGAACATTGATCACCACTGTTAGCGCAAACGATGCTGATGCAGGCCTCAATGGTGATGTCACTTTTTCCACTCGTTATTCCAAAGATACAGAACGGCTGTTTGATCTAAATGATAAAACTGGAGAGATTAAAATTATTGGTATTTTAGATTTTGAGAAATCTCAGATTTATGAATTACATGTCCATGCTAGTGACCATGGAGGATTTACCGATACATGTAAAGTTATTGTGAACATAATTGATGAGAATGACAATATCCCAAGAATAGAAATTATGTCATTTTCTCAATCCATACCTGAGGATTCTCCCCCAGGTACAACTGTAGCTGTTTTTAATGTAAATGATGAAGACTCTGAGGGCAACGGTGTTGTCAAGTGTGCCATTAATGATGACGTCACTTTTAAAATTGAGTCTTCTCTAACAGGTTACTACACCATAGTGACTGAAAACTTCTTAGACAGAGAAAGTGTCCCTGAATATAATATCACTATAACAGTGACTGACCAAGGCTCACCACCTCTGTCGAGTAGTAAAAACATTAATGTTAAAATATCTGATGTGAATGACAACCCACCCAAATTCCAACAGTCAGAATACAGTAAGATTGTACCAGAAAACAACTCTCCTGGATTTTCCGTGTTTACTGTCAGTGCTAGTGATGCAGACTGGGGCCAGAATGCTCGAGTGTCTTACTTCCTGGAGGAGAAAGAAGTTCATGGAGTAGCTGTGTCCTCTTTTGTCTCAGTCAATGCGGAAAATGGTGTCATCCATGCAGTCAAATCATTTGATTATGAACAAATCAAGTCTTTTGACTTTAACATCACTGCCCGTGACTCCGGATCCCCTCCTCTGAGTTCTGTGGCCACAGTTCACATGGTGATCCAGGACCAGAACGACAACGCCCCTCAGGTCCTGTACCCGGTCCAGACGGGCAGCTCGGTGCTGGCCGAAATGGTACCTCGTTCGGCAGACGTGGGCTATCTGGTGACTAAAGTGGTGGCCGTGGATGTGGACTGTGGGCAGAACGCCTGGCTCTCCTATAAAGTGCACAAAGCCACCGACAGGGCGCTGTTTGAAGTGGGCCTCCACAATGGAGAAATAAGAACTGTCCGCCAAGTGACTGATAAAGATGCTGTCAAACAAAGACTGACTGTTGTAGTGGAGGACAACGGGCAGCCCTCTCGTTCAGCTACAGTCATTGTTAACGTGGCGGTGGCGGACAGCTTCCCTCAAGTGCTGTCAGAGTTTACTGACTTTAGCATGCACGACAAGGAGTACAATGACAAGCTGACTTTTTACTTAGTTTTGGCGCTGGCTGTGGTCTCTTTCCTCTTCATCACCTGCTTGCTGCTTATCATATCAGTCAAAGTTTACAGGTGGAGACAGTCTCGCGTCCTGTACCACTCCAACCTGCCTGTCATTCCGTATTATCCGCCGCGGTACTCGGATACTTTGGGGACAGGAACTCTCCCGCATGTGTACAATTACGAGGTGTGCAGGACCACTGACTCCAGAAAAAGTGACATGAATAATATGCAAACCATGACTCAAAGTTTAGTGAGTGTGGATGGAGCTGATGCTGACACGCTGCATGACAACACGCAAATGTCAGGAAACTTCTCACAGATGTCAACCTTGGTGAGTGAAATGTTTCACTATTTAATTTTTTTGGCATCAGATATTTTGTTTAGCGTTTGGCCTCACCTTAAGAAATAAGATCATGTAAAAGGTCAACATCTTTGTCAATCATTTCGAATTTGAAAACCGTACGTTTGATCTAATGTGTTTTTAATCTTGTGATTTTGTTTACATTAATTAACAAATATAGTTATAAATGTGATTTTTTTTTCTTTTTGGGGTAGGTTAGAGGGAGTTACACGAGGCACAAATGCTCACATTTTCCATGATAATTCATTTTTGTTTAAAGTTTGTTGTCGCTGTCCATGTTACTGAAGCTGCTGGAAGTCAATTTACCCCCTGTGATCATGTTTTTCCCTTTTACAGTAGGCTACAACTTAATCAGTTTCCCCACCTCACGGGCACTTGCCTTTACTACATTTCATCAAGCACTTATTATTATTAACTACATCAGTTGTTATGTTGTTACATATTGTCTCTTCTTATTTTAATACTCATTCAAAATTAATTATTGATGTTCACTGCAATTACTGTACTGTTTTTCATATTTGAAAAAGTCTACAATATTAAGTAACTTGAATTAAAATGAAACATAAATATATTACATGTAAGTAATTTTTTAAAATATTTTTTGTTGTTGATTCTTTTTTTTTAAGATTTGTTGTTGATGATTCTGTTTAATTTACAGTATACTCCTAGTCAGGCTATGTTGGTCTTGAAAAGTTTACACAAGGAAGGTTGCATTGTTACAGCACTATAGTAGAAGTTCTTTACCCTCATGCATTCCTTTCTCCTCATATACGCCTGCTTTGAATTCATATCCTATCATATTTGACAAGCACCAATAGGCCTAATGTCGAGTTGCACTACTGTGACAATCCTCTGGGCGCCGCTGGTGACACGTCATTGAAGGAGAGTGAAACGAGTGCGTGCCTCCTACTCTTGGTTTCCTTTTAGAGCTTCTCTGCTGGGAAAGACGACGGACTGCTCGCCATTAGAAGAGAGTGGTTTACCGTGGATTATTGTTTTTATTTTTGCATTATATAATTTGAAGATTGGTTGTTATTATTTTAAAGGAATATACTTGGAATATTTTTTGGATTCACGATGGCTTGTAGGTGGATGCACGCCGTCAGAAGCGAATGCCGCACACTGTTTGTGATTCTTTGTCTCTGTGAGCTGCGCTCCGTGACTGGACAGGCTCGCTATTCCATACCAGAGGAGCAAGCAGAAGGCTCTTTTGTTGGAAATATTGCGAGAGATTTGGGCTTGGACGTGGTCAGACTCGTGGCAGGTAAAGCTCGTATTATAACCAAAGAAGATCGACAATATGTTGATTTAAAGCGAGACAAAGGCACACTTGTGATTAAAGAGCGCATCGACCGAGAGGAGCTTTGTGGAAAGACGACGCCCTGCAGCTTCACTTTCGACGTCATTTTAGAAAATCCAATCCAGCTTTATCGTGTGACAGTGGAGGTAGTGGACATTAATGACAACAGTCCGTCCTTCCCAAAGCCTGAAATTAATTTAAAAATTATTGAAAATGCTGCAGTGGGAACTCGTTTTTCACTCGAGAATGCGGACGACCCTGATGTTGGAATTAATGATATTCAGAAATATTCGCTTAAACCTTCAATTAATTTTAAATTGGAAATGCAAGGTCAACCAAATGGGAGGAGGATTATCGAAATGGTTTTGCAGAAGCCTTTAGACCGAGAGAAAGAGGAGAGTCTTACACTCATGCTGGTAGCTTCAGATGGTGGTGAGCCACATAGATCAGGGACAGTGAGAATTCAAATCACTGTGCTGGATGCAAACGACAACGCACCAGTGTGCACTCAACCTGTTTATAAGGTAGACGTGCCAGAAAATTCACCTGCAGGAACATTGATCACCACTGTTAGCGCAAACGATGCTGATGCAGGCCTCAATGGTGACGTCACTTTTTCCACTCGTGCCACTAAAGAAACAGAACAGCTGTTTAATGTAAATGTTAAAACGGGAGAGATTAAAATTACTGGCATATTAGATTTCGAGAAATCAAAGAGCTATGAGTTAAACATCCATGCTAGTGATCATGGAGGTTATACCGATACATGTAAAGTTATTGTTAAAATAATTGATGAGAATGACAATGTCCCCACTATAGAACTTATGTCATTTTCTCAATCCATACCTGAGGATTCTCCCCCAGGTACAACTGTAGCTGTTTTTAATGAAAATGATAAAGACTCTGAGGCCAACGGTGTTGTCAAGTGTTCCATTAATGATGACGTCCCTTTTAAAGTTGAGTCTTCATTAACGGGATATTACACCATAGTGACTGAAAACTTAATAGACAGAGAAACTGTTCCTGAATATAATGTCACCATAACAGTGACTGACCAAGGCTCTCCACCTCTATCTAGTAGTAAAAACATCAATGTTAAAATATCTGATGTGAATGACAACCCACCCAAATTCCAACAGTCAGAATACAGTAAGATTGTACCAGAGAACAACTCCCCTGGTTTGTCCGTGTTTACTGTCAGTGCTAGTGATGCAGACTGGGGCCAGAATGCTCGAGTGTCTTACTTCCTGGAGGAGAAAGAAGTTCATGGAGTAGCTGTGGCTTCTTTTGTCTCAGTAAATGCGGAGAATGGTGTCATCCATGCAGTCAAATCATTTGATTATGAACAAATCAAGTCATTTGACTTTAACGTCACTGCCCGTGATTCTGGATCCCCTCCACTGAGTTCTGTGGCCACAATTCGCATTGTGATCCAGGACCAGAACGACAATGCCCCTCAGGTCCTGTACCCGGTCCAGACGGGCGGCTCGGTGCTGGCCGAAATGGTCCCTCGTTCGGCAGACGTGGGCTATCTAGTGACTAAAGTGGTGGCCGTGGATGTGGACTGTGGGCAGAACGCCTGGCTCTCCTATAAAGTGCACAAAGCCACAGACAGGGCGCTGTTTGAAGTGGGCCTCCACAATGGAGAAATAAGAACTGTCCGGCAGGTGACTGATAAAGATGCTGTCAAACAAAGACTGACTGTTGTAGTGGAGGACAACGGGCAGCCCTCTCGTTCAGCTACAGTCATCGTTAACGTAGCGGTGGCGGACAGCTTCCCTCAAGTGCTGTCAGAGTTCACTGACTTTAGCATGCACGACACGGAGTACAATGACAAGCTGACTTTTTACTTAGTCTTGGCGCTGGCTGTGGTCTCCTTCCTCTTCATCACCTGCTTGCTGCTTATCATATCAGTCAAAGTGTACAGGTGGAGACAGTCTCGCGTCCTGTACCACTCCAACCTGCCTGTCATTCCGTATTATCCGCCACGGTACTCGGATACTTTGGGGACAGGGACTCTCCCGCACGTGTACAATTACGAGGTGTGCAGGACCACTGACTCCAGAAAAAGTGACATGAATAATATGCAAGCCATGAGTCAAAGTTTAGTGAGTGTGGATGGAGCTGATGCTGACACGACGCATGAGAAGCAGGTGTCAGGAAACTTCTCACAGCTGTCAACCTTGGTGAGTGAAATATTTCAGTATTTCATGTTCTTGGCATTAGATATTTTTTTCTATGTTTAGCCTCACCTTGAGAACTAAGATTATGTAACAGGTCAACATCTTTGTCAGTCATTTGGAATTTGCAAACCCTACGTTTGTTTTAATGAATCTTTAATCATGCATTTGTCTTTTTTACATTAACAAGTATAGCTAACATAGTGTATTTTTTTTTCTTCTTTTGGTTTGGAGGAAGTTATGGGGGGAAACACGTGGCAAAAATGTTTACATTTTCCGTGATGGTTCATTTTAAATTGAAGTTTGATGTCGCTGTCCACTGTGCTGAAGTTGTTGGAAGTCAATTTACCCCGCCCCTGTGATCTTTTTTTTTTTACAGTATATGTGAGGTTTTGGTCACATATAGGGGATAAATGGTTATAGAATGGGAAAAAAATACATTGGATTGTTATTGTGGGGAATGTGTTAAAAGTAGGTTTTGAATTTATCGGGCGGAGAGCACACTGAAGGACCAAGGAGATGCACAAAATGGGTTCAAGTGACAATTTATTTTGGGCCAACAGCAACAATGAGGATATTTTAAAACCCAATAAAAACGAGCAGTTAAAGCAAAACAATTAAAACTCCTCAAAAAAGGAGGGTGAGAATTAAAACAAATTTTATTTTAAAACACGAGGGAGGGGGAACCTTCTCCTCAGGGACGCAGGCAATGCAGTAGAGGAAATCATTTTCGGCGGGGGCCGGGGCCGGGGCCCTATGCGTCAAGTCGCAGCTCCTCGGGCGCTCATGTGACCATGGCTAAAGAAAAAGATAGCCAGCAGTACAAGGGCCAAGAATCGGAGTGCTGCAGTTGAGATCCTCTCCCGGCCGTTTGCGAGATACTCACAGCCCAGGCAGGGCTCCTCACCCTGCCACTGCGGTTGTGTAGCGCTGTGACACCTCCCGTGCCCGTTTCGTCCTCTCCCGCTCTCCCGTCCGCTCTCCGGTTTCCTTACTCCTGTCCTGGTTCCCTTGGGTCAGGGATAGGCAAGTTCGGTCCTAGAGTGCCGCAGTCCTGCATGTTTTCGGTGTATCTTGCCTCCAAACCCAGGTGTTTCAAACCATCAGCTCATCATTACGTTCTACAGGAGACTCTCAGCTGTTTTCGAGGAGAGAGACATAACAAAAATTGCTGGACTGCGGCTCTCTAGGACCGAACTTGCCCGTGTCTGCCCGTGTCTGCCCGTGTCTGCCCGTCCCTGCCCGTCCCTGCCCGTCCCTGCCCGTCCCTGCCCATCCCTGCCCATCCCTGCCCTGAGTGCTCTCGGGCCCTTCGTCCGTTTTTCCTTTTGTTCCTCTGTCCGTGTTTCTTCCTCCCATTTTCTCTTCACACTGTGTCGATCTACCCGAGTCTTTAAAAGGGCGCTGTGCACGCCACCGATTGGCCAAAAACAAACCCAGTTGGGGATGGCCAGAGTTGCACAGGTGCAAGCAATCGTGGCTAATCAGGATGGCAATTGTCCAAGCTGGAAGTCCATAAAAAAATTAATATACCACAACCAAAACACACCAAAGCACGCAAGAAAATAAGCAAAATTACATAACTCATGTATTAAAAAAAAACTAAAATACTTCCACCAAATTACATATAAGCTATACAACTTTATCAGTTCCCCCACCTCACGGGCACTTGTCTTTACTGCATTTTATAAAGCACGTCTTATTATTAACTAAATCAGTTGCTATGTTGTTACGTATTGTCTCTTCTTAGTTTTAATACTCATTCAAAATTAATTGTTCTCTGCAATTACTATAATGTTTTTTTTATTTAAAAAAGTCTACAATATTAAGTAAGTTGAATTAAATGAAACATAAAAATGTTACAGATATGTAAAATTCTTATAAAAACAAAAAAAACGATACATGTGTGCTAATTTACCTATTTGTCAGTATCTGTTGGTCTTACACAAAGAAGGTTACATTATTACAGCACTATAGCAGAGGTTCTTCGCCTTCATGCATTCCTTTTTTCCATATACGCCTGTTTTTTATTCATAACCCTATCATATTTGACAAGCACCAATAGGCCTAATGTCGAGTTGCACTACTGTGACAATCCTCTGGGCGCCGCTGGTGACACGTCATTGAATTAGAGTGAAACGAGTGCGTGCAGTCCTCCTACTCTTGGGTTCCTTTTAGAGCTTCTCTGCCGAGAAACACGACGGACTGCTCGCCATTTGAAGAGAGACGTTTACCGTGGATTATTGTGTTTATTTGGATCATCTAATTTGAAGAGCGCTTGTTTTATTTTAAAGGAATCTGCTCGTTATATTTGGATTCAAGATGGATTGTATGTGGATGCGCGCCGTCAGAGGTGGATGGCGCACACTGTTTGCCATTCTTTGTCTCTGTGAGCTGCGCTCCGTGACTGGACAGGCTCGCTATTCCATACCGGAGGAGCAAGCAGAAGGCTCTTTTGTTGGAAATATTGCGAGAGATTTGGGCTTGGACGTGGGCAGACTCATGGCAGGTAAAGCTCGTATTATTACCAAAGGAGGCCGACAGTATGTTGATTTAAAGCGAGACAAAGGCACACTTGTGATTAAAGAGCGCATCGACCGAGAGGAGCTTTGTGGAAAGACGACGCCCTGCAGCTTCACTTTCGACGTCATTTTGGAAAATCCAATCCAGCTTTATCGTGTAACAGTGGAGGTTGTGGACATTAATGACAACAGTCCGTCCTTCCCAAAGCCTGAAATCAAGATGAAAATCGCTGAAAGTGTCACACCGGGCACTCGTTTCTCTCTAGCGTATGCAGCTGACTCTGATGTTGGCATTAATGATATTCAGAAATATGCACTTAAACTATCAGATAAATTTCAATTGGAAATCCAAAATCAACAAAATGGAGGAAAGGTTATTGAAATGGTTTTGCAGAAACCTTTAGACCGAGAGAATGAGGAGATCATCACACTCATGTTGATTGCTACAGATGGTGGTGAGCCACATAGATCAGGTACGGTGAGAATTCAAATCACCGTGCTGGATTCAAACGATAACGCGCCAGTGTGCACGCAACCTGTTTATAAGGTAGATGTGCCAGAAAATTCAGCTAAAGGAACACTGATCACAACTGTTAGTGCAAGTGACGCTGATTCAGGTGTTAATGGTGATGTCACATATTCTACTCCTCATATTACTGACGAGGCGGAGAACATGTTTGAAATTAATGTTCTAACAGGAGAAATAAAAACTATTGGTAAACTGGATTTTGAAAAATCGAAGAGCTATGTATTAAACGTCCATGCTAGTGATAACGGAGGCTATACAGATACGTGCAAAGTTATTATTAACATACTTGATGAGAATGATAATGTTCCCACTATAGAACTGATGTCATTTTCTCAATCCATACCTGAGGATTCTCCCCCAGGTACAACTGTGGCTGTTATTAACGTGAATGATGAAGACTCTGAGGGCAACGGTGTTGTCAAGTGTTTCATCAATGATGATGTCCCTTTTAAAATTGAGTCTTCCTTAACAGGATATTACACCATAGTGACTGAAAACTTCTTAGACAGAGAAAGTGTCCCTGAGTATAATGTCACCATAACAGTGACTGACCAAGGCTCTCCACCTCTGTTTAGTAGTAAAAACATCAATGTTAAAATATCTGATGTGAATGACAACCCACCCAAATTCCAACAGTCAGAATACAGTAAGATTGTACCAGAGAACAACTCCCCTGGTTTGTCCGTGTTTACTGTCAGTGCTAGTGATGCAGACTGGGGCCAGAATGCTCGAGTGTCTTACTTCCTGGAGGAGAAAGAAGTTCATGGAGTAGCTGTGGCTTCTTTTGTCTCAGTAAATGCGGAGAATGGTGTCATCCATGCAGCTAAATCATTCGATTATGAACAAATCAAGTCCTTTGAATTTAACATCACTGCCCGTGACTCCGGATCCCCTCCACTAAGTTCTGTGGCCACAATTCGCATTGTGATCCAGGACCAGAACGACAACGCCCCACAAGTCCTGTACCCGGTCCAGACGGGCGGCTCGGTGCTGGCCGAAATGGTGCCTCGTTCAGCAGACGTGGGCTATCTGGTGACTAAAGTGGTGGCCGTGGATGTGGACTGTGGGCAGAACGCCTGGCTCTCCTATAAAGTGCACAAAGCCACAGACAGGGCGCTGTTTGAAGTGGGCCTCCACAATGGAGAAATAAGAACTGTCCGCCAAGTGACTGATAAAGATGCTGTCAAACAAAGACTAAATGTTGTAGTGCAGGACAACGGGCAGCCCTCTCGTTCAGCTACAGTCATTGTTAACGTGGCGGTGGCGGACAGCTTCCCTCAAGTGCTGTCAGAGTTCACTGACTTTAGCATGCACGACAAGGAGTACAATGACAAGCTGACTTTTTACTTAGTCTTGGCGCTGGCTGTGGTCTCCTTCCTCTTCATCACCTGCTTGCTGCTTATCATATCAGTCAAAGTGTACAGGTGGAGACAGTCTCGCGTCCTGTACCACTCCAACCTGCCTGTCATTCCGTATTATCCGCCGCGGTACTCGGATACTTTGGGGACAGGGACTCTCCCGCATGTGTACAATTACGAGGTGTGCAGGACCACTGACTCCAGAAAAAGTGACATGAAAAATATGCAAGCCATGAGTCAAAGTTTAGTGAGTGTGGATGGAGCTGATGCTGACACGCCGCATGACAACAAGCAGATGTCAGGAGACTTTTCACTGATGTCAACCTTGGTGAGTGAAATGTTTCACTGTTTTCTATTCTTAGCATCCGATATTTTGTTTAGCGTTTGGCCTCATCTTCGGAAATATATAAAAGGTCAACATTTTTGTCAGTTATTTATAATTTGAAAACGTAAAAGCAGATTTGTTTTAATGTTTTTAAGCTTGTGATTTTTTTTTTTACATAAAGAACAGATAAATATAGTCAACAATGTGTATTTATTTTTCTTTGTGGGGTTGGTTGGAGGGAGGCTTGGGTAGGACACGTGGCAAAATAGCTGACCTTTTCCGTGATGATTCGTTTTCGATTGAAATTTGTTGTCGCTGTCTATGGTGCTGAAGCAATTGGAAGTTAATTCATCCACTGCGATAAATTGTTACAGTATTAATGCTTTATCAGTTTTTTCACCTATTGGGAACTTGTCTTTACTGCGTTTCATTAAGCACTTAATATCATTAGTACATCCAACAAGTCCACATCAGTTGTTATGTCATTACATATCGTCTCTTGTTAGTTTTAATACTCAATCCAAATTATTTGTTGAACATCAATGTGATAATTTTTTCTTATAGTTTTAATAATCATCCAAAATGAATTGTTGAACATCCCTGCAATCACAGTACTGTTTTTCATATTCGAAAAAGTCTACAATAATCAGTAACTTGATTTAAAATGAAACATAAAGATAATACAAATGTGTAATATTCTTTAAAAAAAAAAAGAAGAAGATAACTTTGTGTTAGCATACTCCTATTAGTCAGTCGCTGTTGGTCCTGAAATGTTTACAAAAATAAATTACATTATTACACTATAGTATAGACGTTCTTTAACCTCATGCATTTGTTTTCATATTTATTACCAAACGCAGGCGTTGTATTCATGTCATATAATTTATGATAAGCAACAATAATGGCAAGTTGCACTACTGTAAATATGCTCTGAGCGCCGCTGGTGACACGTCATTCAATTTGAGTCCGTGCAGGAGTTCTCCTCTTTGGCTCCTTTTCGAGCTTCGTTGCTCAGAAAGACGACGGACTGGCTGCCATTTGAAGAGAGATGTTTTCCATGGATCATCGTGTTTATTTGTGGATTATCTAATTTGAAGAGTGCTTGTTTTTATGTTAAAGGTAACCGCTTGGAATATTTTTTGTGGTTCACGATGGATTTTGTCTGGATGCGTGCTGTCAGAGGCGGGTGGCGCACACTGATTGTCATTCTTTGTCTCTGTGAGCTGCGCTCCGTGACTGGACAGGCTCGCTATTCCATACCGGAGGAGCAGGCAGAAGGCTCTTTTGTTGGAAATATTGCGAGAGATTTGGGCTTGGAAGTGGGCAGACTCGTGGCAGGTAAAGCTCGTATTATTACCAAAGGAGGCCGACAGTATGTTGATTTAAAGCGAGACAAAGGCACACTTGTGATTAAAGAGCGCATCGACCGAGAGGAGCTTTGTCGAAAGACGACGCCCTGCAGCTTCAGTTTCGACGTCATTTTAGAAAATCCAATCCAGCTTTATCGTGTAACAGTGGAGGTTGTGGACATTAATGACAACAGTCCGTCTTTCCCCCAGTCTGAAATTAATTTGAAAATCGTTGAAAATGCTGCAGTGGGAACTCGTTTCTCACTCGAAAGTGCGGATGACCCTGATGTTGGAATTAATGATGTACTAAAATACATTCTTAAACCATCAGATAATTTTAAATTGGAAATACAAAGCCAGTCAGATGGAGCAAAATTCATTGAAATAGCTTTACAGAAGCCCTTAGACCGAGAGAAAGAGGAGAGTCTCACACTCATGCTGGTTGCTTCAGATGGTGGTGAGCCACATAGATCAGGGACGGTAAGAATTCAAATCACTGTGCTGGATGCAAACGATAACGCACCAGTGTGCACTCAACCTGTTTATAAGGTAGACGTGCCAGAAAATTCACCTGCAGGAACATTGATCACCACTGTTAGCGCAAACGATGCTGATGCAGGCCTCTATGGTGACGTTACATATTCCACTCGTTCTTCCAAAGAAATAGAACAGCTATTTGATTTAAATGTTAAAACAGGGGAGATTAAAGTTGCTGGTAAATTAAATTTTGAGGAATCGAGGAGTTATCAGTTAAACATTCAGGCTAGAGATCATGGAGGATATACAGATACATGTAAAGTTATTGTAAACATAATTGATGAAAATGATAATATCCCCACAATAGACCTTATGTCATTTTCTCAATCCATACCTGAGGATTCTCCCCCAGGTACAACTGTGGCTGTTATTAACGTGAATGATGACGACTCTGAGGGCAACGGTGTTGTCAAGTGTTCCATTAGCGATGACGTCCCTTTTAAAATTGAGTCTTCATTAACAGGTTACTACACCATAGTGACTGAAAACTTCTTAGATAGAGAAGGTGTCCCTGAATATAATATCACCATAACAGTGACTGATCAAGGCTCACCACCTCTGTCTAGTAATAAAAACATTAATGTTAAAATATCTGATGTGAATGACAACCCACCCAAATTCCAAAAGTCAGAATACAGTAAGATTGTACCAGAAAACAACTCTCCTGGATTTTCCGTGTTTACTGTCAGTGCTAGTGATGCAGACTGGGGCCAGAATGCTCGAGTGTCTTACTTCCTGGAGGAGAAAGAAATTCATGGAGTAGCTGTGTCCTCTTTTGTCTCAGTCAATGCGGAAAATGGTGTCATCCATGCAGTCAAATCATTTGATTATGAACAAATCAAGTCTTTTGACTTTAACGTCACTGCCCGTGACTCCGGATCCCCCCCACTGAGTTCTGTGGCCACAGTTCACATGGTGATCCAGGACCAGAACGATAACGCCCCTCAGGTCCTGTACCCGGTCCAGACGGGCGGCTCGGTGCTGGCCGAAATGGTGCCTCGTTCGGCAGACGTGGGCTATCTGGTGACTAAAGTGGTGGCCGTGGATGTGGACTGTGGGCAGAACGCCTGGCTCTCCTATAAAGTGCACAAAGCCACAGACAGGGCGCTGTTTGAAGTGGGCCTCCACAATGGAGAAATAAGAACTGTCCGCCAAGTGACTGATAAAGATGCTGTCAAACAAAGACTGACTGTTGTAGTGGAGGACAACGGGCAGCCCTCTCGTTCAGCTACAGTCATTGTTAACGTGGCGGTGGCGGACAGCTTCCCTCAAGTGCTGTCAGAGTTCACTGACTTTAGCATGCACGACAAGGAGTACAATGACAAGCTGACTTTTTACTTAGTCCTGGCGCTGGCTGTAGTCTCCTTCCTCTTCATCACCTGCTTGCTGCTTATCATATCAGTCAAAGTGTACAGGTGGAGACAGTCTCGCGTCCTGTACCACTCCAACCTGCCTGTCATTCCGTATTATCCGCCAAGGTACTCGGATACTTTGGGGACTGGGACTCTCCCGCACGTGTACAATTACGAGGTGTGCAGGACCACTGACTCCAGAAAAAGTGACACGAAGAATATGCAAGCCATGAGTCAAAGCTTAGTGAGTGTGGATGGAGCTGATGCTGACACGCCACATGACAACAAGCAGATGTCAGGAGAATTTTCACAGATGTCAACCTTGGTGAGTGAAATGTTTAACTGTTTTCTCTTCTTGGAATCAGAATTTTTCAGATAGCGTTTGGACTCATGTTGAGAAATGGAAACCTGGAAAAAGGTCAACATATTTGTCAGTCATTCTAGAATTTGTAAAAAAAAAAAGTTTCTGAAAACGTGGTTATTTAACTGTGTATTTTATTTTTTTAAATTAAACGTGTAATGTCTGCTTTAATTAGCAACATAAAAGCTAAATTGCATAATCTTTGTTGGGGGGTGCGGGTTGATTAGGGCAATTTTAAGTGTGAAATGTCTGTCAACTATGCTGACATTTTCCAGGATAATTACTTTTCCATTGATTTTTGTTGTCGTTGTCCTTGGTGCGAAAGCTGTTTGAAATTTGTGAATCTGCCCCCTGCATACATTTTTGCCCCCCATCTCAGTCGTACTTATCTTTATTTCGTCAAGCAATTAATACCATGATGTACTGCAGTTATGTTGTTACATGTTGTCTCTTCTTGATTTTAATACTCATTGAAAAATTGTCCATATCTGCAAATTCACTATTATTCATACTTGAAAATAGTTTGCAATAATCAATAGGCTATACACTGAATACAACTGCATAGAAAACATGTTACAGATAAGTATCCGTTTTTAAAATAAGTCATTGGAAAAATAAATAAATAAATGAAGTGAAAACGTTGTTTTTAGTTGTATTAGTAAAATCTTTTGGTCCTGAAAAATTTACAAAATAAAGTTTACTTTAACAGGCTACACCACTGGTTGAAATTATTTTCCCTCATTCATTTAATTTAAGTATTTACTTCCCCAGCACACTTTATATTCATAGTCATACCATATCATTTTGATAAGCACCAATAATGTCAAGTTGCAATACTGTGAAAAAGCTCTGGGCGCCGCTGGTGACACGTCAATGAATTGAGTGAAACCGAGTCCTCCTCTTTGCCTCCTTTTCGAGCTTCGTTGTTCAGAAAGAAAGACGACGGACTAGCCGACATTGTCCGTAGATCACCGTGTTTATTTGTGGATCATCTAATTTGAAAAGCGCTTGTTTTTATGTTAAAGGCAACCGCTTGGAATATTTTTTGGGGTTCACGATGGATTTTGTCTGGATGCGTGCTGTCAGAGGCGGGTGGCGCACACTGTTTGTCATTCTTTGTCTCTGTGAGCTGCGCTCCGTGACTGGACAGGCTCGCTATTCCATACCAGAGGAGCAGGCAGAAGGCTCTTTTGTTGGAAATATTGCAAGAGATTTGGGCTTGGACGTGGTCAGACTCGTGGCAGGTAAAGCTCGTATTATTACCAAAGGAGGCCGACAGTATGTGGATTTAAAGCGAGACAAAGGCACACTTGTGATTAAAGAGCGCATCGACCGAGAGGAGCTTTGTGGAAAGACGACGCCCTGCAGCTTCACTTTCGACGTCATTTTGGAAAATCCTATCCAGCTTTATCATGTAACAGTGGAGGTCGTGGACATTAATGACAACGGTCCGTCCTTCCCTCAGTCTGAAATTAATTTGAAAATTGTTGAAAATGCTGCAGTAGGAACTCGTTTCTCTTTAGCGAATGCAGCTGACCCCGATGTTGCTATTAATGACATTCAGAGATACACTCTTAAACCATTGAATGATTTTAAATTGGAAATACAAAATCAACAAAATGGAAGAAAAGTTATCGAAATGGTTTTGCAGAAGCCTTTAGACCGAGAGAAAGAGGAGAGTCTTACACTCATGCTGGTTGCTTCAGATGGTGGTGAGCCACATAGATCAGGGACGGTGAGAATTCAAATCATTGTGCTGGATGCAAACGACAACGCACCAGTGTGCACTCAACCTGTTTATAAGGTAGACGTGCCAGAAAATTCACCTGCAGGAACATTGATCACTACTGTTAACGCAAACGATGCTGATGCCGGTCTCTATGGTGACGTAACTTACTCTATTCCTCATATTACAAAAGAGGAAGCGAAGATTTTTCAAGTAAATGTTAAAACAGGAGAGATTAAAATTGGCAGTAAATTAGATTTTGAGAAATCCAAGAGCTACGAAATAAATGTCCAGGCAAGTGACCATGGAGGATTTGCAGATACATGTAAAGTTTTTATCAACATAATTGATGAGAATGACAATGTCCCCATGATAGAAATCATGTCATTTTCTCAATCCATACCTGAGAATTCTCCTCCAGGTACAACTGTTGCTGTTTTTAACGTGAATGATGAAGACTCTGAGGGCAACGGTGTTGTCACGTGTTCCATTAACGATGACGTCCCTTTCAAAATTGAGTCTTCTTTAACAGGTTACTACACCATAGTGACTGAAAACTTCTTAGACAGAGAAACTGTTCCTGAGTATAATGTCACCATAACAGTGACTGATCAAGGCTCTCCACCTCTGTCGAGTAGTAAAAACATTAATGTTAAAATATCTGATGTGAATGACAACCCACCCAAATTCCAACAGTCAGAATACAGTAAGATTGTACCAGAAAACAACTCTCCTGGATTTTCCGTGTTTACTGTCAGTGCAAGTGATACAGACTGGGGCCAGAATGCTCGCATTTCTTATTTCCTGGAGGAGAAAGAAGTTAATGGAGTAGCTGTGTCCTCTTTTGTCTCAGTCAATGCAGAGAATGGTGTCATACATGCAGTCAAATCATTTGATTATGAACAGATCAAGTCATTTAACTTTAATGTCACTGCCCGTGATTCTGGATCCCCTCCACTGAGTTCTGTGGCCACAGTTCACATGGTGATCCAGGACCAGAACGACAACGCCCCTCAGGTCCTGTACCCGGTCCAGACGGGCAGCTCGGTGCTGGCCGAAATGGTGCCTCGTTCGGCAGACGTGGGCTATCTGGTGACTAAAGTGGTGGCCGTGGATGTGGACTGTGGGCAGAACGCCTGGCTCTCCTATAAAGTGCACAAAGCCACAGACAGGGCGCTGTTTGAAGTGGGCCTCCACAATG
Source organism: Leptonotus elevatus (assembly GCF_054856555.1). Taxonomy (NCBI): domain Eukaryota; kingdom Metazoa; phylum Chordata; class Actinopteri; order Syngnathiformes; family Syngnathidae; genus Leptonotus; species Leptonotus elevatus. The sequence continues at coordinate 13,725,950 of NC_141247.1, read as the reverse complement.
GAGAAATAAGAACTGTCCGGCAGGTGACTGATAAAGATGCTGTCAAACAAAGACTGACTGTTGTAGTGGAGGACAACGGGCAGCCCTCTCGTTCAGCTACAGTCATTGTTAACGTGGCGGTGGCGGACAGCTTCCCTCAAGTGCTGTCAGAGTTCACTGACTTTAGCATGCACGACAAGGAGTACAATGACAAGCTGACTTTTTACTTAGTCTTGGCGCTGGCTGTGGTCTCCTTCCTCTTCATCACCTGCTTGCTGCTTATCATATCAGTCAAAGTGTACAGGTGGAGACAATCTCGCGTCCTGTACCACTCCAACCTGCCTGTCATTCCGTATTATCCGCCACGGTACTCGGATACTTTGGGAACTGGGACTCTCCCGCATGTGTACAATTACGAGGTGTGCAGGACCACCGACTCCAGAAAAAGTGACATGAAGAATATGCAAGCCATGAGTCAAAGTTTAGTGAGTGTGGATGGAGCTGATGCTGATTTGCCACAAGAGAACAAGCCGTTGTCAGGACTGTGTTCACAGATGTCAACTTTGGTGAGTCAACTAAAACAAAAAATCTAAACTTTCATGTGTTTTGTGATTGGTACTTTTCACAGATTCAGTGAAATCTTTCATCATTCTATCTGTTGTTGCTGTTGTCTTTTTGTAAATATCCTGTCACAGTTTTCTGGGTATAATTTACTTTTTTATGCATCGTTGCTACAGGTGTTGATGTTGAAGTAATTGCCATCCTATTAAGTTAAAGGCATAATTAGAATAGGTTCATGAAGAAATATTGTGGAAGTGTGGAATTGGGTTTTGCAATGAGGCGTGCATTTTGAATCCTCCTTTTTGAGAATGTCCACTTCCTGTTTTCATAATACTAACTTTTTTTACTGATACATTTTCATTTTCAACCATGCATGTTTTGGTTGGGGACCATAACTTTACTCTTAGTGTCCTTCCAAATCTTTTTATTCCAAATACATTTTAGCTGCGGACGAAACTTAAGTAAAGTGTTTTTCGGTATACATGCTGATAATGTCTTTCACTTTGCTATCTTTAATGCCAACATGCTTGTTGGATCATCACTCCATTCTTAGGGCAGAAATAATCCGAGAGAGGAGCACAGAAAAAACTACATTATTTTCAAGTTTCAGTAAGTTTAGTTAGTTTAGTTTGTGCAGAGCATCATAGTTCAGTTGTGAAAACCTGTTAATTTTGTTTCAAGACATCTATGGTAAATAAACTGAATTTAGACATATCTAAATCACTGTGTGTTAAAAATATTAAATCATTGGTTTTAATATTAATAAACAACTTATAACGTTGTTGAGGATCAGATGAAAATAATTGTAACTGGCAGTAATAGTGTCTGTTGTGTTATTTTTTAAATTAGGACAATTGTCAAGTTACCCAATAAACTACTAACCATAATCACACAAACAATATGAACTTCTTTACTTGACCATCTTAGACCGCTATAGAGTTAATTTGTTGTAATAGACCAGCTCAATATAGTGGCATGAATGCTTGCAGTGGAGAAGGCAATCAAATTTAAAGTCAAATTCTTCTTTTAGAAGACTCAAAGACTCATGTTAGCCAAGTTTGTGATAAGCCATTGAGGCAAATCCAGGGTGTTGCTTGTGTGCTTCTTCCCTATTATTTAATTTTGTCAATGTGTCTACAATGTTCCTGTTTTAGCCATACAAAATGCATTCAACCACTCCTGAAGTTTCAGCACCACAGACAGCAACTCACTCTGTTAATAATAGTCAGTGGCCACAAATTAAGGTCTGTTTTTTTGGATTGCAGTCCGTTTTTGTTTGCTGTGTATATCTTATTTTAGTATTATTCATCTAATATGGTGTAATCGAAGCCACCCCCCGCCCCTTCTATTTGTTTTGTGTCTGATAACCTGTGCATAACTTATTTTTCACACTGTCTTTGATGCAACCTTTTGAAGAAACTAAATTATAGTCTTTTAATGCAAAAAAAAAAATCATATCACGAATAACCCAAAAACAAAAATATAAATTAAAGTGTTTTTAAATTGTAAAAACAAAAATGGGCTGAATATTTTTACATTTAATTATTGTCACCTTAATTGCTATTTTTATTGACAAATTGATTTAATTTCCATGACATTTTAATTCCAATTATTGCAAACAATCCTCACGGTAAATGAAATTTCTAATATATGTAAACTTTTAGATTAGTTTTACACTGGATTATATTTTAGATTGCTTTACATTACGTACATTTATGTCACATAGGCTACAGGGCATTAAATTCAAGTAATTCGTATTTAATATTATTGTCATTACTCCTCACAAGTATAAGAAAACAAAATAGAGATTGAATCAGAGGTGCATATACCTATAGCCCAGAGGTGGCCAAATTCGGTCCTCGAGAGCCACTATCCAGCCTGTTTTCCATTATTTCTCTCCACTAACACACCTGATTCATGATCAGGATCGTTAACAGCCTTCTGCAAAGCTTGCTGATGAGCTGATCATTAGATTCAGCTGCGCTGAAGGAGGGAGACATGGAAAACAGGCTGGATAGGGGCTCACGAGGACCGAACTTGGCCACCCTTGCTATAGCCTAAAGATATTGATCCTGTGAAAATCTGAAAACTGATATTTTATGCTTTAATTGTATTAATATTCTGTTATTGTAATCATTTTTAATGCGTGTAGTAATATATACAGCATTTACAAGGCTTTTTTTTTTTTATGGTCTGAATGATGCATGAACGGCCATGCACTAATGTGAAAATCCTCTGGGCGCCGCTGGTGATACGTCATTGAATTAGAGTGAAACGAGTCCGTGCAGGAGTCCTCTTGCATGGGCTCCTTTTATTGCTTCGCTGCCGAGAAAGACAACGGCATGCTTGCAATTTTACAAGGAACTTTTCCCGTGGATATTTTGGGGTATTTCTACTTTGAAGAGCTGTGTTCTGACTATTTTTGGGGGGTTCACGATGGCTTGTAGGTGGATGCGCGCCGTCAGAAGCGAATGGCGCACACTGTTTGTCATTCTTTGTCTCTGTGAGCTGCGCTCCGTGACTGGACAGGCTCGCTATTCCATACCGGAGGAGCAGGCAGAAGGCTCTTTTGTTGGAAATATTGCGAGAGATTTGGGCTTGGACGTGGTCAGACTCGTGGCAGGTAAAGCTCGTATTATAACAAAAGAAGATCGACAGTATGTTGATTTAAAGCGAGACAAAGGCACACTCGTGATTAAAGAGCGCATCGACCGAGAGGAGCTTTGTGGAAAGACGACGCCCTGCAGCTTCACTTTCGACGTCATTTTAGAAAATCCAATCCAGCTTTATCGTGTAACAGTGGAGGTTGTGGACATTAATGACAACAGTCCGTCTTTCCCCCAGTCTGAAATTAATTTGAAAATTATTGAAAACGCTGCAATAGGAACTCGTTTTTCAGTAGCGAATGCAGCCGACGCTGATGTTGGCATTAATGATATTCTGAAATATGCACTTAAACCGTCAGATAATTTTAAATTGGAAATGCATAATCAACCAGACGGTGAGCGTTTTATAGAAATGACTTTACAAAAGAGCTTAGACCGAGAGAAAGAGGAGAGTCTCGTACTAATGTTGATTGCTTTAGATGGTGGTGAGCCACATAGATCAGGGACAGTGAGAATTCAAATCACTGTGCTGGATGCAAACGATAACGCACCAGTGTGCACTCAACCTGTTTATAAGGTAGACGTGCCAGAAAATTCACCTAAAGGAACATTGATCACCACTGTTAGTGCAAACGATGCTGATGCAAGCCTCTATGGTGACGTCACTTTCTCCACTCCTCATATTACCAAAGAGGAAAATCAGCTTTTTAATATAAATGTTAAAACAGGAGAAATAAAGCTTACTGGAATATTAGATTTTGAAAAATCAAAGAACTTTCAAATAAAGGTCCAAGCTAGTGATCATGGCGGTTATACAGATACATGTAAAGTTATTGTAAACATAATTGATGAAAATGACAATATCCCCACAATAGACCTTATGTCATTTTCTCAATCCATACCTGAGGATTCTCCCCCAGGTACAACTGTAACTGTTTTTAATGTAAATGATAAAGACTCTGAAGGAAACGGTGTTGTCAAGTGTTTCATTAATGATGACGTCCCTTTTAAAATTGAGTCTTCATTAACAGGATATTATACCATAGTAACTGAAAACTTCTTAGACAGAGAACGTGTCCGTGAATATAATGTCACCATAACAGCAACTGACCAAGGCTCTCCACCTCTGTCTAGTATGAAAAACATTAACGTTAAATTGTCTGATGTGAATGACAACCCGCCCAAATTCCATCAGTCAGAATACAGTAAGATTGTACCAGAGAACAACTCTCCTGGTTTGTCCGTGTTTACTGTCAGTGCGAGTGATGCAGACTGGGGCCAGAATGCTCGAGTGTCTTACTTCCTGGAGGAGAAAAAAGTTCATGGAGAAGCTGTGTCCTCTTTTGTCTCAGTAAATGCGGAGAATGGTGTCATCCATGCAGTCAAATCATTTGATTATGAACAAATCAAGTCTTTTGACTTTAACGTCACTGCCCGTGACTCCGGATCCCCCCCACTGAGTTCTGTGGCCACAGTTCACATGGTGATCCAGGACCAGAACGACAACGCCCCTCAGGTCCTGTACCCGGTCCAGACGGGCGGCTCGGTGCTGGCTGAAATGGTGCCTCGTTCGGCAGACGTGGGCTATCTGGTAACTAAAGTGGTGGCCGTGGATGTGGACTGTGGGCAGAACGCCTGGCTCTCCTATAAAGTGCACAAGGCCACAGACAGGGCGCTGTTTGAAGTGGGCCTCCACAATGGAGAAATAAGAACTGTCCGCCAAGTGACTGATAAAGATGCTGTCAAACAAAGACTGACTGTTGTAGTGGAGGACAACGGGCAGCCCTCTCGTTCAGCTACAGTCATCGTTAACGTGGCGGTAGCGGACAGCTTCCCTCAAGTGCTGTCAGAGTTTACTGACTTTAGCATGCATGACAAGGAGTACAATGACAAGCTGACTTTTTACTTAGTCTTGGCGCTGGCTGTGGTCTCCTTCCTCTTCATCACCTGCTTGCTGCTTATCATATCAGTCAAAGTGTACAGGTGGAGACAGTCTCGCGTCCTGTACCACTCCAACCTGCCTGTCATTCCGTATTACCCGCCACGGTACTCGGATACTTTGGGAACTGGGACTCTCCCGCACGTGTACAATTACGAGGTGTGCAGGACCACTGACTCCAGAAAAAGTGAAATGAAGAATATGCAAGCTATGAGTCAAAGTTTAGTGAGTGTTGATGGAGCTGATGTTGACACGCCGCATGACAACAAGCAGATGTCAGGACATTTTTCACAGATGTCAACCATGGTGAGTCAAGTTTTTCACATGTTTTAATTTGGTATTGTAGTTGATTAGTCTCCCGGTTTTTGGGTACAGGGTGTATATGTGCATGCCTCATCCCAATCCTGCTGCAAGGATGTCTTGAAGCAATTCATGAACTTAGTATACATTGGAGGCTAAATAAGAGTGTGGAGCATAAGCTTATTTGGTCACTCGTAATTTTTGTTTTTTTTATCTTTTAAAGTTTATCCACTTGTGAAATTTGTAGTACAGCGTTTGTTCTTCATTGAAAGAGATATATATACATTTGAATATGTTTTGAAGGGGTTCTTATAGACCCTCTCTTTTTTCCTTGGTCAAATGAGCTTTGTCGTTAATTGTCATTCTTGTTTTTATTCTGGCTCACGAGAAAATTAGAGTAGGCTATATGTTCCCTGTTAATCAAATTGTGTTTTGAGTATTTCTGAAATAAGCCTTTATCGATATTATAATCATCCTTGGCAGAAAAGATGACGTCTCTCATGGAGCAAATGTTGTTGGTTATTTGTTATTTAAATTTTGAAATAATTGCCCTTTCACTTCAATTGAGCATGAAGTTGTCTCTGTTCTAGAGGTGATATCACTACTTCATCATTGATAGTGATCATGTAGCCTACTTATATTTTTACAGCTATTGTACTATGAGTATAGCCTACAATCCATTATTCCACAACATTCAAAAACAGAGCTAAAATGTATTTTCACATTTTTTAAGCAGTTAAAAGGGTCAATGTATAGGAAAGTGCCATTACATAAATAAATGTGTGTGTGTGTGTGGGGGGGGGGGGGGGGGGGGTTAAGAGTATGCAGACTACTAAAGTATTCATACCATTTATTATTGGCGTTCACACTATCAGTATTATCTCACTAAACATCAGGGGGAAAAAGTTGCAGCCATCAATAGTGAATTTAGCCTATGTGAACTTTTGATTATTCACCCATCCATCCATTAAGAATGGATGAATAGTTCGTTTGACAATCTACCTATAACATAGCGGTTGACCAAAATGAGCAGTGTGCTCATTGTGGTGATTTGTCTCTGTCCGTGGTGCTGAAGGACAGCTTCCACTGGATTTGTTAAACCGCGCTCACACTGAATAATTAAAATTAATGCAAATCATAATTTGTGTTACTTCTACTCCCAATGTTTAGCTGTTTGTGCAAGTTACAACTTTAACTAGTAAAAATAGTATTCATATAATATTATTTTGTCAATTGAAAAAATATTTTACTTTGGTTATTAAAAAAGACACAAAATGCCTATTTAAAACAAATTTATGTTTAATATTTTTGTCTAACGAAGGCAATTTCACATATCCTCCTCAAAGGGGCGCTGTTACATCTGAAATGGATGTTGGATATGTTGGGATGTTTCTTTCTGCGTGATGCAGTGCAGCTCCCTCCTCTCTCATTGCCATTTGGCACAGGAGAGCTTTGCGTGAACAACGTATGACCGTTGAGCTAAATAACCCTAAAATAATTGCGCCTGGTTTTTAAAAGTCATTTTTTGATTGGTTCACTTTCTTGGAATAGACTATTTTACATATGGAGTGTATGGATATTCATCAGATCCGAGGAGGAATATGGCGGCGTGCGGCCTGCCTCTTTGTCTTTTGGTGTTTTTTTCTAAACGGAACGCAGGCACAAATCCGCTATTCAATCCCCGAGGAGATGAAAAAAGGCTCCCTCGTCGGAAATGTGGCCCAGGATCTCGGTTTGGATCTGAAAAGACTCCGTTCTGGGCGGGCCCGCATCGTGACAGGAGAGAACGTCCAGTATGCCGAGCTGAGGGCGGACAAAGGGCTTCTGGTTGTCCATGAGAGGATAGATCGAGAGCAGCTGTGTGGAGACCTGACGCCGTGTAGCTTCACCTTTGAAATTGTATTGGAAAACCCCATGGAATTGCATCCCGTGACCATTGAAGTGTTGGACGTGAATGACAACGCCCCAACCTTTGAAAATAGACATTTAGAATTTGAAATAAGTGAGTCTGCTGCGCTTGGCTCCCGTTTTATTTTGGAGAGTGCATATGATGCCGATGTGGGTGAAAACGGTGTGCAGCGCTACATTTTGACTCCGAGTGATAATTTTGTTTTAAAACAAGTCAGTCCTGGAGAAAGTACACATGCAGAAATGGTGCTACAGAAAGCATTAGACAGAGAAAAACAACCGCGACTCTCTCTAAAATTAGTGGCCGTGGATGGTGGAAGTCCACAAAAATCAGGTACAGTAAATATTAATATTAACATTCAAGATATTAATGATAACGCTCCCGTCTTTAATCAAACTTTGTATACAGCAAAATTAATTGAAAATGCCCCAAAAGGCACCCACGTTCTGACTGTGAATGCCACGGATGCTGATAGTGGTTCAAATGCACAAGTGACGTACTCCTTTTCAAAATCAAAAGCAGAAATAACAGATTTGTTTCACATAGACAAAGTGACAGGATTTATATCTGTAGTAAAGCTAATTGATTATGAAAAATACAAAACGATTGAATTACTGGTTGAAGCTAAAGATCAAGGTGCACTAACAGACTCGACAAAAGTCGAAATAGAAGTCATGGATTTAAATGATAATGGCCCAATAATAAATGTTATGTCTTTCACTAGTCCTGTGTCAGAAAACTCCCCTACTGGTACCACTGTTGGCATCATTAATGTGAAAGATTTGGATTCTGGTGAAAATGGGCACGTGAGGTGCGCGATTGAAGGCCGTGTTCCATTTAGGATAAAATCCAATATGAGAAATTATTTTGCATTAATGACTGATGCTGATTTAGATCGTGAAAGTGCGTCAGAATATAATATCACAGTTGTTGCATCAGATTCTGGTTCACCTCCTCTCGCCACAAAAATGACTTTTAATTTGAAAGTTTCAGACGTGAATGACAATGCTCCTGTGTTTCCGGTCAGCTTTTATAGCGCAAACATAGCAGAAAACAACTCGCCAGGTGTTTCTGTGCTAAGAGTGAGTGCCAAAGATCCAGATGAAAACCAGAACGCTCGTGTCTCTTACATGTTGGAGCAGGGTGAAATTGGAGGAAGTCCAATGAGTGAATTTGTGTCTGTAAATGCGGAAAGTGGAGTTATTAGTGCAGTTCGCTCATACGACTACGAGCAAATCAAAGAGTTGATATTTATTGTCAGAGCGCAAGATGGAGGCTCCCCTCCCCTCAGCAGCAACGTGAGCGTTCGCATGGTGATCCAGGACCAGAACGACAACGTCCCTCAGATCCTGTACCCGGTCCAGACGGGCGGCTCGGTGCTGGCTGAAATGGTGCCTCGTTCGGCAGACGTGGGCTATCTGGTGACTAAAGTGGTGGCCGTGGATGTGGACTGTGGGCAGAACGCCTGGCTCTCCTATAAAGTGCACAAAGCCACAGACAGGGCGCTGTTTGAAGTGGGCCTCCACAATGGAGAAATAAGAACTGTCCGGCAGGTGACTGATAAAGATGCTGTCAAACAAAGACTGACTGTTGTAGTGGAGGACAACGGGCAGCCCTCTCGTTCAGCGACAGTCATTGTTAACGTGGCGGTGGCGGACAGCTTCCCTCAAGTGCTGTCAGAGTTCACTGACTTTAGCATGCACGACAAGGAGTACAATGACAAGCTGACTTTTTACTTAGTCTTGGCGCTGGCTGTGGTCTCCTTCCTCTTCATCACCTGTTTGCTGCTTATCATATCAGTCAAAGTGTACAGGTGGAGACAGTCTCGCGTCCTGTACCACTCCAACCTGCCTGTCATTCCGTATTATCCGCCACGATACTCGGATACTTTGGGGACAGGGACTCTCCCGCATGTGTACAATTATGAGGTGTGCAGGACCACTGACTCCAGAAAAAATGACATAAAGAATATGCAAGCCATGAGTCAAAGTTTAGTGAGTGTTGATGGAGCTGATGCTGACACGCCGCATGACAACAAGCAGATGTCAGGACATTTTTCACAGATGTCAACCATGGTGAGTCAAGTTTTTTATTTTTTATTTTTTATTTTTTATTTTTTAATTTTTATTTTTTTTACATGTTTAAATCTGTTATTGTAGTTGATAAATCTCACAGTTTTCTGGTTCAAGGTGGATATGTGCATGCCTAATCACTGTCCATATAGCTTGTGAAAGGATGTCTTGAAGTAATTCCCATTGACTAAGTATACATTGGAGGCTAGAAAAGAGTGTGGAGCATGAATTTATTGGATCACTGTTGCATTTTTTTATTTCGTTTTTTGGGGGGGTTTATCCACTTGTGAAAATTCTATGTTTTTCTCCCCTTCTTTTTTTTTTTTACATTGAAATAGAGATAAATATAAATTTGGACACATACTTTTATGTGGTTCTTTTTTAGACCCTCACTTGTTTCCTTGGTCCAATGAGTTTTTTGTTAATTGTCGTTCTTGTTTTTATTCTGTTTTACCAGATTGTTGTATTTAGAGTAGATTGACTTGTTGGGCTTTATGTTCCCTGTTAATCTCAGTGTGTCCTGAGTATTTCTGAAATAAGACTTCACCTATATCATAGCCATGCTTATCAGAAAAGATGATGTGCGTGCATGGAGTAATGTTGGTTATTTGTTACTTCCATTTGAAAATCATTACATTTTTAATTGAATTGAGCATATTTGAGTACTTTTGTCTCAATTTCTCTCTTCTAGAGGTGATATCACTACTTCATCTTTGAAAGTGATCATGTAGGTACTTATATTTTACAGCTTTTGTAATGTGAGGTTGAGAGATACAGCCTACATAAATTATATTATTCCCAACAAAAGAGTCAAGATGTATTATTAAGCATGCAGTGCAAAGCTTCAATGTAGTTATAGATAAGTGCCATTCCATGATTAATTGGGGGGGGGGGGGGGGCTGACGTTTCAAAAATATGCAGACTACTAAAGTATTTAGACCATTCATTCTTGACATTCACACTGTAAATCTTCTCTCACTAAACAGCAGGGGGGAAACAAATCTGTAATCAAAGTGAATGTTAGGAATGGATGAATAGCTGATTTGACTATACCGATAACGTGTTGGTTGACCAAAATAAGACAAAAAGTCCCCCACTATCTCAAATCAGCAGTGAGCTCCATGTGGTGGTGTGTCTCTGTCCGTGGTGCTGAAGAAAAGTTTCCATTGGATTTGTTGAAACGCACTCACACTGAATAATTAAAATGCAACTGCTAATTTGCATTACTTCTACTCCCACAACAATGATTCGCTGTTTGTGCAAGTTAAAACGTTAAGTAGTAAAAATAGTATTCATATAATTTTATTTTGTCAATTTAAAAAATATTTTACTCTGGTTATTAAAAAAGACATACAGTATGCCTATTTAAAGAGGTTTTATGTTGAACATGTTTGTCTAACGGAGTCAATTTCAAATATGCTCCTCAAAGGGGCGCTGTTACATGTGAAATGGATGTTGGATATGTTGGGATGTTTCTTGCTGCGTGATGCAGTGCAGCTCCCTCCTCTCTCACTGCCATTTGGCACAGGAGAGCTTCGCGTAAACAACGTATGACCGTTGAGCTAAATAACCCTAAAATAATTGCGCCTGTTTTTTAAACGTAATTTTTTGATTGGTTCACTTTCTTGAAAATGACTATTTTACATATGGAGTGTATGGATATTCATCAGATCCGAGGAGGAATATGGCGGCGTGCGGCCTGCCTCTTTGTCTTTTGGTGTTTTTTTCTAAACGGAACGCAGGCACAAATCCGCTACTCAATCCCCGAGGAGATGAAAAAAGGCTCCCTCGTCGGAAATGTGGCCCAGGATCTCGGTTTGGATCTGAAAAGACTCCGTTCTGGGCGGGCCCGCATCGTGACAGGAGAGAACGTCCAGTATGCCGAGCTGAGGGCGGACAAAGGGCTTCTGGTTGTCCATGAGAGGATAGATCGAGAGCAGCTGTGTGGAGACCTGACGCCATGTAGCTTCACCTTTGAGATTTTATTGGAAAACCCCATGGAATTACATCCCGTGACCATTGAAGTGTTGGACGTGAATGACAACGCCCCAGCCTTTGAAAATAGACAGTTAGAATTTAAAATAAGTGAGTCTGCTGCACTTGGCTCCCGTTTTATTTTGGAGAGTGCATATGATGCCGATGTGGGTGAAAACGGTGTGCAGCGCTACATTTTGACTCCGAGTGATAATTTTGTTTTAAAACAAGTCAGTTCTGGAGAAAGTAAACATGCAGAAATGGTGCTTCAGAAAGCGTTAGACAGAGAAAAACAACCACGACTCTCTTTAAAATTAGTGGCCGTGGATGGTGGAAGTCCACAAAAATCAGGTACAGTAAATATTGATATTAACATTCAAGATAATAATGATAACGCTCCCGTCTTTAATCAAACTTTGTATACAGCAAAATTAATTGAAAATGCCCCAAAAGGCACCCACGTTCTGACTGTGAATGCCACGGATGCTGATAGTGGTTCAAATGCACAAGTGACGTACTCATTTTCAAAATCAAAAGCAGGAATAACAGATTTGTTTCACATAGACAAAGTGACAGGATGTATATCTGTAGTAAAGCTAATTGATTATGAAAAATACAAAACGATTGAATTCCTGGTTGAAGCTAAAGATCAAGGTGCACTAACAGACTCGACAAAAGTCGAAATAGAAGTCGTGGATTTAAATGATAATGGCCCAATAATAAATGTTATGTCTTTCACTAGTCCTGTGTCAGAAAACTCCCCTGCTGGTACCACTGTTGGTATCATTAATGTGAAAGATTTGGATTCTGGTGAAAATGGTCAGGTGAGGTGCACGATTGAAGGCCGCGTTCCATTTAGGATAAAATCCAATGTGAGAAATTATTTTGCATTAATGACTGATGCTGATTTAGATCGTGAAAGTGCGCCAGAATATAACATCACAGTTGTTGCATCAGATGCTGGTTCACCTCCTCTCGCCACAAAAATGACTTTTAATTTGAAAGTTTCAGACGTGAATGACAATGCTCCTGTGTTTCCCGTCAGCTTTTATAGCGCAAACATAGCAGAAAACAACTCGCCAGGTGTTTCTGTGCTAAGAGTGAGTGCCAAAGATCCGGATGAAAACCAGAACGCTCGTGTCTCTTACATGTTGGAGCAGAGTGAAATCGGAGGAAGTCCAATTTCTGAATTTGTGTCTGTAAATGGGGAAAGTGGAGTTATTAGTGCAGTTCGCTCATACGACTACGAGCAAATCAAAGAGTTGATATTTATTGTCAGAGCGCAAGATGGAGGCTCCCCTCCCCTCAGCAGCAACGTGAGCGTCAACATGGTGATTCAGGACCAGAATGACAACGCTCCTCAGGTCCTGTACCCGGTCCAGACGGGCAGCTCGGTGCTGGCTGAAATGGTGCCTCGTTCAGCAGACGTGGGCTATCTGGTGACTAAAGTGGTGGCCGTGGATGTGGACTGTGGGCAGAACGCCTGGCTCTCCTATAAAGTGCACAAAGCCACAGACAGGGCGCTGTTTGAAGTGGGCCTCCACAATGGAGAAATAAGAACTGTCCGGCAGGTGACTGATAAAGATGCTGTCAAACAAAGACTGACTGTTGTAGTGGAGGACAACGGGCAGCCCTCTCGTTCAGCTACAGTCATTGTTAACGTGGCGGTGGCGGACAGCTTCCCTCAAGTGCTGTCAGAGTTCACTGACTTTAGCATGCACGACAAGGAGTACAATGACAAGCTGACTTTTTACTTAGTCTTGGCGCTGGCTGTGGTCTCCTTCCTCTTCATCACCTGCTTGCTGCTTATCATATCAGTCAAAGTGTACAGGTGGAGACAGTCTCGTGTCCTGTGCCACTCCAACCTGCCTGTCATTCCTTATTACCCGCCACGGTTCTCGGATACTTTGGGAACCGGGACCCTCCCACACGTGTACAATTACGAGGTGTGCAGGACCACTGACTCCAGAAAAAGTGACATGAAGAATATGCAAGCTATGAGTCAAAGTTTAGTGAGTGTGGATGGAGCTGATGCTGACACGCCACATGACAACAAGCACATGTCAGGAAACTGCTCACAGATGTCAACCTTGGTGAGTCAATATTTACCATTTGTTGGCCGTCTTTGTATTTGATAACTGTCATTGCTCTCAGTGGGGGGATTGCATTCACATAACTGCTGAAAGGATCATATCAAGATTATAAGTATTTTCTTGTAGTGTAAAAGTCAAATTATTGTAATTTAATGAATAAACAATATATGTGAGGAAATGTAAGTTAATATATAATTGATAATTTAAATCAGCGTGAGTCAACATAGAAACAGTAGTTCATGACTAATCATTTTTTTCAAATTATTATTTTGAGACAGTCCAATCATTTTTTTGGTATTGTTGAAAGAACCATCCTCAGAGTAAATTTCACTCAATTAATTCAATAAATAGAAATCTGTTCCATCTTGTTTTATTTAATTTTATGTGAAAAAGTGAGGACCATACATTAGCGGCATTGCACATGTATAAGCATTCATTTTCAAATCATGTGATATTGGATGGTTCTTCATATCACACCTGCTTGACATCAGTCAGCCTCACCACAATATTATCACAGCTTACTTTGTTTAAGGCCTACATCATTTGGTCAACATGTTACATTTGTTCTAAATTATCAAATATTGTTATTTCAAAAGCATGCATCTGACCGTATACATGCTTGCACAACACCTTAGTAAGGGGCAGAGATATTGAATAGACACTCAGGGTTTTGTGTATAGCCTACTAAACATCAACGCTGTATTTACAATAAAAACAACAATATGGGCCTTATATGTTGTACCCTGCAAGTTTTGTCTTGTCAAAGTCAATTTTCAGTTGTCAGCTTAGCCCCTCCCCTCTCTCAATCACACAGTCAATAATTTAAAGGCTGAATTGACCCTTTCTCTTAAACCCATTTTTTAGCTAGGTTAAGTGTGTCATTGTTCAACTCACATATACAGCTCATGAAATCTTGATAAGGTTTTCTAGTGTCTGAAACAATTTATAGTTAGGCATACTAAATGTCAAGCAGATAATATAGTGCCAATTTCGCCCACCTGCATTTATAGAATATGTGTCTTCATGTGACAGAGTGTTTGTGGATATTACCTTTGTGTAAGAGTGTCGCTGGGTGGAGATATAACGTTGCTGACTTTTTTTTTTTTTTACAGTCCTATATATATCAAATATTTAATAGCATTATTTTAATCTAAATTGCATCCATTGTCAAACTCTTACAGAGCAATCTTTTTTGTTCCTTTCTTGTACTGTTTCATAAATACATGCTGATGAGCTGCAGTTTGTCTGAGTAGACTCTTAGGGTCGCTGTAGACCACAAAGCGTCGCAGGTTGACAGGCTGGCTGCAAGACGATTAATGCTGCAGCCTCCCATATCTCTGGGAACATTAGAAGACGAGCATCGGGGCCATCATGCTCTTGAAAAAGAGCAATTAAACCGTCAGGATTTACCCTTTTCCTATTTGGATCTAAAGCAGTGGGATTTTTGATCGCCATCGAACACGAATTAATTTGATGGGATGAAAAAGACTGAATTTTGCAGGGAAATAGTCGAATATAGAACAATGGCAAGGCAAGTGCTGGTCTTTATTTTCTCTCTCTCCGTCGGTTCAGTGTTCGGGCAAGTCAGTTACTCTATCCCGGAGGAGATGCCCAAAGGATCTCTCGTTGGAAACATAGCTCATGATTTAGGTTTGCAGACCAAACGTATGCTGTTGGGCAAAGCGCGCATTTTTAACCGAGATGGCGACAATTACGTGGAGTTGAATAGAGAAAGAGGAGTCATCCTTTTGAAAGAAAGGATCGACAGAGAGGCGCTGTGCAGGCAGACGACGCCTTGTGCGTTACATTTTCAAATTATTTTAGAGAACCCCATGCAATTTTACAGCATTACTGTTCAAATTACTGACATTAATGACAATGCGCCAACCTTCAACAGGGGTGAAATGTCGTTCAAAATAAGCGAGTCAGTGACTATCGGAGCAAAATTTGTTTTAGAGAGGGCTGTAGATCTTGATGTCGGCATTAATGGTGTTAATAATTACGAATTAAAACCATCGGATCATTTTGCTCTTAACATGCAAAATAACGCGGATGGAAATAAAAATGTGGAAATGATTTTACGGAAGCCTATAGACAGAGAGAAAGAGGAGCAGATTGCACTCGTGTTAACGGCTGTAGATGGAGGAGAGCCGCGGATGTCAGGAACGATGTTGATTCTTATTACAGTGTTAGACGCTAATGATAATGCCCCCGTTTTTACACAGAACACATACAAAGCTATTGTTACTGAGAATTCACCTGTAGGGACAATTGTGGCTACTGTTTCTGCCTCTGATGCAGATCAGGGCTCCAACGCCAAAACGTCCTATTTTGTAAGCGATGCGTCACATGATATTACAAAAATGTTTCAAATAAACAAGGAAACAGGTGAAGTGACGTTAATTGGAATTATTGATTTTGAGCATTCTCGAAACTATCAGATAAATATACTCGCAAGTGATGAAGGAGGCCTCACGGATTCGTGCAAAATAATTGTTGAAGTGCAAGACGTTAATGACAATGAGCCAAAAATCAGCATAATGTCAAAGTCAAATATTATTTCCGAAAATGCAGAGCTCAATACAGTTGTTACCATGATAAATATAGAAGATAAAGACTCTGGAGACAATGGAAATGTTGTGTGTTTCATAAACGAAAACATACCATTTACATTAAAAACCTCAACAAATAACTTTTATACTTTAGTGACAGACAGTGAATTAGACAGAGAGAGGTCACGCGAATATAATATCACAGTGACGTGTTCTGATGAGGGCGTGCCCTCCCTCTCCAGCAGCATCACTCTCACCTTACTCATTTCAGATGAGAATGACAACACGCCTGTCTTTGAGAAAAGCTCATATGAGGCCTACATTGTTGAAAACAACACGCCAGGTCTCTCTGTATTCACTGTAAAAGCCAGTGATGCTGACTGGAACCAGAATGCTCGTCTTTCTTACATCCTGGAGGACTCCTCTGTTAATGGAGTGCCAGTCTCCTCTTATGTGTCTGTTAGTGCTGAAAATGGAATCATCCATGCAATTCGTTCGTTTGACTATGAGCAACTGAAAGAGTTCCACTTCCGCGTCAGAGCGCAAGATGGAGGTTCCCCTCCCCTCAGCAGCAACGTGAGTGTTCGCATGGTGATCCAGGACCAGAATGACAACGCCCCTCAGGTCCTGTACCCGGTCCAGACGGGCGGCTCGGTGCTGGCCGAAATGGTGCCTCGTTCGGCAGATGTGGGCTATCTGGTGACTAAAGTGGTGGCCGTGGATGTGGACTGTGGGCAGAACGCCTGGCTCTCCTATAAAGTGCACAAGGCCACAGACAGGGCGCTGTTTGAAGTGGGCCTCCACAATGGAGAAATAAGAACTGTCCGGCAGGTGAATGATAAAGACGCTGTCAAACAAAGACTGACTGTTGTAGTGGAGGACAACGGGCAGCCCTCTCGTTCAGCTACAGTCATTGTTAACGTGGCGGTGGCGGACAGCTTCCCTCAAGTGCTGTCAGAGTTCACTGACTTTAGCATGCACGACAAGGAGTACAATGACAAGCTGACTTTTTACTTAGTCCTGGCGCTGGCTGTGGTCTCCTTCCTCTTCATCACCTGCTTGCTGCTTATCATATCAGTCAAAGTGTACAGGTGGAGACAGTCTCGCGTCCTGTACCACTCCAACCTGCCTGTCATTCCGTATTATCCGCCACGGTACTCGGATACTTTGGGAACTGGGACCCTTCCGCACGTGTACAATTACGAGGTGTGCAGAACCACTGACTCCAGAAAAAGTGACATGAAGAATATGCAAGCCATGAGTCAAAGTTTAGTGAGTGTGGATGGAGCTGATGCTGACATGCCGCATGACAACAAGCAGATGTCAGGAGAGTTTTCTCAGATGTCAACCTTGGTGAGTCAATATTTCACGATTATTTCCCTATGTATTAGAGTCGACATGCTCACAATTGCCAAGGGGTTCTCATTGTTGGGTCTCCCCCGTGGGATCCAAATTTCACATCATAATTTAGTCCCAACACACTGAGTAAAACTCGTAAAATTCCAAGTGGCGGCCGTGGCTCAGGGTGTACAGACGGTCGTTCAGTAAGTAGAAGGTTGGCTGTTTGATCCCCGCTCTCCACAAGTCGTGTGTTGTGTCCTTGGGCAAGGCACTTCACACACATTGCCTCCAGTGCTACTCACACTGGTGTATAGAAGATACAAATGTTTGGTGGTGGTCGGAGGGGCTGTAGGCGCACACTGGCAGCCAAGCTTCTGTCAGCCTGTCCCAGGGCAGCTGTGGCTACTTAAGTTTTTTACTGCCACCACAGTGTCAATTTGTGAGTGCATGAATAATGTATCCATTCCACTGTAAAGCGTCTTTGAGTGTCTAGAAAAGCGCTATATAAATCTGATCCATTATTATAAACGAGACAGTCATACAAATATGGTCGTTATTGTTGGAGGACTTGTTGAACTATATAAACACTTTTATTTAGGAAAAAATTGTCAAGAATATGGTGTAGCCCACTTTGAAAAAATAGTGACTTACCTTAAATAATATCAAAATTGCACAAAATTAGCAAGACCACAAAAATAGACTCTCAGGAGGAAAATTACATTTGCAAAAATATTTTGTATAATTGCTATGTAAATTAAGAAAGTGTCAGATTTCAGTAAGATGCATTTTGAACAGGCTTCTGTCTCTTTTATCTTTAATGTACAACAATAAACATTAGAATTATGTGTCATATTTACCTTTATATTCACAGAAGGTTAAAGTTCAATGCACGTGATTAGTGCTTTTCTTTAAAAAAATATAATAATAAATTAAAAGTCCCAACAATAAATATAGCCCATGTGTATTTTTAGACATATACATATATTTATAACATATTATTTTGTCATCCGATGCCCACAGTTTGGAATCCATAATTTAGGATAATAATTCATAAAGGTTCAAATAATGCAGGTGTATTTTTCTTATTTAAAAACAATCTATAATATGTTAGCATTTATAATCTGCATAGCTTTCATCTGTTAAATATTCGACACAAATAAAGGTTTTGAGCTGCAATGTTGCTGCCCATGGTGCCCAAGTCTCGACGGACCTGTATTCATACGTTGATGAGATGACAGCCCATACTCTTTTAAAAATTCCATCAGAAATTATATAATCACTTCACCAGTTGCATCTTAAAATAAGATCATAATTCTGTACAATATTAATGAGTAAAGCGATTGTAGTTTGTTCTGCTGTGCTGTTGTGATCCATTTTTTGTAAAGGGTTACTTTATGTCGAGTGTATTTTATTCAAGTAAATTTAGTATTATTTCCTTACAATTACACAATATTTTCTGTTCATATTGTCATCAAGTGGAAGGTTTCGCTTGCATCGTTACAGAATTTGTGTCAGTTTGTCTGCTATGCAGAGGCCGTTCTTACACGTTTTAGACTCTAAGAGACGCTGTTGGCTTGGATATGACTTTCCATGTGTTGTCGTCATGCAGTCCTCTCGACTAGTGACGAGATACGCTATACTGGAGGAGATTTTGTGTCTTTTGTTGGCGGAGAGGGCAAGTGAAAGAACAACAGTGCATGCGCGCTGCAGACTATTTGCACGTCAACGTCGATTTTGCGAGCAGGAGACAGATTATTTAAGCAAAACATAAAACAATTTTCTTTTCTTTTTTATGTCATCATGGATAATATCGGACCGCTCCCTTTCTCATTCGCAAAATGGAGGTTATTTTATGGATGGCGACGGCAAATAGGAACGCTCATGTTGCTGCTTCATTTGCTCACCACGGTAGGTGGTCAAATTCGTTATTCTATTCCCGAGGAGATGAAAAAAGGATCCGTGATTGGAAATGTGGCGCAAGGTCTTAGTTTGGACATGAAGAGACTCAGTGCTGGACGCGCCCGCATCGTGACGGGAGGAAACATCCAGTACACGGAGCTGAAAACAGACAAAGGGCTCCTGCTCGTCAACGACAGAATAGACCGAGAGCAGCTTTGTAGAGATGTGACTCCATGTAGCTTCAGTTTTGAGATTATTTTAGAAAACCCGTTAGAACTGCACAGAGTCATGGTTGAGGTTTTAGATGTAAATGATCATGCTCCCGTCTTTGCAAATAAAAACAAGGCTCTCATATTTGAAATAAGTGAATCTGCTGCAGTAGGAGTGCAGTTTCCACTGCCGAGTGCAGAGGATCAAGATGTGGGGCAAAATGGGTTGCAAAATTATATTTTGTCCCCAAACGACAATTTTATATTAAATCAGCATGCAAATCCAGATGGCAGTAAATATGTGGAAATGGTGCTCCAGAAGCCTTTAGACAGAGAGCGACGTCCCCATTTGTCATTAAAATTAATTGCAGTTGATGGTGGAACACCGCAGCGATCTGGTACTGTACATATAGAAATAAATGTGTTAGATGTAAATGACAACCAGCCCGTATTTAACCAAACGGCCTATAAAGCCTCTGTAATTGAAAATGCAATAAAAGGAACTAGTATTATTACGGTAAATGCTACAGATGCTGACAGTGGTTCAAGTGGACTCATTAAATATAGTTTGTCTAAAATGAGAGGAAGTGCAACAGATACATTTGATATTGACGAAAACACTGGCACAATTTATGTGTCTGGTCAAATCGACTATGAAAGGGATAGAAAATATGAAGTGAGGGTGGAAGCAAAGGATCAAGGCGGTCTGACTGGGACCAGTAAAGTGATATTTGACGTTATTGACATAAATGACAATGCTCCAGTTATTAATATAATGTCATTTTCAAGTCCTCTGTCTGAGGATTCACCTCCTGGTACAACAATTGCCATTCTGAGCATAAACGATGTTGATTCTGACAAAAATGGACAAATTAAATGTTCAATTGATGGGAAACTTCCTTTTAAACTGGAGACTCCTTTAACAAATTATTACAATCTGATTTCAGACCAATATTTGGATAGAGAATCTGTTTCAGAATATAACATAACAATTACAGCAACCGATCTCGGAACGCCTCCACTTTCTAGCTCAACAAAATTACATCTTAGAATCTTAGACGTGAATGACAACGCGCCATTATTTGACAAAAGTATTTATTCTGCTTATGTCGCAGAAAATAATTCTCCTGGCGTTTCCATATTTACTGTTACTGCTCGAGATGCTGATTGGAATCAAAATGCTAGAATATCTTATATTTTAGAGGACACTCAGATAAGTGGCAGTCCAGTTTCTACTTTTGTTATTTTAAATTCTGAAACCGGTGTTCTCAGTGCAGTTCGATCTTTTGATTATGAGCAAATTAAACAAGTAGAGTTGGTGGTCAGGGCACAAGATGGAGGCTCCCCTCCTCTAAGCAGCAACGTGAGCGTTCGCTTGGTGATCCAGGACCAGAACGACAACGCCCCTCAGGTCCTGTACCCGGTCCAGACGGGCGGCTCGGTGTTGGCCGAAATGGTGCCTCGTTCGGCAGACGTGGGCTATCTGGTGACTAAAGTGGTGGCCGTGGATGTGGACTGTGGGCAGAACGCCTGGCTCTCCTATAAAGTGCACAAAGCCACAGACAGGGCGCTGTTTGAAGTGGGCCTCCACAATGGAGAAATAAGAACTGTCCGGCAGGTGAATGATAAAGATGCTGTCAAACAAAGACTGACTGTTGTAGTGGAGGACAACGGGCAGCCCTCTCGTTCAGCTACAGTCATTGTTAACGTGGCGGTGGCGGACAGCTTCCCTCAAGTGCTGTCAGAGTTCACTGACTTTAGCATGCACGACAAGGAGTACAATGACAAGCTGACTTTTTACTTAGTCTTGGCGCTGGCTGTGGTCTCCTTCCTCTTCATCACCTGCTTGCTGCTTATCATATCAGTCAAAGTGTACAGGTGGAGACAGTCTCGTGTCCTGTACCACTCCAACCTGCCTGTCATTCCGTATTATCCGCCGCGGTACTCGGATACTTTGGGGACTGGGACCCTCCCGCACGTCTACAATTATGAGGTGTGCAGGACCACTGACTCCAGAAAAAGTGACATGAAGAATATGCAAGCCATGAGTCAAAGCTTAGTGAGTGTGGATGGAGCTGATGCTGAGCCGGTGCATGTAAACAAGCAGATGTCAGGAGAGTTTTCTCAGATGTCAACCTTGGTGAGTCAATATTTCACAATTATTTCCCTATAGAGTCGATATGATCACAATTCCCAAGCGGTTCTCATTGTTGGGTCTGGTATCCAAATGTTTCACATTTTCATTTAGTCCCATGCATCACAACACACTCGGAGTAAAACTAAAAAGGTTTATTAAATAGTCAAGAATATACGGTTAGTGTGCACTTAAAAAATAATGACAAACTTTAATTAATATCAAAATTGCACAATATTAGCAAGACCACAAAATTTGACTTTCAGGAGGAAAATGACAATTGCAAAAACATTTTGTAGGCTATATGTATAAAATTACGGTGTGAATTAAAAAAAAAAGTGTCACATTTCAGTAAGATGCATTTTGAACAGGGTTCTGTCTCTTTTAATCTTCAACGTACAACAATAAACATTGAAATGATGTGTTATAGTTACCTTTACTTTCAACAGGCGCTGAAAGTGGCATGTGATGAGTGTTTTTCTTTATAAAAACAAAAAATCTAAATATTGGCCCAAACAATAAATATAGATAAGTTTTAAATGTATCATTGGTTTGGAATCCATAATTTAGGATAAGAGTTCTTAAAAAGGTCAAATAATGTAGGTGTAATTGTTTATTTTAAAAAAAAAAAACTAGAATATAATAGCTTTCTGGAGGAGAATTCATTTATAATCTGCATCGCTTTCATCTTGTTAAATATTTGGCAAAACAAAGGTTTTGAGCTGCAATGTCGCTGTCCATGGAGCCCAAGTCTTGACGGACATTTTTTCTCTCCAACAAGTCCACACTTCCAAGTCCAAGATGAGAGCCCAGACTGACATTGCAGTGCTACATTCTTACAGGACTCCTTTAAAAAATCATCAAAAATGTTGTTAAATATATGCTTAATATTTAGGCTATATGAATTATTATAACTCATGAAATTTAAGATTGTTATCTAATGATTTGAATGAATGATTATAGCAATATTATTGACCTAATAATAATAATAATAAAAAAAATAATAATATAGTTCACCAAATGCATCTTTAAAAAATCATAATTTTGTTCAATCTTAATGAATAAACGATTAAGTGTAGTTTGTTCTGTTGTTTGTAAAGGGTTATTTAATGTCGACTGTATTTTATTAAAGTCAATTTATATTATTTCCTTAGAATTACACGTTATTTTCTGTTCATATTTTCATCAAGTTGAAGGATTACCTATTCGCTTGCATCTTTACACAATTTGTGTCAGTTTGTCTGCTGTGCAGAGCCCGCTCTTACACATTTTAGACTCTAAGAGACGCTGTTGGCTTGGATATGATTTTCCGTGTATTGTCGTCATGCAGTCCTCTCGACTGGTGACGAGATACTGGAGGAGATTTTTTTGTCTTTTGTTGGCAGTGAGTGGGAGAGAAAGAACAACGCTGTGCGCTGCAGATTTGTATTGTATTTATTTTTCTTGCTTGTAAACGTCGAATTGGTGACCAGTTAACGGATTATTTACCCAAACGAATAATTGCTCTTTTTTTGGCGAGCCATGGATAACAGCGGACCTCTCCAGTTTTCATGCGCAAAATGTCGATTATATGGATTGCGACAGCAAATAGGAACGCTCATGTTGCTGCTTCGTTTGGTTGCGGTAGGTGGTCAGATTCGTTATTCTATTCCGGAAGAGATGAAGAAAGGCTCCGTGATTGGAAATGTGGCGCAAGATCTCGGTTTGGACATGAAAAGACTCATTTCAGGGCGGGCACGCATTTTGACGGAAGATAACATCCAGTACACGGAGCTGAAAACAGACAAAGGGCTCCTGCTCGTCAATGACAGAATAGACCGAGAGCAGCTTTGTGGAGATGAGACGCCGTGCAGTTTCAGTTTTGAGATTATTTTAGAAACCCCAATCGAGTTGCACAGAATAATTGTTGAGGTTTTGGATATAAATGATCATAGTCCCGTTTTTCTAAATAAAGATAAGGCTTTTAAATTTGAAATTAGTGAATCTACTGTAGTTGGAGTGCCATATCCTCTACCGAGTGCAGAAGATCAAGATGTGGGGCAAAATGCGTTGCAAAATTATATTTTGTCACCAAACGACAATTTTGTACTGAATCAGCATGCAAATCCAGATGGCAGCAAATATGTTGAAATGGTGCTTAAGAAGTCTTTAGACAGAGAGCGACACCCTGATTTGTCATTAAAATTAATTGCAGTTGATGGTGGAACACCGCAGAGATCTGGAACCATAAACATAGAAATAAATGTGTTAGATGCAAATGACAACCGGCCAATATTTAATCAATCAGAGTACAAAGCCTCTGTTATGGAAAACACAGTAAAAGGAACGCGTATAATTACGGTAAATGCTACCGATGCTGACAGTGGTTCAAATGGACTCATCACATACAATTTGTCCAGAATGAAAGGAAGTGCCGCAAATATATTCCATATTGACGAAAACACTGGTACAATTTATGTGTCTGGTGAAATAGACTATGAAAAGAACAAAAAGTATGAAGTGAGAGTGGAAGCAAAGGATCACGGTGGGTTAATTGGGACAAGTAAAGTTATATTTGATGTCATTGACATGAATGACAATACTCCAGTTATTAATATAAAATCATTTTCAAGTCCTCTCTCTGAGGATTCACCTCCTGGTACAACAGTTGCAGTTCTCAACATAAAAGATGCAGATTCAGATAGAAATGGACAAATTAAATGTTCCATGGATGGCAAGTTTCCTTTTAAAATTGAGCCATCTCTTACAAATTATTACAATTTAATTTCAGATCACTATTTTGATCGAGAATCTGTCTCTGAATATAACATTACAATTACCGCCACTGATCTTGGAACGCCTCCGCTTTCTAGTACAACAAAGCTGCATCTTAGAATCTCAGATGTGAATGATAATGCACCAATATTTGATAAAAACATTTATTACGCTTATGTCGCAGAAAATAATTCTCCTGGCGTTTCCATATTTACTGTTACTGCTCGAGATGCTGATTGGAATCAAAATGCTAGAATATCTTATCTTTTAGAGGACACTCAGATAAGTGGCAGTCCAGTTTCTACTTTTGTTTCTTTAAATTCTGAAACTGGTGTTCTTAGTGCCGTTCGATCATTTGATTATGAGCAAATTAAACAAGTGGACTTGGTGGTCAGAGCACAAGATGGAGGCTCCCCTCCTCTCAGCAGCAACGTGAGCGTTTGCTTGGTGATCCAAGACCAGAACGACAACGCCCCTCAGGTCCTGTACCCGGTCCAGACGGGCGTTTCGGTGTTGGCCGAAATGGTGCCTCGTTCGGCAGACGTGGGCTATCTGGTGACTAAAGTGGTGGCCGTGGATGTGGACTGTGGGCAGAACGCCTGGCTCTCCTATAAAGTGCACAAAGCCACAGACAGGGCGCTGTTTGAAGTGGGCCTCCACAATGGAGAAATAAGAACTGTCCGGCAGGTGAATGATAAAGATGCTGTCAAACAAAGACTGACTGTTGTAGTGGAGGACAACGGGCAGCCCTCTCGTTCAGCTACAGTCATTGTTAACGTGGCGGTGGCGGACAGCTTCCCTCAAGTGCTGTCAGAGTTCACTGACTTTAGCATGCACGACAAGGAGTACAATGACAAGCTGACTTTTTACTTAGTCTTGGCGCTGGCTGTGGTCTCCTTCCTCTTCATCACCTGCTTGCTGCTTATCATATCAGTCAAAGTGTACAGGTGGAGACAGTCTCGCGTCCTGTACCACTCCAACCTGCCTGTCATTCCGTATTACCCCCCACGGTACTCGGATACTTTGGGAACTGGGACTCTCCCGCACGTCTACAATTACGAGGTGTGCAGGACCACTGACTCCAGAAAAAGTGACATGAAGAATATGCAAGCCATGAGTCAAAGTTTAGTGAGTGTGGATGGAGCTGATGCTGAGCCGGCGCATGTAAACAAGCAGATGTCAGGAGCATTTTTTCAGACATCAACCTTGGTGAGTCAATGTTTCACCATTCTTTCAATATATTGTATTTGACTAAATAAATCAACAGTTAACATCGAAAAAGGTTTTTCATCAGGTCTCAACCTGGGGTCAATAGTTTTTTTTACGTTACCTTTCAATCACAACCACTTAGAAATCGTGTTTTATTAAAAAAAAAACAGTGTTTAAGGTTACTTATAATTTGAAAGTAATATACCTGTGTAATTTGAAATGGTAATGTTGGATCTTGTTATAGAACATAAAGCAGACATTATCCCAACAATTTTACGTTTTGGGAATATGAGTTAATTAACCTGTTTTTATCCATCTCAGTGGGTGGCGATTTCGTCAGTTGCTGTTGACTTAAAATGACATCACAGTTGCTCAAGACTCAGGTAACCAATCACGGCTCAATCCGATTTTTGTGTTATGCCATGTGACATTCGCAAATTGAGCTGTGATTGGTTACCTGAGTCTTGAGCAACTGTGATGTCATATTAAGTCAACAGCAAGTGGAAAAATGGCCGCCCCTTAAGATGGATAAAAACGGCTCTTTTTCGCTGCTTAATCTATATTCCATAAACACAATATTAATCAGAATGTTGAGACTAGCAGGGCCACATAAGTAGAACACATATTTGTGAAGAAAACATTTCGCTTGATTTCCCTTTAAGACTGCTGTTGAATTGAATGTCAAAATTGTGCAGAAAAATAAGAATAAACAATTATACATCTGTTGAGGAACATGACGATTGCCGTAAAATGACTTGACTAGAATGTAAATAATCTAAAATAGAAATAGCATATATAACGTATATAGACGGTGTAAATGAATAAAAAAGTGTCAGAGTTGAGTACATTTAACACAACTTTTTTTCTTTTAATCACCTCCTCACTACAATGAACATTTAGAACATTGTGTCCGTCAAATAACAATAGAAGGAAGTTACAGGAGCACTGCATGTTGACCATGCTTGTCTTTTAAAATGGAGATATTTTCAAAATAAAAGTGAACAACAGTGAATATGGGAGAAAGAAAGAAAGAAAGAAAGAAAGAAAGAAAGAAAGAAAGAAAGAATGTCATCGTCCGACAACAACCAGCGCGCAAACCAGCCTCATTCCTTCCAAGGACATTTTACGTAATTGTAAAAACGAAAAATATGTCAATATTTTAACAGGTAATGATGATATGCAGTTTCGACATTTTTAAACAGTTGACAAAAATAGATAGCCTATTTGTGTTTCCGTGATATTGCAATCTATGAGCTGCAATGTCGCTGTCCATGGTGTTGGAAAGGTTTTCGCATGACTTAACTCAAACGCTGAGACAAACGCTCCACTATACCAATGCAGCATTGTTGCAATACTTGAAAAAGTCTCAAAATGAGTGTTGGTCAAATGTAATTGTTGACAAATGTATTGATTTGAATTCATAATAATAAACAGCAAAATTGTGAAAATACAATTAATAATAAGGCTATGAACAACTATTTTAGTAGTAGTGGTGATGATAATAATAATAATAATAATAATAATAATAATAATAATAATAATAATAATAATAATTAATAATAATAATAATGCACTGCACCTGGCACATTTTTTTAAAGTTATTCTGGTAACCTTCCTTTGAATAACTAATTTCACACACATGCAAATGTGATTGATTATTATTTTATTTTTTTCATCATTTGCAAAGGCGTTACTAATTTCCATTTTGTTTTATTGAAACATTAGTTTCCTGAGTAATGCGCAGTATTTTCTGTATAGGGCTATTTCCATATGTGCTGTGCCTTTCAATGTTGAGTGCAGTCCATTTATTTTTATTTTTTTGCTGCAGTTCCCGTTCTTACACGTTTCAGACTCTAAGAGACGCTGTTGGCTTGGATATGATTTTCCATGTATTGTCGTCATGCAGTCCTCCCTCTTTCCGAGGCAATGAAGCAGATTTTCTGTCTTTTGTTGACGTGAGAGGAAGTGAACGGACAACGATCTCCGCCTCACATTTATTTACGTGTAAAGAGCTGAGCAGGGAACGGATTATTTGCAAATTACCAGGACATAACGTTGCTCTTTTTTTTCTTTTTTCTTTTTTCTTTTTGACATCATGGATAATCACAGATATCTCTCTTTCACGTGCCCAAAATGGAGGGTGTTTTATGGATGGATACGGATAATAGGAACGCTCATGTTACTTGGTTTGATAACCAAGGTAGGTGGTCAGATTCGTTATTCTATTCCAGAAGAAATGAAGAAAGGCTCTGTAATTGGAAACGTGGCGCAAGATCTCGGTTTGGATATGAAGAGAATCATTTCTGGGCGGGCGCGCACCGTGACGGGAGAAATCATACAGTACACGGAGCTGAAAGCAGACAATGGGCTCCTGGTCGTCAGTGACAGAATAGACCGAGAGCAGCTTTGTAGAGATGTGATGCCATGTAGCTTCAGTTTTGAGATTATTTTAGAAAACCCGATAGAGCTGCACAGGATAGTTGTTGAGGTTCTGGATATAAATGATCACGCTCCCACATTTCCAGATAAAGAAAAAGTGTTTGAAATAAGTGAAGGTGTGGCAGTTGGGGTGCGTTTTCCTCTGCAGAGTGCAGAGGATCAAGATGTGGGGCAAAACACATTGCAAAACTATATTTTGTCACCAAACGACAATTTTATACTGAATCAGCATGCAAATCCAGATGGCAGTAAATATGTTGAAATGGTGCTCCAGAAGCCTTTAGACAGAGAGCTACGTCCCCATTTGTCATTGAAATTAATTGCAGTTGATGGAGGAACACCACAGAGATCTGGTACTGTAAATATAGAAATAAATGTTTTAGATGCAAACGACAACGAACCCATATTTAACCAGTCAGTATATAAAGCATCTGTTATGGAAAACACAAAAAAAGGAACTAGTATAATAACGGTTAATGCTACAGACGCTGACAGTGGGTCAAATGGACTAATTTCTTATAGTTTGTCTGAAATGAAGGGAAGTGCAATATATATATTTAATATTGATGAAAAAACTGGTACAATTTATGTGTCTAGTCAAATAGACTTTGAAAAGAATAAGAAGTATGAAGTGAGGGTGGAAGCTAAAGATCATAGTGGTCTGACTGGGACCAGTAAAGTGATATTTGATGTTATTGACATGAATGACAATGCTCCAGTTATTAATTTGATGTCATTTTCAAGCCCTCTGCCAGAGGATTCAGCTCCTGGTACAACAATTGCAGTCTTGAATATAAAGGATGTTGATTCTGACAGAAATGGAGAAATAAAATGTTCCATAGATGGAAAACTTCCTTTTAAATTGGAGACTTCTTTAACAAACTATTACAATTTGATTTCAGACCAATATTTTGATAGAGAATATGTCTCTGAATATAACATAACAATTACAGCCACCGATCTTGGAACACCTCCTCTTTCTAGTACAACAAAGTTGCATCTTAGAATCTCAGACGTGAATGACAACGCACCATTATTTGATAAAAACATTTATTACGCATATGTCGCAGAGAATAATTCTCCTGGCATTTCCATATTTGCTGTCACTGCTCGAGATGCTGATTGGAATCAAAATGGGAGAATATCTTATATTTTAGAGGACACTCAGATAAGTGGCAGTTCAGTTTCTACTTTTGTTACTTTAAATTCTGAAACTGGTGTTCTCAGTGCAGTTCGATCATTTGATTATGAGCAAATTAAACAAGTAGACTTGGTGGTCAGGGCACAAGATGGAGGCTCCCCTCCTCTCAGCAGCAACGTGAGCGTTCGCTTGGTGATCCAAGACCAGAACGACAACGCCCCTCAGGTCCTGTACCCGGTCCAGACGGGCGTTTCGGTGTTGGCCGAAATGGTGCCTCGTTCGGCAGACGTGGGCTATCTGGTGACTAAAGTGGTGGCCGTGGATGTGGACTGTGGGCAGAACGCCTGGCTCTCCTATAAAGTGCACAAA
Source organism: Leptonotus elevatus (assembly GCF_054856555.1). Classification (NCBI taxonomy): domain Eukaryota; kingdom Metazoa; phylum Chordata; class Actinopteri; order Syngnathiformes; family Syngnathidae; genus Leptonotus; species Leptonotus elevatus. The sequence goes on along the minus strand of NC_141247.1, from coordinate 13,696,470 downwards.
GCCACAGACAGGGCGCTGTTTGAAGTGGGCCTCCACAATGGAGAAATAAGAACTGTCCGCCAAGTGACTGATAAAGATGCTGTCAAACAAAGACTGACTGTTGTAGTGGAGGACAACGGGCAGCCCTCTCGTTCAGCTACAGTCATTGTTAACGTGGCGGTGGCGGACAGCTTCCCTCAAGTGCTGTCAGAGTTCACTGACTTTAGCATGCACGACAAGGAGTACAATGACAAGCTGACTTTTTACTTAGTCTTGGCGCTGGCTGTGGTCTCCTTCCTCTTCATCACCTGCTTGCTGCTTATCATATCAGTCAAAGTGTACAGGTGGAGACAGTCTCGTGTCCTGTACCACTCCAACCTGCCTGTCATTCCGTATTACCCCCCACGGTACTCGGATACTTTGGGAACTGGGACTCTCCCGCACGTCTACAATTACGAGGTGTGCAGGACCACTGACTCCAGAAAAAGTGACATGAAGAATATGCAAGCCATGAGTCAAAGTTTAGTGAGTGTGGATGGAGCTGATGCTGAGCCGGCGCATGTAAACAAGCAGATGTCAGGAGAATTTTTTCAGACGTCAACCTTGGTGAGTCAATGTTTCACCATTCTTTCAATATATTGTATTAGTCTAAATAAATCAACAGTTTTCATAGAAAATGTTTTTTTATCAGGTCTCACCCTGGGGTCAATAGTTTTTTTACGTTACCTTTCAATCACAACCACTTAGAAAGACATGTGTTTTATGTCAAAAAATATAGTGTTTAAGATCACTTATAATTTGAAAGTAATATACCTGTGTAATTTGAAATGGTAATGTCAGATATTGTTATAGAACATAAAGCAGACATTATCCCAACAATTTTACGTTTTGGGAATATGAGTTAATTAACCTGTTTTTATCCATCTCAGTGGGTGGCGATTTTGTCAGTTGCCGTTGACTTAAAATTACATCACAGTTGCTCAAGACTCAGGTAACCAATCACGGCTCAATCCGATTTTTGTGTTATGCCATGTGACATTTGCAAATTGAGCTTTGATTGGTTACCTGAGTCTTGAGCAACTGTGATGTCATATTAAGTCAACAGCAAGTGGAAAAATGGCCGCCCCTTAAAATGGATAAAAACGGCTCTTTTTCGCTGCTTAATCTATATTCCATAAACACAATATTAATTAGAATGTTGAGACTAGCAGGGCCACATAAATAGAAGACATATTTGTGAAGAAAAATTTTCGCTTGATTTCTTTTTAAGACTACTGTTTAATTGAATGTCAAAATTGTGCAGAAAAATAAGAATAAACAATTATACATCTGTTGAGGAACATGACGATTGCAGTAAAATGACTTGACTAGAATGTAAATAATACAAAATAGAAATAACATATGTAACGTATATAAACGGTGTAAATTAATAAAGAAGTGTCAGAGTTATAAACAGCAAAATTGTGAAAATACTTTAAAAAATAACACAATTAATAATAAGGCTATGAACAACTGTTTTAGTAGTAGTGGTTATGATGATAATAATAATAATAATAGTAATAATAGTAATAATAGTAATAATAGTAATAATAGTAATAATAATAATAATAATAATAATACTACTAATAATAATAATAATAATAATAATAATAATAATAATAATGCACTGCACCTGGCACATTTTTTTAAAGTTATTCTGGTAACCTTCCTTTGAATAACTAATTTTACACACATGCAAATGTGATTGATTATTATTTTATTTTTTTCATCATTTGCAAAGGCGTTACTAATTTCCATTTTGTTTTATTGAAACATTAGTTTCCTGAGTAATACACAGTATTTTCTGTATAGGGCTATTTCCATATGTGCTGTGCCTTTCAATGTTGAGTGCAGTCCATTTATTTTTATTTTTTTGCTGCAGTTCCCGTTCTTACACGTTTTAGACTCTAAGAGACGCTGTTGGCTTGGATATGATTTTCCATGTGTTGTCGTCATGCAGTCCTCCCTCTTTACGAGGCACTGAAGCAGATTTTCTGTCTTTTGTTGACGGTGAGAGGAAGTGAACGGACAAAGATCTCCGCCTCACATTTATTTACGTGCAAAGAGCTGAGCAGGGAACGGTTTATTTGCAAATTACCAGGACATAACGTTGCTCTTTTTTTTCTTTTTTTCTTTTTGACATCATGGATAATCACAGATATCTCTCTTTCACGTGCCCAAAATGGAGGGTGTTTTATGGATGGATACGGATAATAGGAACGCTCATGTTACTTGGTTTGATAACCAAGGTAGGTGGTCAGATTCGTTATTCTATTCCAGAAGAAATGAAGAAAGGCTCTGTAATTGGAAACGTGGCGCAAGATCTCGGTTTGGATATGAAGAGAATCATTTCTGGGCGGGCGCGCATCGTGACGGGAGAAAACATACAGTACACGGAGCTGAAAGCAGACAATGGGCTCCTGGTCGTCAGTGACAGAATAGACCGAGAGCAGCTTTGTAGAGATGTGACGCCGTGCAGTTTTAGCTTTGAGATTATTTTAGAAAAACCGATAGAGTTGCACAGGATAATTGTTGAGGTGCTGGATATAAATGATCACGCTCCCACATTTCCAAATAAAAAAAACGTGTTTGAAATAAGTGAAGGTGCGGCAGTTGGGGTCCGTTTTCCCTTGCAGAGTGCAGAGGATCAAGATGTGGGGCAAAACACATTGCAAAACTACATGTTGTCCCCAAACGACAATTTTATACTGAATCAGCATGCAAATTCAGATGGCAGTAAATATGTTGAAATGGTGCTCCAGAAGCCTTTAGACAGAGAGCTACGTCCCCATTTGTCATTAAAAGTAATTGCAGTTGATGGAGGAACACCACAGAGATCTGGTACTGTAAATATAGAAATAAATGTTTTAGATGCAAACGATAACGAACCCATGTTTAACCAGTCAGCATATAAAGCGTCTGTTATGGAAAACACGATAAAAGGAACTAGTATAATAACAGTTAATGCTACAGATGCTGACAGTGGGTCAAATGGACTCATTTCTTATAGTTTGTCTGAAATAAAGGGAAGTGCAGTAGAAATATTTAATATTGATGAAAACACTGGTACAATCTATGTGTCTGGTCAAATAGACTATGAAAATAATATAAAGTATGAAGTGAGGGTGGAAGCAAAAGATCAAGGTGGGCGAATTGGGACCAGTAAAGTTGTATTTGATGTTATTGACGTAAATGACAATGCTCCCGTTATTAATATAATGTCATTTTCAAGCCCTCTGTCGGAGGATTCACCTCCTGGTATAACAGTTGCAGTTCTTAACATAAAAGATGTTGATTCTGATAAAAATGGCCAAATTAAATGCTCCATTGATGGAAAACTTCCTTTTAAATTGGAGAAATCTTTAACTAACTATTACAATTTGATTTCAGATCAATATTTTGATAGAGAATCGGTTTCAGAATATAACATAACAGTAACAGCCACTGATCTCGGAACACCTCCGCTTTCTAGCTCAACAAAATTACGTCTTAGAATTTCAGATGTGAACGATAATGCACCCATATTTGATAAAAACATTTATTCTGCTTATGTCACAGAGAATAATTCTCCTGGCATTTCCATATTTGCTGTCACTGCTCAAGATGCTGATTGGAATCAAAATGCGAGAATATCTTATCTTTTAGAGGACACTCAGATAAGTGGCAGTTCAGTTTCTACTTTTGTTTCTTTAAATTCTGAAACTGGTGTTCTTAGTGCCGTTCGATCATTTGATTATGAGCAAATTAAACAAGTGGACTTGGTGGTCAGAGCACAAGATGGAGGCTCCCCTCCTCTCAGCAGCAACGTGAGCGTTCGCTTGGTGATCCAAGACCAGAACGACAACGCCCCTCAGGTCCTGTACCCGGTCCAGACGGGCGTTTCGGTGTTGGCCGAAATGGTGCCTCGTTCGGCAGACGTGGGCTATCTGGTGACTAAAGTGGTGGCCGTTGATGTGGACTGTGGGCAGAACGCCTGGCTCTCCTATAAAGTGCACAAAGCCACAGACAGGGCGCTGTTTGAAGTGGGCCTCCACAATGGAGAAATAAGAACTGTCCGGCAGGTGACTGATAAAGATGCTGTCAAACAAAGACTGACTGTTGTAGTGGAGGACAACGGGCAGCCCTCTCGTTCAGCTACAGTCATTGTTAACGTGGCGGTGGCGGACAGCTTCCCTCAAGTGCTCTCAGAGTTCACTGACTTTAGCATGCACGACAAGGAGTACAATGACAAGCTGACTTTTTACTTAGTCTTGGCGCTGGCTGTGGTCTCCTTCCTCTTCATCACCTGCTTGCTGCTTATCATATCAGTCAAAGTGTACAGGTGGAGACAGTCTCGCGTCCTGTACCATTCCAGCCTGCCTGTCATTCCGTATTATCCTCCACGGTACTCGGATACTTTGGGGACAGGGACTCTTCCACATGTGTACAATTATGAGGTGTGCAGGACCACTGACTCCAGAAAAAGTGACTGTAAATTGGACAGAGCTTTTAGTCAGAATGTGCTGGTCATGGACCCCAGTTCTGGGAGGACCTTGCAGATGAGACAAAGTCAAAAGAACATCCTGGATGAACCTGACTCTCCTTTAGAGGTTAGTTCAACATAATTTGTCTTTTTGTCTTCAATAAGAAACAGTCATATAAGAAAATGTTAATATATATTTGAATTTATTATATTAGATATAGCCTATCATTTCAATACATAATCTACTTTTTAGTATGCCAATATAACAAATAGTAAAATTTTCAGCACCAAGGACAGCGTGCTACTCATTCACGTATCATATTTTCCGTTCCAATGGAGTGGTAATATATAACATAAGTCCATGTTCTATCACTTTAATGACGTTTCACATAAGCCCGCATGAATGTGTGAAGTTTGATTGTTTTTTGTTTTTGTCTTGGCTAGAATTCAGGTTTGTTTTTAGCTTTGTCATATGCAGTTGAGATAAAGGTTTGGGGAAGTGTTTATTTGTCCTTCAATCTGACTCTGAATGCCATTGTATAAGTTTATTGAGCATATATTGAAATAAAATCCCCTGAATTTTAATTTGCTATGTCAATACAAATACAAATACAAATTAACCTTCAAAAAGAATATTTTAAACAAAATAAGTGGGTGTGTTTGGTGACCTAAGACTTTTATGTGCACATTGTGTTGCAGGTAATCTTACCCTATAACCTCAAATCAAACTCCTACTATGACTCAAAATGTATAACCGGCACATGATGTACAATATGTAATTGAAAAATTATTGTTAGACATAGGCTACATACATAGGTATTGTTGTGTAAGCGTTTCACCTCTCACAATATGTAATATTGCAACAAAAATGAAATTATTAACCTTTACAAGGGACTATTTTAGCTGCTTTAAATGCATAGGCTTATTCGCCTTTTTTATTATATAACTAACACATTTATATTTCAATTCACATGAGTGAATTTTGTTACCAAAATAAAATTAATTCTATTTTTTGTGATATCAATTTAGCTGAGCATGCTGAGCAACTGCGCTCACATGATGGCTCACTCGACCAAACAGCTCCTTGTGTCAAAATATAAGCGCACATCTTTGTACTAACAAGAAAGCAATTTATTGAAAAAATAATTAAATGAGTAAATTAATTATTGTTGAATAATATATACAGTCTATGGTCTTGAAATGGTACTGTGATGTGCCATCTTGTGGCAGCATGGAATACTGTCCATAAATGAGTTTAAAGCCACTATGTATTATGGATTGGAGTAATTTTACGTTTATCATAGGGTGACCAAACGTTTTCTTTTCTGAGGAATTTGGGAGGACAGACCATTTTCTTACGTCCTGTTTGGGCGTCGGGGGTTTTATAAATTCAAGTACACTGTGTAACTGCAAGTCGACTGGTTCCACAATTTCAAGGCCGGGGAAGTGTCCTATGTTTTTATTTTATTTTTTTATAATGGGAATATGGTCACCCTAGTTTATCGTGTTGGGGAAAAATGAGCAGCATACATGTTCCATCCTGCAGTGTTGCAATATGGTCTCTGAGGGACGCTGTAGACCAAAATATTGATGGCTGTGAGCAGGATTGGAGCTGCGACCTCCATGTAACGTCGACACAACACAGAGTAAACGCGACGGAGCGGATCATTTGACATGTTTGTCAAACTGAAAAACATTTGGACCTGAAAGCGATTTACTTCGATTAAGAGTGGATTATATTCGACATTAGACTTCGAGGAGGATATTTTTGGGCGGAATATAAAACGAGAGGAGCTCCGCTGGCGCGATTTGGAAGGACAATGAATGGGCAAGTACTGCTGTTGGTGTCTCTCTTCGCCCTCGACGCAGTGTACAGCCAGGCCAGCTATTCTATTTCGGAGGAAATGACCAGAGGAGCTTTAGTGGGCAATATAGCGCAAGATTTAGGTTTAGAAATTCGACGTTTGATTTCTGGAAAAGCCAAAATCTATTCCAGGAACAATGAAGAATGCATCGAGCTGAGCCGAGAGAAAGGAGTCCTCCTCGTGAAGGAGAGGATCGACAGAGAGGCTCTTTGCGCACATACCGCCCTTTGTGCGCTGCATTTAGAAATTATTCTGGAAAATCCCATGGAATTTTACAGCGTTACTGTGCAGATTATGGACATAAATGATAACGCACCCGCTTTTGAAATGAATGAGATGAAATTTAAAATAAGCGAGTCAACGACTGTCGGAGCAAAATTTGTTTTAGAAAGGGCTGCAGATCTTGATGTCGGGAATAATGGCGTTACTAACTATGAATTAAAACCATCTGACCATTTTGTTATTAAATTGCAAAATAATGCAGATGGAAATAAAAACGTGGAGATGGTTTTACAGAAGCCTTTAGACAGAGAGAAAGAGGAGCATATGTCTCTCGTGTTAACTGCTGGAGATGGGGGAGAGCCGCGGATGTCAGGAACGATGTTGATTCTTATTACAGTGTTAGACGCGAATGATAATGCCCCCGCTTTTACACAGCACACATATAAGGCTATTGTTACTGAGAATACACGTGCAGAGACAATTATAGCAACCGTGTCTGCCTCTGATGCAGACCAGGGCTCAAATGCAAAAATATCCTATTCAATTAAAAATATGTTAGGAAATTTGAAAAATATTTGTGAAATTAATAAAGAAAATGGTGAGATATCATTAATTGGAAATATTGATTTTGAAAAATCGAGACTTTTTCAACTAAACTTACTTGTTAGTGATGATGGGGGACTAACAGATTCTTCTAAATTGATTATTGATGTACAAGATGTAAATGACAACATTCCCGTAATTAACATAATGTCACAATCGAATGTAATATCAGAGGATGCTGAAATCAATACTGTCGTGACTATGATCAATGTAGAAGATTTAGATTCAGGAGAAAATGGAAACGTAAATTGTTTTCTCAATGAAAATATCCCATTTATTCTGAAAACCTCAAAACATAATTACTACACTTTAATTACAGACAGTGGCTTAGACAGAGAGAGGTCACGTGAGTACAATATCACAGTGACGTGTTCTGATGAGGGCGTGCCCTCCCTCTCCAGCAGTGTCACTCTCACCTTACACATCTCGGATGTGAATGACAATGCGCCTGTCTTTGAGAGGAGCTCATACGAGGCCTACATTGTTGAGAACAACACACCAGGTCTCCCAGTATTCACGGTAAAAGCCAGTGATGCTGACTGGAACCAGAATGCTCGTCTTTCTTACATCCTAGAGGACTCCTCAGTTAATGGAGTGCCAGTCTCCTCTTATGTGTCTGTTAGTGCTGAAAATGGAGTCATCCATGCAGTTCGTTCGTTTGACTATGAGCAACTGAAAGAGTTCCACTTCCGTATTAGAGCACAAGATGGAGGCTCCCCTCCCCTCAGCAGTAATGTGAGCGTTCACATGGTGATCCAGGACCAGAACGACAATGCGCCTCAGGTCCTGTACCCGGTCCAGACGGGCGGCTCGGTGCTGGCCGAAATGGTGCCTCGTTCAGCAGATGTGGGCTATCTGGTGACTAAAGTGGTGGCCGTGGATGTGGACTGTGGGCAGAACGCCTGGCTCTCCTATAAAGTGCACAAATCCACCGACAGGGCGCTGTTTGAAGTGGGCCTCCACAATGGAGAAATAAGAACTGTCCGGCAGGTGACTGATAAAGATGCTGTCAAACAAAGACTGACTGTTGTAGTGGAGGACAACGGGCAGCCCTCTCGTTCAGCTACAGTCATTGTTAACGTGGCGGTGGCGGACAGCTTCCCTCAAGTGCTGTCAGAGTTCACTGACTTTAGCATGCACGACAAGGAGTACAATGACAAGCTGACTTTTTACTTAGTCTTGGCGCTGGCTGTGGTCTCCGTACTCTTCATCACCTGCTTACTGCTTATCATATCAGTCAAAGTGTACAGGTGGAGACAATCTCGCGTCCTATACCACTCCAACCTGCCTGTCATTCCGTATTACCCCCCACGATACTCGGATACTTTGGGGACTGGGACCCTCCCGCACGTGTATAATTACGAAGTGTGCAGAACCACTGACTCCAGAAAAAGTGACTGTAAATTGGTTAAAGCTGCAAGTCACAACGTGATGACAATGGACCCCAGATTTACAGGGACCATGCAGAAACTACACAGTGAAAAGAACATCCTGGATGAACCTGACTCTCCTCTAGAGGTTAGTCTGCAACATTTTCATGTGCTCTGCTCATTTTTGTTAATGATCTATTTGTTATCAATGTTATCAATCAGATCTCCTATGATCGTATTACTTTCATCAAGTACAAATTTTACAAAGATGAGAAGCATCATTTCAATTGTCCTTTATATTAAATTGTTCCCGGAGAATCATTTGCAGTTGAAGTGGAACTTCAGCACCATGGAGAGCTGACATTTAGCCTCCTGACTTTGTTAGTTGCTGAATACTTTGACTCAAATTGGATAACTATTTTCCATTTCATGTCACTTTAGTGCTTTTAAGTTCATATGCAAGATGTCTTATTAAATGTACTTGAACTTCATATAATAGTTACACGAAACAATATTGTGTGCATCAAAGGGATTTTTCCATATCAGAATTGCAGTACCTGTACTTGGATGGATGGATGGATGAATTGAGTAAAATATAATACACTGCAATGGTAGAGATTCTGAAAACTCTACTTAACATGACTTTTTTTTAAAAATAAGGCTTATTTACCATAAGCAGTTTTTAACAACATAGTCAGTAGCTGTGTGTTGAAATCTTAGTCCAAAATTCAAACATCTCGATCTCTTAGGTATACTAAACATGGAACTGCCTTTATCTAAAAATAGAATACAGACTTGTTGTTAGAGGCTGGGATATGCATGTACTAAATGTTCCTTTTATCGTTGAAATTGCAAAAATGAATTCTAACACTCTTTACATTCCATAGTGTTCTTTAAAATAAATTAGTGAAAGTTAATCCCAGTGGTAAAGCACTGGAAATGTTTATATGTAAACTAAATAGGCTACAATATGTACAATTGATGTACTTTTAATTTATATTTGCATGTCAGAAATTAATCAATATAAAAATATATTATGTCCAGTTAATGAAAAAAATTATCCCTACAAGTTTCACAATTTTGATCAAATGTGTCAGTATTTTAAGAGCTGCACGACATGGTTGCAGTCGGGGGCAATTAGTAATAATATTGTTGTTGAATCGGGACTACTGTACACTAACAAGCACAAATGTGCTAATAACTTATTTGGCATCTTAAAATGTTAGGGACTGACATGTAATTACGTCAAGTCTTGTGTGCAATCGCTGTTATGTGTTCTGAATAGATTTTTTCATCTCTTGTTTGTCATGTGCTGTGGAAGAAGTTAGTTTCTTCCATCCTGCAGTGTTGCAATATGGACTCTTAGGGACGCTGTAGACTAAAAGTTGATAACTGTGACTGTGAGCAGGATTGGAGCTGCGCCTCCATGTAACGTCGACACAACACAGAGAGAACGCGACAGGAGGAGAGCGGATCATTTAACGTGTTTGCCAATTTAAAAACAATACAGTTGGACCTGGAAGAGATTTACTTTGATTAAGAGTGGATTATGTTCGACATTACACTTTGAAGAGGATATTTTTTTATTGGAATATAAAACGAGAGGACCTCCGCTGGTGAGATTTGGAAGAACAATGAATGGGCAAGTACTGCTGTTCGTGTCTCTCTTCGCCCTCGACGCAGTGTACGGCCAGGCCAGCTATTCTATTCCAGAGGAAATGGCCAGGGGAGCTTTAGTGGGCAATATAGCGCAAGATTTAGGTTTAGAAATACAACGTTTGATTTCTGGAAAAGCAAAAATCTATTCCAGGAGCAATGAAGAATACATCGAGCTGAGCCGAGAAAAAGGAGTCCTCCTCGTGAAAGACAGGATCGACAGAGAGGCTCTTTGCTCACACAGCGCCCTTTGTGCGCTGCATTTTCAGATCATTCTGGAAAGTCCGATCGAATTTTACAGCGTTACTGTGCAGATTACAGATATAAATGATAATGCGCCAATATTTGAAAAAAATGAGATGAAATTTAAAATAAGCGAGTCAGCAACCATCGGAGCAAAATTTGTTCTAGATGGGGCTGTAGATCTTGATGTTGGAATTAACGACCTTCAAAATTATGAATTAAAACAAGCTGATCATTTCTCTCTTAAATTGCAAAATAATGCGGATGGAAATAAAAACGTGGAGATGGTTTTACAGAAACCTATAGACAGAGAGAAAGAGGAGCAGATGTCTCTCGTGTTAACTGCTATAGATGGAGGAGAGCCGCGGATGTCAGGAACGATGTTGATTGTTATTACAGTGTTAGACGCGAATGATAATGCCCCCGTTTTTACACAGCACACATACAAAGCTATTGTTACTGAGAATTCACCTCTAGGAACAATTGTCGCAACTGTTTCTGCGACTGATGCAGATGGAGATTTGAATTCTAAAATTTCATACTCAATAACAAACACCCAAGATAACGTTAGAAGTATATTTGACATAAATAAAGAAACGGGTCAGGTTTCATTAATTGGAAATATTGATTATGAAAAATCAAAGTATTTTCAAATTAAACTACTTGCAAGTGATGATGGAGGTCTTACAGATTCTTCTAAACTAATTATTGATGTACAAGATATAAATGACAACAAACCGGAAATTAATATAATGTCCAAATCAAATGTGATATTAGAGGATGCAGAAATCAATACCGTTGTTACTGTTATCAATATAGAAGATTTGGATTCGGGAGACAATGGAATTGTTAAATGCTATATCAATGAAAATATTCCATTTATGCTGCAAACCTCTAAAAATAACTTTTATAGTTTAGTCACAGATAATGAGTTGGATAGAGAGAGGTCACATGTGTATAATATCACAGTGACGTGCTCTGATGAGGGCATGCCCTCCCTCTCCAGCAGTATCACTCTCACCTTACACATCTCAGATGTGAATGACAACGCACCTGTCTTTGAGAGAAGCTCATATGAAGCCTACATTGTTGAAAACAACACGCCAGGTCTCTCTGTATTCACTGTAAAAGCCAGTGATGCTGACTGGAACCAGAATGCTCGTCTTTCTTACATCCTGGAGGACTCCTCTGTTAATGGAGTGCCAGTCTCCTCATATGTGTCTGTTAGTGCTGAAAATGGAGTCATCCATGCAGTTCGTTCGTTTGACTATGAGCAACTGAAAGAGTTCCACTTTCATGTTAGAGCACACGATGGAGGTTCCCCTCCCCTCAGCAGCAACGTGAGCGTTCGCATGGTGATTCAGGACCAGAACGACAACGCCCCTCAGGTCCTGTACCCGGTCCAGACGGGCGGCTCGGTGCTGGCCGAAATGGTGCCTCGTTCGGCAGACGTGGGCTATCTAGTGACTAAAGTGGTGGCCGTGGATGTGGACTGTGGGCAGAACGCCTGGCTCTCCTATAAAGTGCACAAAGCCACAGACAGGGCGCTGTTTGAAGTGGGCCTCCACAATGGAGAAATAAGAACTGTCCGGCAGGTGACTGATAAAGATGCTGTCAAACAAAGACTGACTGTTGTAGTGGAGGACAACGGGCAGCCCTCTCGTTCAGCGACAGTCATTGTTAACGTGGCGGTGGCGGACAGCTTCCCTCAAGTGCTGTCAGAATTCACTGACTTTAGCATGCACGACAAGGAGTACAATGACAAGCTGACTTTTTACTTAGTCTTGGCGCTGGCTGTGGTCTCCTTCCTCTTTATCACCTGCTTGCTGCTTATCATATCAGTCAAAGTTTACAGGTGGAGACAGTCTCGCGTCCTGTACCACTCCAACCTGCCTGTCATTCCGTATTATCCGCCACGGTACTCGGATACTTTGGGGACGGGGACCCTCTCGCATGTGTACAATTACGAGGTGTGCAGAACCACTGACTCCAGAAAAAGTGACTGTAAATTGGACAAAGTTGCTAGCCACAACGTAATGACAATGGACCCCAGTTTTACAGCAACTATGCAGAAATTACACAGCGAAAAGAACATCTTGGATGAACCGGACTCTCCTCTCGAGGTTAGTTGACAACATTTTCATGGAGTGCTCTGTCTCATTTAAGTTAATTAATTATGTATTTGTTATCAACAATAAGGTGCCCAATCGTCATATTACTTCCATCAATCACAAATGTTACAAAGTGCAACATATTGTTTCAATACTTTTTGATTTCAGTTGCTCACTGAGAATCATTATGTAGTTGAAGAGGAGATTCAGCTTGAGAGCTTAAATTTTGAGTTATTACTGTGCTTGCTGTTGAATACCTAAAACTGAAATTGTATATTTTTTTCCCATTCCAATGGACTGTTGTTGATATTTTTAGTACTGCAAGTTCATATTCAAGTTTTCTTTTATACAATGGATTATTGAATGTACCCGTATTAATAGCGACATGAAAAAAAAATATTGTGCTATAGCTACAGTATGTTTGGTAACATTTGTGTTCATCCATACACTAAAAAGTTGCTTTCCACATCACAATCTATCAAAATTGTAAGACTTGATAACAACCAAAGTAGTGATGACAATGTGCAGTTTGTGTAACAGTCAGGTAGTGCCATAGGCATTTGACCCTGAAAAGGATAAGTGGTTTTGAAGATGGATGGAGGGAGGGATGGATGGAAGGGATGGATGGAGGGATGGGTGGATGGATGGATGGATGGATAGAGGGATGGATGGAGTAAAATTCAATAAACACTGAAGGGCACTGAAAGCCATATAATGTACTGTACATTTGACCTGATTTAAAATGTGTATTTACCTCAAGCATTTTATTTATTTATTTTCTCAAGATGTTGGATTTGTGGTTACTACACTTTCCTCATAATCAGAAAATGTGTGTTAAAATCTTTTTGGGGACATCTTTATCCCTTCCTGTCCTATTCTATATCCTATTTCTATGTTCTGTCTCCTATGTTAGCCAAAGGTAAAACTGCTAATATGTAAACGTGTGTGTAAATGGTTGTTTGTCTAAATTGGGACCTGCGTTTGACTGGCAACCAGTCTCAGTCTCACAGACCTGTAAACAACCCTAACCAAACTATCAGTCGTTTCATTAAGCAGTAAATAAAATGGAAGGACTGATGGATTTTTTTCCTGTCTCTTAAAATATCTAATACGACATGATTGGCTCATTGTCCTTGGTTGCTCGTATTTTTTTCTCAGATATAATTGAAATTATTGGAGTATTTTAGATTTGACCTTTGACCTGAGCTCTATAATATGTTCAATACCCCCAAATAAACAAGATTATTGAACAATTATTGCAACATAATCCCGATTAGTAGATACATTTAAAATTGTCAATGTTCCTTTACTTGAGATATGAATATTTGTAGAAGACTGATTTTGGATTCCAGAATACTTATACTCTACACGTTAACAGTTAATAGAGCGTTTCATCTTTGACATTACAAACTTGCACTCACACATTTAATTTGCGTTTAATGTGTGTGGGTTAAATATATTTTTATTACATGACTGAAAAATAATCCCTATAGACTGACAATAGCTTGAAATGTTTTCTTGGTAAACTGTTTTAAATAATTACAATCAATGTACACTTAGAAATTAATTTAAAAAAAAAAAGGAGTTATGCTCAGTGAATGAAAAATAATGCCTAAATGTTTACCATTACATTTTCCAAATGTGTTATATGTTTAGAGCTGCACGACGTGGTTACAGTGGAGGAAAAAATAAAAATCATAAGAGGCCATATTATTGTAAAGTGGTGAGTACTAAAAAGCAAGTAATAGATTGTGATAAATGTTGGTGAGCATGCAGTCGTTAAGGAATTACGTTCCATGTGAATTGTCAAAAGATCTCTCGCTCTCTCGCTCTCTCGCTCTCTCGCTCTCTCGCTCTCTCGCTCTCTCGCTCTCTAATGTTTTGTGCTGGGGAAATAGTCTTGGTCCATCCTGCAGTGTTGCATTATGGACTCTTAGGGACGCTGTAGACCAAAAAGTTGATAACTGTGACTGTGAGCAGGATTGGAGCTGCGCCTCCATGTAACGTCGACACAACACAGAGAGAACGCGACCGGAGGAGAGCGGACCATTAGACGTGTTTGTCAAATTGAAATATATATATATATTTGGACCTGGAAGCGATTTACTTCGATTAAGATTGGATTATATTCGACATTAGACTTCGAGGAGGATATTTTTTTATTGGAATATAAAACGAGAGGAGCTCTGCTGGCGAGATTTGGAAGAACAATGAATGGGCAAGTACTGCTGTTCCTGTCTCTCTTCACCCTCGACGCAGTGTACGGCCAGGCCAGCTATTCTATTCCAGAGGAAATGACCAGAGGAGCTTTAGTGGGCAATATAGCGCAAGATTTAGGTTTAGAAATTCGACGTTTGATTTCTGGAAAAGCCAAAATCTATTCCAGGAACAATGAAGAATACATCGAGCTGAGCCGAGAGAAAGGAGTCCTCCTCGTGAAAGACAGGATCGACAGAGAGGCTCTTTGCGCACACACCGCCCTTTGTGCGCTGCATTTAGAAATTATTCTGGAGAATCCCATGGAATTTTACAGCGTTACCGTGCAGATTATGGACATTAATGATAATGCGCCATATTTTGAAAAAAATGAAATGAAATTTAAAATTAGTGAATCCATGACCGTCGGAGCAAAATTTGTTCTCGAAAGAGCTGTAGATCTTGATGTTGGAATTAACGACCTTCAAAATTATGAATTAAAGCCAGCAGACCATTTTGCTCTTAAACTGCAAAATAACCCGGATGGAAATAAAAACGTGGAGATGGTTTTACAGAAGCCTTTAGACAGAGAGAAAGAGGAGCAGATGTCTCTCGTATTAACAGCTGTAGATGGAGGAGAGCCACGGATGTCAGGAACGATGTTGATTCGTATTACAGTGTTAGACATGAATGACAATGCCCCCGTTTTTACACAGCACACATACAAGGCTACTGTTACTGAGAATTCACCTGTAGGGACAATTGTGGCCACTGTTTCTGCCTTTGATGCAGATGGGGATTTGAACTCAAAAATATCATATTCAATAACAAATACTCTTGACACCGTTAAAAATATTTTTGAAATAAATAAAAAAAATGGCCAGGTTTCATTAATTGGAAACATCGATTTTGAAAAGTCAAGACATTTTCAAATTAATTTACTTGCGAGTGATGATGGAGGTTTCACGGATTCTTGTAAATTGATTATAGATGTGCAAGATGTAAATGACAACATACCCGCAATTAACATTATGTCCAAATCAAATATGATAGCTGAGGATGCAGAAATCAATACTGTTGTTACTATGATAAACACGGAAGATTTAGATTCAGAAGAAAATGGAAACGTAAATTGTTTTATTAATGAAAATATTCCATTCTTGTTGAAAATCTCAAAAAATCATTTCTATACGTTAGTAACAGACAGTGAGTTAGATAGAGAGAGGGCATCTGAATATAATATCATTGTGATGTGTTCTGATGAGGGCGTGCCCTCCCTCTCCAGCAGCGTCACTCTCACCTTACACATCTCAGATGTGAATGACAACGAGCCTGTCTTTGAGAGGAGCTCATATGAGGCCTACATTGTCGAAAATAATTCACCCGGTCTTTCTGTATTTACCGTAAAAGCCAGTGATGCTGACTGGAACCAGAATGCTCGTCTTTCTTACATCCTGGAGGACTCCTCTGTTAATGGAGTGCCAGTCTCCTCATATGTGTCTGTTAGTGCTGAAAATGGAATCATTCATGCAGTTCGTTCTTTTGACTATGAGCAACTAAAAGAGTTCCACTTTCGTGTCAGAGCACAAGATGGAGGCTCTCCTCCCCTCAGCAGCAACGTGAGCGTCCACATGGTGATCCAGGACCAGAACGACAACGCCCCTCAGGTCTTGTACCCGGTCCAGACGGGCGGCTCGGTGCTGGCCGAAATGGTGCCTCGTTCGGCAGACGTGGGCTATCTTGTGACTAAAGTGGTGGCCGTGGATGTGGACTGTGGGCAGAACGCCTGGCTCTCCTATAAAGTGCACAAAGCCACAGACAGGGCGCTGTTTGAAGTGGGCCTCCACAATGGAGAAATAAGAACTGTCCGCCAAGTGACTGATAAAGATGCTGTCAAACAAAGACTGACTGTTGTAGTGGAGGACAACGGGCAGCCCTCTCGTTCAGCTACAGTCATTGTTAACGTGGCGGTGGCGGACAGCTTCCCTCAAGTGCTGTCAGAGTTCACTGACTTTAGCATGCACGACAAGGAGTACAATGACAAGCTGACTTTTTACTTAGTCTTGGCGCTGGCTGTGGTCTCTTTCCTCTTCATCACCTGCTTGCTGCTTATCATATCAGTGAAAGTGTACAGGTGGAGACAATCTCGCGTCCTGTACCACTCCAACCTGCCTGTCATTCCGTATTACCCCCCACGGTACTCGGATACTTTGGGGACTGGGACCCTCCCGCACGTGTATAATTACGAAGTGTGCAGAACCACTGACTCCAGAAAAAGTGACTGTAAATTGGTTAAAGCTGCAAGTCACAACGTGATGACAATGGACCCCAGATTTACAGGGACCATGCAGAAACTACACAGTGAAAAGAACATCCTGGATGAACCTGACTCTCCTCTAGAGGTTAGTCTGCTACATTTTCATGTGCTCTGCTCATTTTTGTTAATGATCTCTTTATTATCAATGTTATCAATTAGATCTCCTATCATCGTATTACTTTCATCAAGTACAAATTTTACAAAGATGAGAAGCATAATTTCAATTGTCCTTTTTATTCAGTTGTTCCCGGAGAATCATTTGCAGTTGAAGTGGAACTTCAGCACCATGGAGAGCTGACATTTAGCCTCCTGACTTTGTTAGTTGCTGAATACTTTAACTCAAATTGGATAACTATTTTCAATTTCATGTCACTTTAGTGCTTTCAAGTTCATATGCAAGATGTCTTATTGAATGTACCTGAACTTCATATAATAGTTACACGAAACAATACTGTGTGCTTCCTCTTCGTTTGGTAACATTTATGTGCATGTGTATATCATCAAAGGTGTTTTCCATATTATAATATATT
The DNA here is from genome assembly GCF_054856555.1 of Leptonotus elevatus. Classification (NCBI taxonomy): domain Eukaryota; kingdom Metazoa; phylum Chordata; class Actinopteri; order Syngnathiformes; family Syngnathidae; genus Leptonotus; species Leptonotus elevatus. The sequence goes on along the minus strand of NC_141247.1, from coordinate 13,678,877 downwards.
AAGATTGCAGTACCTGTTCTTGGATGGGTGGATAAATGGACTAAATTATAATACACTGCAATGGTAGATATTCTGATTTTTTTTTGTTTATATAAGGCCTATTTACCATAAGCAATTTTTAATAACAGTGTTGTAGCTGTGTGTTGAAATCGTAATCCAAAATTCAAACATCTCGATCTCTTAGGTCTACTAAACATGGAACTGCCTTTATCTAAAAATTGAATATAGAGTTGTTGTTGGAGGCTGGGATATGCATGTACTAAATGTTCCTTTTATCGTTGAAATTGCAAAAATAAATTCTTACACTCTTTACATTCCATAGTGTTCTTTAAAATAAATTAGTGAAAGTTAATCCCAGTGGCAAAGCACTGGAAATGTTTATATGTAAACTAAATAGGCTACAACATGTACAGTCAATGTACTTTTAATTCCTATTTGCATGTCAGAAGTCAATCAATATAAAAATAAATTATGTCCAGTAAATTAAAAAAATAATCCCTACAAGTTTCACAATTTTGATCAAATGTGTCAGTGTTTTAAGAGCTGCACGACATTGTGGCAGTCGGGGGCAATTAGTAATAATATTGTTGTTGAATCGGGACTACTGTATACTAACAAGCACAAATGTGCTAATAACTTATTTGGCATCTTAAAATGTTAGGGACTGACATGTAATTACGTCAGATCTTGTGTGCAATCGCTGTTATGTGTTCTGAATAGATTTTTTCATCTCTTGTTTGTCATGTGCTGTGGAAGAAGTTAGTTTCTTCCATCCTGCAGTGTTGCAATATGGACTCTTAGGGACGCTGTAGACTAAAAGTTGATAACTGTGACTGTGAGCAGGATTGGAGCTGCGCCTCCATGTAACGTCGACACAACACATGCAAAGAGAACGCGAAGGGGGGAAGCGGATCATTTAACGTGTTTGTCAAATTCAAATATATATATATTTGGACCTGAAAGCGATTTTCTTCGATTAAGATTGGATTATATTCAACATTAGACTTTGAGGAGGATATTTTTTATTGGAATATAAAACGAGAGGACCTCCGCTGGTGAGATTTGGAAGAACAATGAATGGGCAAGTACTGCTGTTCGTGTCTCTCTTCACCCTCGGCGCAGTGTACGGCCAGGCCAGCTATTCTATTCCAGAGGAAATGGCCAGAGGAGCTTTAGTGGGCAATATAGCGCAAGATTTAGGTTTAGAAATACAACGTTTGATTTCTGGAAAAGCGAAAATCTATTCCAGGAGCAATGAAGAATACATCGAGCTGAGCCGAGAAAAAGGAGTCCTCCTCGTGAAAGACAGGATCGACAGAGAGGCTCTTTGCGCACACACCGCCCTTTGTGCGCTGCATTTCCGCATAATTTTGGAAAGCCCAATCGAATTTTACAGCGTTACTGTGCAGATTACAGACATTAATGACAATGCGCCAAACTTTGAAAAAAATAAGATGAACTTTAAAATAAGCGAGTCAGCGACCATTGGCGCAAAATTCGTCCTAGAAAGGGCCGTGGATCTTGATGTTGGAATTAACGACCTTCAAAATTATGAGTTAAAACCAGCCGATCATTTCTCTCTTAAATTGCAAACTAATGCAGATGGAAATAAAAACGTGGAGATGGTTTTACAGAAGCCTTTAGACAGAGAGAAAGAGGAGCAGATGTCTCTCGTGTTAACAGCTGTAGATGGAGGAGAGCCGCGGATGTCAGGAACGATGATGATTCTTATTACAGTGCTAGACATTAATGATAATGCCCCCGTTTTTACACAGCACACATACAAGGCTACTGTTACTGAGAATTCACCTGTAAGGACAATTGTGGCCACTGTTTCTGCCATTGATGCAGATGGAGATTTGAACTCAAAAATATCATATTCAATAACAAATACTCTTGACACCGTTAAAAATATTTTTGAAATAAATAATGAAAATGGCCAGGTTTCATTAATAGGAAATATAGATTTTGAAAAGTCAAGACATTTTCAAATTAATTTACTTGCAAGTGATGATGGAGGCCTCACAGATTCTTGTAAATTAATTATTGATGTACAGGATGTAAATGACAACAAACCTGAAATTAATATTATGTCAAAGTCAAATATGGTATCGGAGGATGTCGAAATGAACACTGTTGTTACTGTTATAAGCATAGAGGATTTGGATTCGGGAGACAATGGAATAATAAGATGCTTTATCAGTGAAAATATTCCATTTACGCTCAAAACCTCTGACAATAATTTGTATAGTTTTGTGACAGACGGTGATTTAGACAGGGAGAAGGCATCTGAGTATAATATCACAGTGACGTGTTCTGATGAGGGCGTGCCATCCCTCTCCAGCAGCGTCACTCTCACCTTACACATCTCAGATGTGAATGACAACGAGCCTGTCTTTGAGAGGAGCTCATATGAGGCCTACATTGTTGAAAACAACACGCCAGGTCTCTCTGTATTCACTGTAAAAGCCAGTGATGCTGACTGGAACCAGAATGCTCGTCTTTCTTACATCCTGGAGGACTCCTCTGTTAATGGAGTGCCAGTCTCCTCTTATGTGTCTGTTAGTGCTGAAAGTGGAGTCATCCATGCAGTTCGTTCGTTTGACTATGAGCAAATTAAAGAGTTCCACTTTCGTGTCAGAGCACAAGATGGGGGCTCCCCTCCCCTCAGCAGCAACGTGAGCGTCCACATGGTGATCCAGGACCAGAACGACAATGCCCCTCAGGTCCTGTACCCGGTCCAGACGGGCGGCTCGGTGCTGGCCGAAATGGTGCCTCGTTCGGCAGACGTGGGCTATCTGGTGACTAAAGTGGTGGCCGTGGATGTGGACTGTGGGCAGAACGCCTGGCTCTCCTATAAAGTGCACAAAGCCACAGACAGGGCGCTGTTTGAAGTGGGCCTCCACAATGGAGAAATAAGAACTGTCCGCCAAGTGACTGATAAAGATGCTGTCAAACAAAGACTGACTGTTGTAGTGGAGGACAACGGGCAGCCCTCTCGTTCAGCTACAGTCATTGTTAACGTGGCGGTGGCGGACAGCTTCCCTCAAGTGCTGTCAGAGTTCACTGACTTTAGCATGCACGACAAGGAGTACAATGACAAGCTGACTTTTTACTTAGTCTTGGCGCTGGCTGTGGTCTCCTTCCTCTTCATCACCTGCTTGCTGCTTATAATATCAGTCAAAGTGTACAGGTGGAGACAGTCTCGCGTCCTGTACCACTCCAACCTGCCTGTCATTCCGTATTATCCTCCACGATACTCGGATACTTTGGGGACTGGGACTCTCCCGCATGTGTACAATTACGAGGTGTGCAGGACCACTGACTCCAGAAAAAGTGACATGAAGAGTATGCAAGCCATGAGTCAAAGTTTAGTGAGTGTGGATGGAGTTGATGCTGATTTGCCACAAGAAAACAAGCAGACGTCAGGACTCTGTTCACAGATGTCAACTTTGGTGAGTCGAACATTTCAGCATTCCCTATGTTGACTTTTGTGGATTATGTGTGTTGCTGCTGTTCATGGTGCTGAAATGTTGATGTGTTGAAGTTAACGAAATTATGGTAATTTGTCAAAATACTTGTAGCTAATTTGTAGTTTTGCTCAAATTGGAGTCCGTATTTTCCTTTGTATACACTCATACAACAGCTCTAAAGTCAAATTGTTAAAATTTGATTTTGAGTAGTGTTCCAGCTTTAATCAAGAAGTTTCTCCACACAGAAGTGTCAATTTAGCAATGTAAGCTAATAATATCAAGTATAGGAAAACTGATGTGACTTTTTAAAAATATTTTGCAGTCAGATATTTGGCTCTCGATGAAAGTAGAACAATAGAAAAACAGTATCACACCATGTGTCAAACATAGAGGCAGTGCTATCACATGGAAATATATAACTGAAATGGCTACATTTTGGACTTGTTGCTATTAGCCTTTATACTGCTGAAATATTTATTTTTAATTATTTTTTGTCGAATTTCTTCAAGTAACCCTCTGGGCTTCCTGCTATCTTTTGCCTATAGATTTGGTAATTGTAAGTGAAATTTCCCATGATGGGTATTTTGTCTGATTTCCTTTTTATCAACATCATATCTTCAAATTGTTCCCTTTGGTTCAGTTGTGGCCACTGTTGGTCAATTGAAACCCATTAAGCATAATTAATATTAATATTAATATTAATATTAATATTAATATTAATATTAATATTAATATTAATATTAATACTTATGTATTTCTTATTATTATTATTATTATTATTGGGAGAGGATTTAATCATACATACAATTTGGGTAAAATGGTCTTAGAGTCAACACTTGAAAATGAGTCTTAAATTTAATTAAAACGTTTAAATCTTTATTTATTTATTTATGTTTACAAATCCCTTATAAATTTTTAATGAAGCAATTCCATGTAGCCAAATAGTCTTGGTTTCTGAAAGTGACTATTGTAATAACAATAACAATAACAATAATAATGTATGCATCACGTCTCAGCAAGTCAGGTATTCTGACAAAGTCTATAAATCATATAATGTTGAAAATGCTGTTAGGGTCACAATTAATTTTTGTAATAGGTATTAAATCCAAGAAGTACATGAACTAATTAGCTGAGAATTATTGTTGGATTCACAATACAAAAGGTGTTTGAACATTATTTTCATCTCTTTTGGTGTTTGTGAAGTCTTGAGTTTGCATTAATTATTGAGAAGGTTATAAACTGATTGTGTATTTTTGAAGAAAAGATTCCTTTTATTTTCAGTGTGCATGGTTTGAACACATGATATTCACCATTCCTACTCTAAGGGACGCTATTGGTCAACATAAGGTTTTGCTTCCATTCAGTATCCTGTGCAGTGTAGCAACTCGCTCTGTTCATTTGAGGTTGAGGACACGTAGGAAAAGGACATCCTACGCCTTTGCTTTTTGGTTTAAGTCGTTTTGGGGGAGAGATTAATTTCCCGGAATGAATATTTTAAACTAAGAGCTGTGATTAGATTTGCTGGATAGGCTATATATTATATTTATTTAATGTGGCAAATATGGCGCCACGAAGATACTTCGTCGACGCGAGCTGGAGATGGCGATTGTTTTGTGGACCACGCCAGCAAATGGGACCGCTTTTGTTCTTTTTTTATTTGTTTGCCGCAGTGGCTGGTCAGATTCGTTACTCTATTCCCGAGGAGATGAAGAAAGGCTCCGTGATTGGTAACGTTGCACAAGATCTTGGTTTGAATATAAAAAGGATGAATGCAGGGCGGGCCCGCATCGTGACGGGAGAAAACATCCAGTACACGGAGCTGAAAGCAGACAAAGGGCTCCTGCTCGTCAATGATGGAATAGACCGAGAGGAGCTTTGTGGAGATGTGACGCCGTGTAGCTTCAGCTTTGAGATCATTTTAGAGAATCCGATTGAATTGCACAGAATAATTATTGAGGTGTTGGATATAAACGATCACGCTCCTACATTTCCAAATAAGGATAAACCTCTCATATTTGAAATAAGTGAATCTGCAGTAGTCGGAGTGCAGTTTCCTCTGCAGGGCGCAGAGGATCAAGATGCGGGGCAAAATGGCTTACAAAATTATATTTTGTCACCAAATGATAATTTTATATTAAAGCAGCATGCAAATCCAGATGGCAGTAAATATGTTGAAATGGTGCTCCAGAAGCCTTTAGACAGAGAGCAACATCCCAGTTTGTCATTAAGGTTAATTGCAGTTGATGGAGGAACACCACAGAGATCTGGTACCGTAAATATAGAAATAAATGTGTTAGATGCAAATGACAACCAGCCCGTATTTAACCAAACGGCCTATAAAGCCTCTGTAATTGAAAATGCAATAAAAGGAACTAGTATTATTACGGTAAATGCGACAGATGCTGATAGTCGTTCAAGTGGACTTATTAAATACAGTTTGTCTAAAATGAGAGGAAGTGCAACAGATACATTTGATATTGACGAAAACACTGGCACAATTTCTGTGTCTGGTCGAATAGACTATGAAAAGAACAGAAAGTATGAACTGAGAGTAGAGGCAAAGGATCAAGGTGGTCTGACAGGGACCAGTAAAGTGATATTTGACGTTATTGACATAAATGACAATGCTCCAGTTATTAATATAATGTCATTTTTAAGTCCTCTGTCGGAGGATTCACCTCCTGGTACAACAATTGCTGTCCTGAATATAAAAGATATTGATTCGGATAGAAATGGAGAAATAAAATGTTCCATAGATGGAAAACTTCCTTTTAAATTGGAGACTTCTTTAACAAACTATTACAATTTGATTTCAGACCAATATTTTGATAGAGAATCTGTCTCTGAATATAACATAACAATTACAGCCACCGATCTTGGAACACCTCCTCTTTCTAGTACAACAAAGTTGCATCTTAGAATCTCAGACGTGAATGACAACGCACCATTATTTGATAAAAACATTTATTACGCATATGTCGCAGAGAATAATTCTCCTGGCATTTCCATATTTGCTGTCACTGCTCGGGATGCTGATTGGAATCAAAATGCGAGAATATCTTATCTTTTAGAGGACACTCAGATAAGTGGCAGTTCAGTTTCTACTTTTGTTACTTTAAATTCTGAAACTGGTGTTCTCAGTGCAGTTCGATCATTTGATTATGAGCAAATTAAACAAGTAGACTTGGTGGTCAGGGCACAAGATGGAGGCTCCCCTCCCCTCAGCAGCAACGTGAGCGTTCGCTTGGTGATCCAGGACCAGAACGACAATGGTCCTCAGGTCTTGTACCCGGTCCAGACGGGTGGCTCGGTGCTGGCCGAAATGGTGCCTCGTTCGGCAGACGTGGGCTATCTGGTGACTAAAGTGGTGGCCGTGGATGTGGACTGTGGGCAGAACGCCTGGCTCTCCTATAAAGTGCACAAAGCCACAGACAGGGCGCTGTTTGAAGTGGGCCTCCACAATGGAGAAATAAGAACTGTCCGCCAAGTGACTGATAAAGATGCTGTCAAACAAAGACTGACTGTTGTAGTGGAGGACAACGGGCAGCCCTCTCGTTCAGCTACAGTCATTGTTAACGTGGCGGTGGCGGACAGCTTCCCTCAAGTGCTGTCAGAGTTCACTGACTTTGGCATGCACGACAAGGAGTACAATGACAAGCTGACTTTTTACTTAGTCTTGGCGCTGGCTGTGGTCTCCTTCCTCTTCATCACCTGCTTGCTGCTTATCATATCAGTCAAAGTGTACAGGTGGAGACAGTCTCGCGTCCTGTACCACTCCAACCTGCCTGTCATTCCGTATTATCCGCCACGGTACTCGGATACTTTGGGGACGGGGACCCTCTCGCATGTGTACAATTACGAGGTGTGCAGGACCACCGACTCCAGAAAAAGTGACTGTAAATTGGACAGAGCTGCAAGTCACAACGTGCTGGTCATGGACAACAGTTCTTCAGGGACCATGCAGAAGATACACATTCAAAAGAACATCCTGGATGAACCTGACTCTCCTCTTGAGGTTAGAGTTGCAAATTTTCCTTTTGCAAAATGTGGTTAATGGGTGTGATTCAGTACCATGGTTAGAGGCAGATGTTTTATAAGTGTGTTTACATCAGTTGTCTGAGACTGGAAATTGTTACACTAAGTCTTAAACAAATTCAACTGTCATCCAAAATAATTCCTCTAAAAATATAATTCCTCCTCCAAAAAAATAATACAGTTGAAAATGTACTAATCCCATCTATACATGACAAAAGGTACACATCAACTTTTTTTTGTTGTTGCTTGTATCTCTCTTCAAAGTTGGTCATGATTTACATATAGCTTCTGCATATCCATGGTCGTGTCTCTTGCTTGCTCCTGCCACTTTTTAGTCATAAATCATATGAAAGACTTAGGATAGAATTGAATTTGTTTGTTTGATAGGGACATCATAAAAACATTGGACAAATCAGATGGCGTACTTAGTGTTTTAGCATGTGTGCAGGTCCTATAAGCACTTGTCAACAGGAGGCTGATAAGAAAGGCAAATAATATAAATGTGACTTGACAAGTTTTTGTTAACGTGTGTGACATATTTGTGGCTTATTTATTTATTTTTTCTGAAGATTGACGGTTGATGCTTACTGATGTCAAAGTCTCTGGCATAATATTACCAAGCAGTTTGTTGTTAATTTTTCATTGTGCACCATTTGATTGGACTGACTGTATCGAAATATTCAAATATTTACACTTTTTTTCTATCAGTGAGACTGTATCGAGGGCAAATAGTTTTTTTGCAACAGATATTTTATCTTATTCAAATATTATTCACGCCATTAGTGTGACAAGTCACTGTGTATATTATATGTTACAGCTGTTGTAATTGTTCATGGCCTGCCCATGAGCACCCCCACCTTCTTCCTCATTTTACCTGCAAAACATTTTTTAATGGATAGATATATTTGTTTTCCAATTGTGAAGTAAAAATGTTATCAACTTAATGATTAGGCATTGATCTGATTTTTTTTTGTATTTCCATTTTAGACCCCCAACAATCTAAATAGTTAAGTAATAACACAATCAAACTTAAAATAACTAAAAAAATAAATGAGGTGAAGACAATAATGTGTATATATATATATATATATATATATATATATATATATATATATATATATATATATATATATATATATATATATATATATATATATATATATATATATTCATCTAATATATGCTGCTAACTTTGAGGGCGACTTTAAATGCACCAATTGTTTTGCAGTAGGCCTCGGCCTAAATATGATATCCTGCAGTAAAATTATTTGGACTCTGAGGGACGCTGTTGACCAGATATTCCCCCGATCATGTATCTTTATGCACACAATGATCCACACCGACATTATACCAACAGAAGAGAGGGAACGTACACATATCCGCTCGTCGTTCTTCTTTTATTTTTGTATTTATTCCTCTCACCCAACACGGATATTTATTTTTGATTTTCTGTTTGGATCATTCTAGACGCCTTTTATCTCTAATTTGGGCCATCGCACCGAATGGAACAATGAAGCGGCAAGTACTATTGTTCGTTTGGGTGTCTATTGTGGGCTCGGCGCTCGGGCAGGTCACTTATTCCATTCCCGAGGAAATGAGCAAAGGCTCTTTGGTTGGTAACATAGCGCAAGATTTAGGCGTGCATGTGAAACGGTTGAAATCTGGCAAAGCTCGCATTTACACGGAGGGCAATGCAGATTACATGGAGCTGCACATAGACAGAGGGCTGCTCGTGGTGAAAGAAAGAATCGACAGGGAGGCGTTGTGCGGACAAACGACTCCGTGCGCGTTACATCTTCAGATCACTCTGGAGGATCCAATTGAATTCTACACGGTGACTGTCGAAATTAATGACATTAATGATAATGCGCCCACTTTTAAAAAAGATGAGATAATGTTTAAGATAAGCGAGACAGCTTTGATTGGTGCAAAATTCGTGCTGGAAAGGGCTGTGGATTTCGATGTCGGTGCGAATGGATTGCAGGGCTACTCGTTAAAACCTACAGATCATTTTCACCTAAAATTACAAAATCAGCAGGATGGGGGCAAGAGAGTGGAGATGGTCCTGCAGAAAAATCTAGATAGAGAGGCTCAAGAACATCTCTCTTTAGTTCTGACTGCGGCTGATGGCGGTGATCCAAAACTGACAGGAACAATGCGTGTTGAAATTGCAGTGCTTGACGTAAATGACAATGCGCCTGTATTCACGCAGGAGATCTATCGAGCCACTGTGACGGAGACTGCTCCAAAAGGCACCTTTATTAGCACCGTGTATGCTGTGGATGCAGATGAAGGCTCAAATGGGAAAGTGTCTTATTCGATAACTAACACAGTGGATGACGTTCCAGTTATTTTTCAAATTGATGAAAAAAGTGGTGCTGTGTCTTTATTTGGAGGCTTAGATTATGAAAAGGTGCACCACTATGAAATATTTGTACAAGCTAGTGATGATGGAGGGCTGACAGATTCATGTAGAATTATTGTGGAAGTGACTGACACAAATGATAACCCCCCATCTATAAATATCATGTCCAAAACCAGCTCGATATCTGAAAATTCCACACCAGAAACTGTGGTCACTATATTTAATGTGCAAGATCCCGACTCAGCAGAAAATGGTCAAGTTGCATGTTTTATTGAAGAAAACATGCCATTTCTGATGAAAAGTACGTCTAAAAAGTTTTTTAGCTTAGTGACAGATGGTGATTTGGACCGGGAGAGGTCGTGTAAGTATAATATCACAGTAACGTGTTCTGATGAGGGCGTGCCCTCCCTCTCCAGCAGTGTCACTCTCACCTTACACATCTCGGATGTGAATGACAATGCGCCTGTCTTTGAGAGGAGCTCATATGAGGCCTACATTGTAGAAAATAACACACCAGGTCTCTCTGTATTCACTGTAAAAGCCAGTGATGCTGACTGGAACCAGAATGCTCGACTTTCTTACATCCTGGAGGACTCCTCTGTTAATGGAGTGCCAGTCTCCTCTTACGTGTCTGTTAGTGCTGAAAGTGGAGTCATCCATGCAGTTCGTTCGTTTGACTATGAGCAACTGAAAGAGTTCCACTTCCGTATTAGAGCACAAGATGGAGGCTCCCCTCCCCTCAGCAGCAACGTGAGTGTTCGCATGGTGATCCAGGACCAGAATGACAACACCCCTCAGGTCCTGTACCCGGTCCAGACAGGCGGCTCGGTGCTGGCCGAAATGGTGCCTCGTTCGGCAGACGTGGGCTATCTGGTGACTAAAGTGGTGGCCGTGGATGTGGACTGTGGGCAGAACGCCTGGCTCTCCTATAAAGTGCACAAAGCCACCGACAGGGCGCTGTTTGAAGTGGGCCTCCATAATGGAGAAATAAGAACTGTCCGCCAAGTGACAGATAAGGATGCTGTCAAACAAAGACTGACTGTTGTAGTGGAGGACAACGGGCAGCCCTCTCGTTCAGCTACAGTCATTGTTAACGTGGCGGTGGCGGACAGCTTCCCTCAAGTGCTGTCAGAGTTCACTGACTTTAGCATGCACGACAAGGAGTACAATGACAAGCTGACTTTTTACTTAGTCTTGGCGCTGGCTGTGGTCTCCTTCCTCTTTATCACCTGCTTGCTGCTTATCATAACAGTCAAAGTGTACAGGTGGAGACAGTCTCGCGTCCTGTACCACTCCAACCTGCCTGTCATTCCGTATTATCCGCCGCGGTACTCGGACACTTTGGGGACTGGGACCCTCCCACACGTCTACAATTATGAGGTGTGCAGGACCACTGACTCCAGAAAAAGTGACTGTAAATTGGACAGAGCTGCTGGTCAGAATATGCTAGTCATGGACCCCAGTTCTACAGGGACCATGCAGAAGATACACAGTCAAAAGAACATCCTGGATGAACCTGACTCTCCTGTTGAGGTTGGTGTTTTGAATTTTGTATGAGTTGTGCAAAATAAAAATAAGTTTCTCTTTAAAGTAATAATTAAAATGCATGCTACACATGATATCCTTCATTGGCTTTAATGTAGCATTACTGCTTCATGGTGACAGTCATGTGTGGCACACATTATTTTCTATTTTCTGCTCATCATATGTTAATGATGTTAATTTTTAAAGATAAATATTGGCATAATTATGTGCAGGCTTATGCAATAGCAAATTTCATTTTAACAATACATTTTATATAATGTGCAAAGAATATCCACGAGACAGCGTGTCTTCTGCCTGTAATTTGTTCTCATGTTAGTCCTGCGAGACAGCTGCCACACTCCAAACAGTCTATTTCAGCACCATGGACAGCAGCTGTGTTGCTTACGGGTGACCTGCGGTTAATGGCTGTATTTGCTGCAATTAATTACTTTATCGGTACGTCATTTACCAAATTACTCAATTTAAGCATACATTTATGCCACATAATGTGCAAATGTTATCATATTCATATTTTAGCTTTAGTTCTAATGTGATTCTCATATTTTAGCTTCAGTTCTTTCTTTTATGGCTGTTGGTGTTGCAGGCCTGTGATTTTTTATTTTAACTTCCTGTTGTAGTTTGTCATTTTCGTCTCAAAGCGGCGCTGTTGGCATGCGTTTTGAGATTGAACGGCTGCTGGGTTTTTTTCTCTCCTCTCTATTCTTTGTCCTTCCTTCTGCGCTGCTGCGTTGTACAGTCGTTGCTCCTGACGCGAACAGTGAGGATTCGAACAGTGACTGGATTTTATTGAATATGATGTGGATTGCTGCCTTTTTTGACGAGCATTTGCTAATGGTGGCGACATTGTTGGATTTTAATTGCTGAAGGAAACAAGCACCGTGGACAGAACAATGAGACGGCAAGTACTGTTGTTCCTCTCGGCTGTGTGCCTTCGCTCCGTGCTTGCCCAGGTCAGCTATTCCATCCCTGAAGAAATGTCCAAAGGGTCTGTAGTTGGAAACATAGTGCATGATTTAGGTTTAGATCTCAAGAGGCTGAAATTCGGCAAGGCTCGGGTGTACACCGGCCGCAGTGTGGAGTACATCGGCATGGATAAAGAAAGAGGAGTCCTCGTTATCCAAGAGCGGATAGATAGAGAGGCTTTGTGTGGAGAGACCTCGCCGTGTGCTTTGCACTTCCAGATTATTCTGGAAAATCCGATGGAGCTTTTTCGCGTCACGGTGGAGATCACCGATATAAACGACAACACGCCCAGCTTCACCAATGCTGAAAAACGCTTTGAAATTAGTGAGTCGGCCGTCACGGGATCCAAATTCATATTAGAGAAAGCGATCGATTTAGACATAGGAATGAATGGCTTACAACAATACATACTCACTCCCGCTGATAATTTTGCATTAAAATTGGAGAATGAGGCTGATGGCGGTAAAAAAGTAGAAATGGTGCTACAAAAGCCGCTCGATCGTGAAAAGCAGGATTATATAAGGCTTTTATTAACTGCTACTGACGGAGGCGAGCTGCAGCTGTCAGGCACTATGCAGATATTTGTTAATGTGTTGGATGCAAATGACAACGCCCCTACATTTGAAAAACGTATTTATAAAGCAAAAATAAATGAAAATGCACCCAAGGGCACCAGCGTGACAACTGTGAGTGCTTCTGATAAAGACATCGGGTCGAATGGTGAAATGTCATATTTGATATCTCCCAGCAAACGCCTCCTGTCTGATATTTTTAATATTCACCAGCAAACTGGTGTGATCACCCTGTCAGGTGACATAGATTATGAAAAGGCAACTTCCTATCAAATGGATGTGGAGGTGGTCGGAACGGGAGGGCTGTCTGATTCTACAAAAGTGGTGGTTGACGTCATTGATATGAATGACAACAGCCCTCACATTAATATTGTTTCTAAATCTGACACAATTTTAGAAGACTCGCCTCCTGATACAGTTATAGCAATGTTAAGTGTGAGTGATCCAGATTCTGAAAATAACGGGAAAATCGAGTGTTTCAAACATGATAATACTCCCTTTAAGATACAAGCATCATTAAATGGATTTTATACTTTAGTTACAGAGGTTGAGTTGGATAGAGAGAGGTCACATGAGTATAATATTACAGTGACGTGCTCTGATGAGGGCGTGCCCTCACTCTCCAGCAGTATCACTCTCACTTTACACATCTCAGATGTGAATGACAACGCACCTGTCTTTGAGAGGAGCTCATATGAGGCTTACATTGTAGAAAACAACACACCGGGTGTCTCTGTATTCACTGTAAAAGCCAGTGATGCTGACTGGAACCAGAATGCTCGTCTTTCTTACATCCTGGAGGACTCCTCTGTTAATGGAGTGCCAGTCTCCTCTTATGTGTCTGTTAGTGCTGAAAATGGAATCATCCATGCAGTTCGCTCGTTTGACTATGAGCAACTGAAAGAGTTCCACTTTCGTGTAAGAGCGCAAGATGGAGGCTCCCCTCCCCTCAGTAGCAACGTGAGTGTTCGCATGGTGATCCAGGACCAGAACGACAACGCCCCTCAGGTCCTGTACCCGGTCCAGACGGGCAGCTCGGTGCTGGCCGAAATGGTGCCTCGTTCGGCAGACGTGGGCTATCTGGTGACTAAAGTGGTGGCCGTGGATGTGGACTGTGGGCAGAACGCCTGGCTCTCCTATAAAGTGCACAAAGCCACCGACAGGGCGCTGTTTGAAGTGGGCCTCCACAATGGAGAAATAAGAACTGTCCGGCAGGTGACTGATAAAGATGCTGTCAAACAAAGACTGACAGTTGTAGTGGAGGACAACGGGCAGCCCTCTCGTTCAGCTACAGTGATTGTTAACGTGGCGGTGGCAGACAGCTTCCCTCAAGTGCTGTCAGAGTTTACTGACTTTAGCATGCACGACAAGGAGTACAATGACAAGCTGACTTTTTACTTAGTCTTGGCGCTGGCTGTGGTCTCCTTCCTCTTCATCACCTGCTTGCTGCTTATCATATCAGTCAAAGTGTACAGGTGGAGACAGTCTCGCGTCCTGTACCACTCCAACCTGCCTGTCATTCCGTATTATCCTCCACGGTACTCGGATACTTTGGGGACTGGGACCCTCCCACACGTCTACAATTATGAGGTGTGCAGGACCACTGACTCCAGAAAAAGTGACTGTAAATTGGACAGAGCTGCAAGTCACAACGTGCTGGTCATGGACCCCAGTTCTACAGGGACCATGCAGAAGTTACACAGGCAAAACAACATCCTGGATGAACCTGACTCGCCTCTCGAGGTTGGTTACCTCAAATAATTTCCATTAGTGTAGAGATGTTTTTTTCTTATTATTTTATTTTTTATATAATATATATCTCCACAATTATTAACATTCATCCCCTGTTCTGTTTAATCTTTTTTTTTGTAGTAGTAATCATTGTTATTCCCCCCCCCCCCCCACCCCTCCAAAAAAAAACTCCCCAAACAACAACAACAACAATAATAATAAAAGAATAATAATAATAATGTAGCCTCTGTACTGGCTGATTTTATTTATGACATCCAATTACACTAAATGCAAAAGATGGTGGGTAAAAGTTAAACGAATAATACATTAATCAAAGTATGTGTTAAAATGTAATCCAATCTGCTATTTGTAATGCTGTGATGCTGTAATGCTGTAATGATGTAATGCTGTAATAATAATAATAAAAATAATAATAATAATAATAATAATGTAGCTTCTGTACTAATTGAGTTTATTTACAAAATCCAAGCACATTAAATGCAAAAAAAAACCGGGTAAAAGTTACATACTATCTATAGATTAATCAAAATATGTGTTAAAATGTAATTGAATCTGCTAGTCGTAATGCCACAATAATAATAATAATAATAATAATAATAATATTTTGTGTGGTGTCAGTTTAGTTGGATTCTGAATTATATACCCTAATCTGTGACAATGCAAAAAAAAAAAGAGCAATATAGACATATTATAAATTAAATAGACGTTTAATGGCTAAACTTAAAGCAAAATTTGCTGTTTTGGTCAATTGTAATTTAGCCTAAAAACGGTTCGAAACGAATAGTATTGTGTATTTGTTGCTTGTGTTATGGAAAGGTTCCGTATAGTCTGCGTGTGGATACATGCGTTTAAACTAACAAACAAACAAACAAACAAAAATCACATCGGCGTTATTCAGGAAAAAAATATTTTACTATAGTATTTGAACTATTTGTATGATACTTTGTTTCAATTATTCATTTTCAGGACAATATTGGCGTATTTTCCAAGTAGTGGATGCAAGCCTTTATTGTTGGGTGCAGAACAGAAAAGGCCGCTTGTGGCCAGAGTGTGGCAGTCTACGACAGGGCTTCAGTCAGTCCCTCCTTTTTACACAATGACGTTCTCGACACAAAAAGCATTCATTTCAAGCCAGTAGACTCGCTAACCGTGGACGTGGAAGGCGGTTCTCTCTCTTTATTATATTTTCCGCACTGGGATTTTACGGATTATTTTACTCCTATAGCCTGCATACATTTGTAAAATCGGTGGAATATTTATTTGAAAATATGTTTTGCCTTCAACTGGGCCTCCTGTTTTTCATCTTGGTTCTTTCTTCCCCCTCCGTGTTCGGACAAGTCAGCTACTCGATCCCGGAGGAAATGGAGAAAGGCTCGTTGGTGTCGAATGTGGCGCAGGATTTAGGTTTGGACCTTAATCGGCTAAAATCTGGGCGAGCTCGCATTCATTCTGGGGGCAGTGCGGAATATATCGAGCTGGATAAAGAAAGCGGGCTCCTCCTTGTGAAAGAGAGGATAGACAGAGAGACGCTGTGCGGTGAGACGACGCTCTGTGCTTTGCATTTGCAGATGATTCTAGAAAATCCCATGGAATTGTTTCGTATCACTATTGAAATTACAGACATAAACGACAATGCCCCACGCTTTGCATCTGGCAGCAAACGTTTTGAAATAAGTGAGTCGGCCATCATCGGCTCCAAATTTGTGCTTGAGAAGGCCATCGATGCTGATATTGGTACAAATGGGCTGCAAAGCTACTCGCTCAGTCCAACCAATAATTTTCAATTGAAATTAGAAAATCAAGCAGACGGGCATAAAAAAGTGGAGATGATATTACAGAAAGCTCTAGATAGAGAGCAGCAGGAGAAGATTTCTTTGTTATTAACAGCACTTGATGGTGGACAGCAGCACAGGTCAGGAACAATGCAGATTATTGTTCATGTCTTAGATGCAAATGATAACGCCCCTGTGTTTACTAAGCCTTTATACAAGACAACTATTGGTGAAAATGCACCGAAAGGAACCAGTGTGATAACTGTTAGTGCTTCGGACAAAGACAGTGGTTCGCATGGACAAATATCGTATGTCATTTCAAAAAGCACACTCATGATATCGGACCTTTTTGAGATAAATAGTGCAACTGGGGAGGTTGTTTTAACTGGTGATATTGATTATGAAAAATCCAAAGTATTACAAATAGACATTGAAGCTGTAGATAACGGAGGACTGTCTGATTCAAGTAAAATAATTGTTGATGTCATTGATGTAAATGACAACAGTCCACAAATGAAAATACTCTCCAAGTCAGATTCCATTTCAGAGGACTCTGCAGACAATACTGTTGTCACTATGTTGAGTGTTAGTGACCCGGACTCTGGCAGCAATGGAGAAGTGAAGTGTCACCTCAGTCGTGATATTCCATTTAAAATAGAAAACAAAATAAATGGATTTTATAGTTTAGTAACAGAAATGGCTTTGGATAGAGAATCTGCTTCTAAATATAATATCACAGTGACGTGCTCTGATGAGGGCGTGCCTTCTCTCTCCAGCAGCGTCACTCTCACCTTACACATCTCAGATGTGAATGACAACGAGCCTGTCTTTGAGAAGAGCTCATATGAGGCCTACATTGTTGAAAACAACACACCAGGTGTCTCTGTATTCACTGTAAAAGCCAGTGATGCTGACTGGAACCAGAATGCTCGTCTTTCTTACATCCTGGAAGACTCCTCTGTTAATGGAGTGCCAGTCTCCTCATATGTGTCTGTTAGTGCTGAAAGTGGAATCATTCATGCAGTTCGTTCGTTTGACTATGAGCAACTGAAAGAGTTCCACTTTCGTGTCAGAGCACAAGATGGAGGCTCTCCTCCCCTCAGCAGTAACGTGAGCGTTCACATGGTGATCCAGGACCAGAACGACAACGTCCCTCAGGTGCTGTACCCGGTCCAGACGGGCGGCTCGGTACTGGCTGAAATGGTGCCTCGTTCGGCAGACGTGGGCTATCTGGTGACTAAAGTGGTGGCCGTGGATGTGGACTGTGGGCAGAACGCCTGGCTCTCCTATAAAGTGCACAAAGCCACAGACAGGGCGCTGTTTGAAGTGGGCCTCCACAATGGAGAAATAAGAACTGTCCGTCAAGTGACTGATAAAGATGCTGTCAAACAAAGACTGACTGTTGTAGTGGAGGACAACGGGCAGCCCTCTCGTTCAGCGACAGTCATTGTTAACGTGGCGGTGGCGGACAGCTTCCCTCAAGTGCTGTCAGAGTTCACTGACTTTAGCATGCACGACAAGGAGTACAATGACAAGCTGACTTTTTACTTAGTCTTGGCGCTGGCTGTGGTCTCCTTCCTCTTCATCACCTGCTTGCTGCTTATAATATCAGTCAAAGTGTACAGGTGGAGACAGTCTCGCGTCCTGTACCACTCCAACCTGCCTGTCATTCCATATTATCCGCCGCGGTACTCGGATACTTTGGGGACTGGGACCCTCCCACATGTCTACAATTATGAGGTGTGCAGGACCACTGACTCCAGAAAAAGTGACTGTAAATTGGACAGAACTGAAAGTCACAATGTGCTGGTCATGGACCCCAGTTATACGGGGACCATGCAGAAGCTTCACATGGAAAAGAACATCCTGGATGAACCTGACTCACCTCTTCAGGTTGGTCACTTGTGCTTTGTTTGAATCTGCAGAAAAATGTTACGTGTCAAAAACAGAACTTCATGCTTGTAGATGACAACCTCTGAGACTGTTCTCGCACCCCCCACCTGCTTTTATAAAATTAATCTCAAAACAATGATATACCTTCAGCACATATAACATTTCTTATATGGTTAATCTCAGTACCATTTTGGGGTTGTTTATTTCCAAATGAGGACATCTATACAATTGTTAAACTAGCTTCCAGACACAATGCTCACATTATTTCACTGAGCAAGGTAAATGAAAATGTATCAACAAAGTTCAAATCTATTGATATCAGCATAACTCGTTGTTTAATGGTTAGTTGTCAATGCCTTTAATAGAAACATTCTTAATATTTTCAATCCACCAATAATTATTTCGAAATATAAATATCAAAATATAAGTATTTCAAAATATAAATAAGATATATGTTTTCTTGATTATTTTTTGTTGCTCTTGCCTCTTGTTGTTTCTTGATGTGTTTTGTGGGATAGAAATTACCATATGTGTGAAGGGGCGTGCAAGTGTCCAGCACCATGGACAGTGACAATGAGGCCACCGCTCTTCATTTAGAAATCACTCTTTCCTTTTCTGCGTCTATTTGCACTGTTTCTTGTCTGCATTAGAATATGTAGTTTAAATTTAAATTCGAACGTCACAGGACTAAATATCTATTTTATATGCTTACATTGAACTAATATTTATTCCATATACATTTTATGAGATTTCTGTTTGTTCTGTCTTTAGATGCAATTAAAATTGCACAACAGTAGGCTACAATATAAATGTTTTTTTTTTTGGACTGCACTTGCACAATTTGAACTCTACGGGACGCTATTGCCTCATGTTGTTCAGCTGGTCTTTTTAAAGCTTTTGTCACAGTTCCTTCTGCTGCAGTTGTCGAGACACAGCGTCAGTTGTCGAAGCTCCGCATCGTGAATAGATATTTCACACTGGATCTAAATTATATTAACAAATTTGGATTAAAAGCAATTTTTCCCCCTTTTTTTTTTTTTGCTCTACATCCGGTGGACTGCGTTACATAAAGGGGATATAGGATCGTGCTTTTTGTGTCGCTGCAATCTGCTCGGACACAATGAGACGGCAAGTACTGTTATTGTTCATCCACTGTCTCGGCTCCGTGATAGGGCAAGTCACTTATTCCATTCCGGAGGAAATGGGGAAAGGATCTTTAATCGGTAATATAGTCCGAGATTTAGGTTTAGACATCAAGAGGCTGAAGGCGGGCAAAGCTCGCATTTACACGGGAGACAGCGCTCAGTATATCGAGCTGAACAGGGAACGAGGAGTCCTCCTTATTAAAGAAAAAATAGACCGTGAGTCGCTTTGCAAGCAGGCGACGCCTTGCGCCTTGCATTTCCAAATAACACTTGAAAATCCGTTGGAATTATTCCCCATCACGGTGGAAATCACGGATATTAATGATAATGTGCCAGTATTCCCAAAAGAAGAGAGGAAATTTGAAATCAGCGAAAGCGCCGTTGTGGGCTCAAAATTCATGCTGGAAAAAGCATTTGATGCTGATATAGGACAGAATGGCCTTCAAATATACACCTTGAAGCCGAGCAACAGTTTTGTGCTCAAACTGCACAGTCAGTCAGATGGCAGCAAAAAGGTCGAAATGATTTTACAAAAGCCGTTAGACAGGGAAAAACAAGAGCACGTATCTTTAGTTTTGACAGCCGAGGACGGAGGAGAACCAAAGCTAACGGGAACTATGCAGATTCACGTCACTGTTTTGGATGCAAATGACAATGCGCCAGTATTTAGTAAGGCTGTGTACAAAGCGAGCATCACTGAGAACTCCGCTGAAGGAACACTCATTACTAAAGTGAGTGCAACAGATGCAGATAAGGGAGCAAACGGAGAAGTGATGTATGTAATAGGGAATACTGTGTCGAACCTATTTCACATTAATAAAGAGGGTGACGTCATCTTGAATGGCCCAGTAGATTATGAAAAAGAGAAAAATTATCACATTGACATAGAGGCTATTGATCAAGGGGGGCTGTCGGATTCCAGCAAAATAATTATTGATGTCATTGATGTAAATGACAACAGCCCCATTGTGAATATGATTTCATCATCTGGCTCCGTGCCAGAAGATGCCCCCATCAGAACTGTGATAGCTTTAATGAGTGTCAGTGACCCTGATTCTGATGCTAATGGTCAGGTCAATTGCGCTATAGGGGAAAATATTCCATTTGCCATAAAAATTACTTCTAATAATTTCTACAGTTTAGTGACAGACAGTGATTTGGACAGAGAGAGGGCTTCTGAGTATAATATCACAGTCACGTGCTCTGATGAGGGTGTGCCCTCCCTCTCTAGCAGCGTCACTCTCACCTTACACATCTCAGATGTGAATGACAACACGCCTGTCTTTGAGAAGAGCTCATATGAGGCCTACATTGTTGAAAACAACACACCAGGTGTCTCTGTATTCACTGTAAAAGCCATTGATGCTGACTGGAACCAGAATGCTCGTCTTTCTTACATCCTGGAGGACTCCTCTGTTAATGGAGTGCCAGTCTCCTCATATGTGTCAGTTAGTGCTGAAAGTGGAGTCATCCATGCAATTCGCTCGTTTGACTATGAGCAACTTAAAGAGTTCCACTTTCGTGTAAGAGCACAAGATGGAGGATCCCCTCCCCTGAACAGCAATGTGAGCGTCCGCATGGTGATCCAGGATCAGAACGACAACGGTCCTCAGGTTCTGTACCCGGTCCAGACGGGCGGCTCTGTGCTGGCCGAAATGGTCCCTCGTTCAGCAGATGTGGGCTATCTGGTGACTAAAGTGGTGGCCGTGGATGTGGACTGTGGGCAGAACGCCTGGCTCTCCTATAAAGTGCACAAATCCACAGACAGGGCGCTGTTTGAAGTGGGCCTCCACAATGGAGAAATAAGAACTGTCCGCCAAGTGACTGATAAAGATGCTGTCAAACAAAGACTGACTGTTGTAGTGGAGGACAACGGGCAGCCCTCTCGTTCAGCGACAGTCATTGTTAACGTGGCGGTGGCGGACAGTTTCCCACAAGTGCTGTCAGAGTTCACTGACTTTAGCATGCATGACAAGGAGTACAATGACAAGCTTACTTTTTACTTAGTCTTGGCGCTGGCTGTGGTCTCCTTCCTCTTCATCACCTGCTTGCTGCTTATCATATCAGTCAAAGTGTACAGGTGGAGACAATCTCGCGTCCTGTACCACTCCAACCTGCCTGCCATTCCTTATTATCCGCCACGGTATTCGGATACTTTGGGAACTGCGACCCTCCCGCACGTGTACAATTATGAGGTGTGCAGGACTACTGACTCCAGAAAAAGTGACTGTAAATTGGACAGAGCTGCAAGTCACAACGTGCTGGTCATGGACAACAGTTCTTCAGGGACCATGCAGAAGAGACACAATGAAAAGTTCATCCTAGATGACCCTGACTCTCCCCTTGAGGTTTGTCACTTGAAATGTTTCTCAGTTAAGTCATGCACAATTGTGTCAGCGTTCGATTACTCTACATGCCAGTAACTAAATTTGAATGTGAATGTACCAACATTAACTTACAGGTGTTTTACTTTCAGTGTTTTTGGACCACAAATAGAGACAAATAGTTAACATTTACACTAATTACGTTTAGGTATATGTTTCTACAGTCTTTAACCTTAAGAGGAAATAACACTCAGTGAAATTATCACATGACAATTGACATAACATTTTTATATATTTTGAAAAAACACCGCTCATGGTTTGCCTTAATATTAGGGCACTCGTTTAAATACTAGGAACTCTAAAAAATAATATATGTTGGAGTACAATACATGACATCTAACCTATTGTAATTTTTTAAAACATTTTCTATTAAGTTTAACATGTCATAATGACATTGTTGCCACTGCTCCTGCAGTTTCCATTTTGAACTCACAGGGACGCTATTGTCCATGATGTGCCTTATTTCGTCACTCTGCTTCCTGTCTTAATATGCAGTAACACAGAAAAACACACACACATCACCCGAGAGTCAGGCTGGACTGGACCATATATCTTCTTGGGACTATTTTGTGACTTTTTAGATGATTTTTTTAGCCCTGATTTTCTCATCTCTTGGATTTATTATTTTTTTGGTTGGATTTATGTTGCCCGGTTGCGTTTTTCTGTGTGGAACGTGAAGGCAATGAGAACAATGAGACGGCAAGTAGCGCTTTTCACCTCGCTGCTGTACATCAGCGCGACATTCGGACAAATTAACTATTCTATTGATGAGGAAATGCACGTCGGTTCCCTAGTGGGAAATATAGCCGAGGATTTGAGTATTGGCGTGGAAAGATTGAAGTCACGCAGTGCTCGTGTTTATTTTGGTGATAGCAAGCAATACATCGAGTTGAATAAAGACAGGGGCGTCCTCCTCATCAAGGAGCGAATAGACAGAGAGACGCTTTGTGCGCAGTTGATGCCGTGCGCGCTGCACTTCCAGATTATTCTTGAGAGCCCGATCGAATTTTACAAAATAATTGCGGAGGTTGTCGACATCAACGACAACGCCCCAACCTTTGAGAAGGGTGACATTCAATTCAAAATAAGCGAATCTGCAGTGATAGGATCGAAATTCGATTTAGAGCAGGCGGTGGATCTTGATGTAGGAATAAACGGTCTCCAAACGTACCTCCTCGAACCGTCTGGAAATTTTGCGTTAAAATTTCATAATCAACCAGACGGGTCCCGCAGTGTTGAGATGGTTTTGAAACAAGCTCTTGATAGAGAGAAAAAGGAACATTTGCGTCTCGTGTTGACGGCTGTCGATGGAGGAGAGCCGCAGATGTCAGGCACGATGCAGATTCTCATCACTGTATTAGATGTCAATGATAACGCACCCGTTTTCACAATGCCTGTTTACAAAGCCACAGTTGCAGAAAATACACCTAAAGGCACCGTCGTGACTGTAGTAAGCGCTTCTGATGCCGATCATGGAGCCAATGGGAAAATAACATATTCGATCAGACACAAAATGGATGAAGTGCGGCATTTGTTTAGTATAAATGAAGACAGTGGTGAGGTCACTATAACTGGAAATGTAGACTACGAAAAATCTCGCAGTTATCAAATTAATGTGCGTGCAAGTGATGATGGCGGACTGACAGACAGCTGCAAGGTAATAGTTGACATTGTGGATGTGAATGATAACAGCCCGATGATCAACGTCATGTCTAAGACAAATGTCATATCGGAAGATGTCAAAAGTGAAACTGTCGTAACAATAATTAACATTCAAGATCAAGATGACGGTGAAAATGGCAAAGTGGAATGCACAACAAATCATAATATTCCCTTCCTTCTCAAGTCGACTGAGAGTAATTTCTATAGTTTGGTTACAGACGGTGATTTAGACAGAGAGAAAGCATCTGAATATAATATCACAGTCACGTGTTCTGATGAAGGTGTGCCCTCCCTCTCCAGCAGCGTCACTCTCACCTTGCACATCTCAGACGTGAATGACAACGCGCCTGTCTTTGAGAGGAGCTCATATGAGGCCTATATTGTTGAAAACAACACACCAGGTCTCTCTGTATTCACTGTAAAAGCCAGTGATGCTGACTGGAACCAGAATGCTCGACTTTCTTACATCCTAGAGGACTCCTCAGTTAATGGAGTGCCAGTCTCCTCATATGTGTCTGTTAGTGCTGAAAGTGGAATCATTCATGCAGTTCGTTCTTTTGACTATGAGCAACTAAAAGAGTTCCACTTCCGCGTCAGAGCGCAAGATGGAGGCTCCCCTCCCCTCAGCAGCAACGTGAGCGTTCGCTTGGTGATCCAGGACCAGAACGACAACGGCCCTCAGATCTTGTACCCGGTCCAGACGGGCGGCTCGGTGTTGGCCGAAATGGTGCCTCGTTCGGCAGACGTGGGCTATCTGGTGACTAAAGTGGTGGCCGTGGATGTGGACTGTGGGCAGAACGCCTGGCTCTCCTATAAAGTGCACAAAGCCACAGACAGGGCGCTGTTTGAAGTGGGCCTCCACAATGGAGAAATAAGAACTGTCCGGCAAGTGACTGATAAAGATGCTGTCAAACAAAGACTGAATGTTGTAGTGGAGGACAACGGGCAGCCCTCTCGTTCAGCTACAGTCATTGTTAACGTGGCGGTGGCGGACAGCTTCCCTCAAGTGCTGTCAGAGTTCACTGACTTTAGCATGCATGACAAGGAGTACAATGACAAGCTGACTTTTTACTTAGTCTTGGCGCTGGCTGTGGTCTCCTTCCTCTTCATCACCTGCTTGCTGCTTATCATAACAGTCAAAGTGTACAGGTGGAGACAGTCTCGCGTCCTGTACCACTCCAACCTGCCTGTCATTCCATATTATCCGCCACGGTACTCGGATACTTTGGGGACTGGGACTCTCCCGCATGTGTACAATTACGAGGTGTGTAGGACTACTGACTCCAGAAAAAGTGACTGTAAATTGGACAGAGCTGCTAGTCACAACGTGCTTGTCATGGACCCCAGTTCTACAGGGACCATGCAGAAGATACACAGTCAAAAGAACATCCTGGATGAACCTGACTCTCCTCTTGAGGTTAGAATTGCCAATTTTCATTTTGCAAAATGTGGTTAATAGATGCCGGATGTGATTCAGGACCATGGACAGAGGCAGATAGTTGCCAACATTTAATAGCGCATGTGGTGTTTTATAATTGCGTTTAATTCAGTTGTCTGCAACTTAAAATGGCTATACGAAGTCACAAATTCAACTGTGATTCAAAATAATTCTTCTAAATATCATTCCTAAAAAAAATCTTTCAATACTGTCACAAATTTAACAATCCCATCTTTAAATGACAAAAGGTGCATATTAACTTCTTTTTTTTTTTGCCAGCATCACTATTTAAAGATGTGTATCATTTACATATAGCTTCTGCATATGGTTGTTGCTTTTTAGTGTATATGTGTCTCTTACTTGCTCTTGCCATTATGGCTAACATCAGTCATGACTCATAAGTCATAAAGTCATAGGAAAGACTTAGGATAGAATGGAATTTGTTGACGTGGACACAAAAAAATGGATGAACCTGACGCTCCTCAAAAGTTTGGTTATTTGAAATAATTTGTCATTTGAATATCTGAGTAAACAGTTTTTGTTTGTTTTTGTTAAGCAACAACACCTTAATTGTTGCAATTGTTGAACGAAAGAGTCAATTTAACACATTGTATAAAGGGTATACTTTTGATTAGCTAAGGGAAGTGCTGTGTCTTACAACACTACTGGCCATGTTTTATTTGTATATAGTGTAAATATATTTTAAAAACTTACAAATATGCAACCCAACTACATTTTTGGCAACATCTGCTTCATATCAGTTTCATCCAATGGAACTTTATAGGAAGTCTAATAACAATGAATGAATACCAAAACAACTGAACAATTCCCCCAAAAAATTATCTTACGCTTTTAACTTTCATGTATAAGAGTACAACGCATTCTATTCTTAACGTTTTTGTGACTATATTGTTGAGAACTACTTAAATCATCTAATTCTAGTAATAATTAATAACAATAACAAAATCAGCTATTAAATAATAATAATAATAATAATAATAATAATAATAATAATAATAATAATAATAATAATAATAATGGATATGACTTAAATAGGCCTACTGAATGGGGAGAAAGACCTTCAGTTGAATTCTATATTGCTGTTTGTTGCAACATATTCTCCAATTTAAAGGACCTCAAGCATATGCATTTGGATTAATAAAATGTGTTATACATTCGCGAATATGTTAAATGCTAAATACGAATTATTTTAAAGACATGTTGTTGTTTTTGTTTTGTTTTTTAATTATTTTTTTTGCCTGTAAGAGAAAAGGCCGTTTGTGGCCAGAGTGTGGCAGTCTACGACAAGGCTTCAGTCAGTCTCTCCTTTTTACACAATGACGTTCCCGACAATATAACAGTCATTTTCCAGCCAGCGCTCACTAACCGCGGACGTTGACGGCTGCTGTCTCTTTTGCTCTTTTTTTCCCCTTGAATTTTACGGAAAACATAGCGCAAGTAGAATATTGTTTTAATACAATGGCGCATCAAATAGGCCTATTGTTGTTCATGTTACTTCTATATTTCCCCAACGCAATCGGACAAGTCAGCTACTCGATCCCGGAGGAAATGGAGAAAGGCTCGTTGGTGTCGAACGTGGCGCAAGATTTAGGTTTGGACCTGAAAAGGCTCAAATCTGGGAGAGCTCGCATTCATTCTGGGGACAATGCGGAATATATCGAGCTGGATAAAGAAAGAGGGCTCCTCCTTGTGAAGGAGAGGATAGACAGAGAGATGCTGTGCGGTGAGACGACGCTCTGTGCTTTGCATTTGCAGATGATTTTAGAAAATCCCATGGAATTGTTTCGTATCACTATTGAAATTACAGACATAAACGACAATGTACCGAGTTTTGAATCCAGCAGCAAACGTTTTGAAATAAGTGAGTCGGCCATCATCGGCTCCAAATTTGTGCTGGAGAAAGCCATCGATGCTGATATTGGTACAAATGGGCTGCAAAGCTACTCGCTCAGTCCAACCAATAATTTTCAGCTGAAATTGGCGAATCAGGCAGACGGGCGTAAAAAGGTGGAGATGATATTGCAGAAGGCTCTCGATCGTGAGCAGAAGGAAAAGATTTCTTTGCTATTAACAGCCGTTGACGGCGGACAACCTCGCAGGTCAGGAACAATGCAGATTACTGTTCTTGTGTTAGATATAAATGATAACGCCCCTGTGTTTACTAAGCCTTTATACAAGGCAACAATTAGTGAAAATTCACCTAAAGGAACCAGTGTAATAACTGTTAGTGCTTTTGACAAAGACAGTGGTTCGAATGGACAAATATCTTACTTAATATCTAAAAATAAACTCAGATTATCTGATTTATTTGAAATCAATAGTGCAACGGGGGAGGTTGTTTTAACTGGTGGCATTGATTATGAGAGAGCAAAAGTATTAGAAATAGATATTGAAGCTGTAGATAATGGCGGATTGTCTGATTCAAGTAAGATCCTTGTTGACGTCATTGATGTAAATGATAACAGTCCTCAAATAAAAATACTTTCCAAGTCAGATTCCATTTCAGAAGACTCTGCAGAGAATACTGTTGTCACTATGTTGAGTGTTAGTGATCCTGACTCTGGCAGCAATGGAGAAGTGAAGTGTCACATCAGTCGTGATATTCCATTTAAAATAGAAAACAAAATGAATGGATTTTATAGTTTAGTAACAGAAATGGCTTTGGATAGAGAATCTGCTTCAAAATATAATATCACAGTGACGTGTTCTGATGAGGGCGTGCCCTCCCTCTCTAGCAAAGTCACTCTCACCTTGCACATCTCAGATGTAAATGACAATGCGCCTGTCTTTGAGAGGAGCTCATATGAGGCCTACATTGTTGAAAACAACACACCAGGTGTCTCTGTATTCACTGTAAAAGCCAGTGATGCTGACTGGAACCAGAATGCTCGTCTTTCTTACATCCTGGAGGACTCCTCTGTTAATGGAGTGCCAGTCTCCTCTTATGTGTCTGTTAGTGCTGAAAGTGGAATCATCCATGCAGTTCGTTCGTTTGACTATGAGCAACTGAAAGAGTTCCACTTCCGCGTCAGAGCGCAAGATGGAGGCTCCCCTCCCCTCAGCAGCAACGTGAGCGTTCGCTTGGTGATCCAGGACCAGAACGACAACGGCCCTCAGATCTTGTACCCGGTCCAGACGGGCGGCTCGGTGTTGGCCGAAATGGTGCCTCGTTCGGCAGACGTGGGCTATCTGGTGACTAAAGTGGTGGCCGTGGATGTGGACTGTGGGCAGAACGCCTGGCTCTCCTATAAAGTGCACAAAGCCACAGACAGGGCGCTGTTTGAAGTGGGCCTCCACAATGGAGAAATAAGAACTGTCCGGCAAGTGACTGATAAAGATGCTGTCAAACAAAGACTGAATGTTGTCGTGGAGGACAACGGGCA
Source organism: Leptonotus elevatus (assembly GCF_054856555.1). Classification (NCBI taxonomy): domain Eukaryota; kingdom Metazoa; phylum Chordata; class Actinopteri; order Syngnathiformes; family Syngnathidae; genus Leptonotus; species Leptonotus elevatus. The sequence goes on along the minus strand of NC_141247.1, from coordinate 13,650,474 downwards.
GCCCTCTCGTTCAGCTACAGTCATTGTTAACGTGGCGGTGGCGGACAGCTTCCCTCAAGTGCTGTCAGAGTTTACTGACTTTAGCATGCACGACAAGGAGTACAATGACAAGCTGACTTTTTACTTAGTCTTGGCGCTGGCTGTGGTCTCCTTCCTCTTCATCACCTGCTTGCTGCTTATCATATCAGTCAAAGTGTACAGGTGGAGACAGTCTCGCGTCCTGTACCACTCCAACCTGCCTGTCATTCCGTATTATCCGCCACGGTACTCGGATACTTTGGGGACTGGGACTCTCCCGCATGTGTACAATTACGAGGTGTGCAGGACCACTGACTCCAGAAAAAGTGACTGTAAATTGGACAGAACTGAAAGTCACAATGTGCTGGTCATGGACCCCAGTTATACGGGGACCATGCAGAAGCTTCACAGGGAAAAGAACATCCTGGATGAACCTGACTCTCCTCTTCAGGTTGGTCACTTGTGCTTTGTTTGAATCTGCAGTAAAATGTTATGTGTCAAAAATAGAACTTCATGCTTGTAGATGACAACATCTGAGACTGTTCTCGCACCCCCCACCTGCTTTTATAAAATTAATCTCAAAACAATGATATACCTTCAGCACATATAACATTTCTTATATGGTTAATCTAAGTACCACTTTGGGGTTGTTTATGCCTAAATAAGGACATCTATACAAATAGTAAACTAGCTTCCAGACACAATGCTCACATTATTTCACTGAGCAAGGTAAATGAAAATGTATCAACAAAGCTCAAATCTATTGATATCAGCATAACTTGTTGTTTGATGGTTAGTTGTCTACGCCATAGGTGTCAAACTCCGCAGTCCTGCAGGTTTTGGATGTTTCCATTCTCCAACACAGCTGATATAAAATCTGCATAAGTCTGATAACGATCCTGCTGATTGGAATCAGCTTGTGTTGGAAGAGGGAAACCTCCAAAACCTGCAGAACTATCGCCCTCAAGGACCGGAGTTTGACACCTATGGTCTACGCCTATAGAAACATTCTTAATCTTTTAAATCCACCAATAAGTATTTCAAAATATAAATATCAAAATATAAGTATTTCAAAATATAAATAAGATATATGTGTTCTTGATTTTTTTGGTTGCTCTTGCCTCTTGTTGTTTCTTGGTGTGTTTTGTGGGATAGAAATGACCATCTGTGTGAAGGGGCGTGCAAGTTTCCAGCACCATGGACAGTGACAATGAGGCCACCTCTCTTCATTTAGAAATCACTCTTCCCTTTTTAGCTTCTATTTGCACTGTTTCTTGTCTGCATTAGAATCTGTAGTTTAAATTTAAATTCGAACGTCACATGTCCAAATCTCTATATTATATGCTAACATTGAACTCATATTTATTCCCATATACATTTTATGAGAGTTCTGTTTGTTCTGTCTTTAGATGCAATTAAAATTGCACAACAGTAGGCTACACTATATATGCTTCTTTTTTTCTTCTTCTTTGGACTGCACTTGCCCAATTTGAACTCTACGGGACGCTGTTGCCTCATGTTTTTCAGCTGGTCTTTTTAAAGCTTTTGTCACAGTTCCTCCTGCTGCAGTTGTCGAGACACAGCGTCAGTTGTAGAAGCTCCGCATCGTGAATAGATATTTCACGCTGGATCTAAACTATATTACCAAATTTGGATTAAAAGCCATTTTCCCCCCTTTTTTTTTTGCTCTACATCCAGTGGACTGCGTTTTACATAAAGGGGATATAGGATCGTGCTTTTTGTGTCGCTGCAATCTGCTCGGACACAATGAGACGGCAAGTACTGTTATTGTTCATCCACTGTCTCGGCTCCGTGATAGGGCAGGTCACTTATTCCATTCCGGAAGAAATGGGGAAAGGATCTTTAATCGGTAATATAGCCCGAGATTTAGGTTTAGACATCAAGAGGCTGAAGGCGGGCAAAGCTCGCATTTACACGGGAGACAGTGCTCAGCATATCGAGTTGAACAGGGAACGAGGAGTCCTCCTTATTAAAGAAAAAATAGACCGTGAGTCGCTTTGCAAGCAGGCGACGCCTTGCGTCTTGCATTTCCAAATAACACTTGAAAATCCGTTGGAATTATTCCCCATCACGGTGGAAATCACGGATATAAATGATAATGCCCCGCTGTTCCAAAAAGAGGAGAGGAAGTTCGAAATTAGCGAATATACAATCGTGGGCTCTAAATTTGTATTGGAGAAAGCTTTTGATGCTGATATAGGACTGAATGGTCTTCAGACATACACCCTGAAGCCGAGTGACTATTTTATGCTGAAGCTGCACAGTCAGTCGGATGGCAGCAAAAAGGTCGAAATGATTTTACAAAAGCCGTTAGACAGGGAAAAACAAGAGCACGTATCTTTAGTTTTGACAGCCGAGGACGGAGGAGAACCAAAGCTAACGGGAACTATGCAGATTCACGTCACTGTTTTGGATGCAAATGACAATGCGCCAGTATTTAGTAAGGCTGTGTACAAAGCGAGTATCACTGAGAACTCAGCTGTAGAAACAGTCATTACTAAAGTCAGCGCAACAGATGCAGATAAGGGAGCAAACGGAGAAGTGATGTATGTAATCGGGAATACTGTGTCGAAGCTATTTCACATTAATAAAGAGGGTGACGTCATTTTGAATGGCCCGATAGATTATGAAAAAGAGAAAAATTATCACATTGACATAGAGGCTATTGATCAAGGGGGGCTGTCAGATTCCAGCAAAATAATTATTGATGTCATTGATGTAAATGACAACAGCCCCGTTGTGAATATGATTTCATCATCTGGCTCCGTGCCAGAAAATGCCCCCGTCAGAACTGTGATAGCTCTAATGAGTGTCAGTGACCCTGATTCTGATGCTAATGGACAGATCAATTGTGCTATAGTGGGAAATATTCCATTTGCCATAAAAATTACTTCTAATAATTTCTACAGTTTAGTGACAGACAGTGATTTGGACAGAGAGAGGGCATCTGAGTATAATATCACAGTCACGTGCTCTGATGAAGGCGTGCCCTCCCTCTCTAGCAGCGTCACTCTCACCTTACAAATCTCAGATGTGAATGACAACGCTCCTGTCTTTGAGAAGAGCTCCTATGAGGCCTACATTGTTGAAAACAACACACCAGGTGTTTCTGTATTCACTGTAAAAGCCAGTGATGCTGACTGGAACCAGAATGCTCGTCTTTCTTACATCCTGGAGGACTCCTCTGTTAATGGAGTGCCAGTCTCCTCTTATGTGTCTGTTAGTGCTGAAAATGGAGTCATCCATGCAGTTCGTTCGTTTGACTATGAGCAACTTAAAGAGTTCCACTTTCGTGTAAGAGCGCAAGATGGAGGATCCCCTCCCCTGAACAGCAATGTGAGCGTCCGCATGGTGATCCAGGATCAGAACGACAACGGTCCTCAGGTTCTGTACCCGGTCCAGACGGGCAGCTCGGTGTTGGCCGAAATGGTGCCTCGTTCGGCAGACGTGGGCTATCTGGTGACTAAAGTGGTGGCCGTGGATGTGGACTGTGGGCAGAACGCCTGGCTCTCCTATAAAGTGCACAAAGCCACCGACAGGGCGCTGTTTGAAGTGGGCCTCCACAATGGAGAAATAAGAACTGTCCGCCAAGTGACTGATAAAGATGCTGTCAAACAAAGACTGACTGTTGTAGTGGAGGACAACGGGCAGCCCTCTCGTTCAGCTACAGTCATTGTTAACGTGGCGGTGGCGGACAGCTTCCCTCAAGTGCTGTCAGAGTTCACTGACTTTAGCATGCACGACAAGGAGTACAATGACAAGCTGACTTTTTACTTAGTCTTGGCGCTGGCTGTGGTCTCCTTCCTCTTCATCACCTGCTTGCTGCTTATCATATCAGTCAAAGTGTACAGGTGGAGACAGTCTCGCGTCCTGTACCACTCCAACCTGCCTGTCATTCCATATTATCCGCCACGGTACTCGGATACTTTGGGGACTGGGACTCTCCCGCATGTGTACAATTACGAGGTGTGCAGGACTACTGACTCCAGAAAAAGTGACTGTAAATTGAACAGAGCTGCTAGTCACAACGTGCTTGTCATGGACCCCAGTTCTACAGGGACCATGCAGAAGATACACAGTCAAAAGAACATCCTGGATGAACCTGATTCTCCTCTTGAGGTTAGAATTGCTCATTTTAATTTTGCAAAATGTGGTTAATACATGTCGGATATGATTCAGGACTATGGTCAGAGACAGATGGGTGCCAAAAGTTAATAGCTCATGCGGTGTTTTATAATTGTGTTTAATTCAGTTGTCTATGGCTGAAAATGGCTATACTAAGTCACAAATTCAGCTCTGATTAAAAAAAAAATCCTCTAAATATCATTCCTAAAAAAAAATATTCAATACTGTATCAAATTTGACAATCCCATATTTAAATGACAAAAGGTGCATATTAATAGCATTGCTATTCAAAGTTGTGTATAATTTACATATAGCTTCTGCATATGTTTGTTGCTTTTTAGTGTATTTGTGTCTCTGTATGGCTAACATCAGTCATAAGTCATAAAGTCATAGGAAAGACTAGGAATAGGAATTTGTATGATATGGACATCACAAAAAGTGGATTAGCCTAAATCTCCTGTAGAGTTTGGTTCTCAGTATGGTCATTTGAAATAATTTGCATATCTGTAGTAAACACTTTTTGTTTGTTTGTTTTGTTAAGCAACAACAACTTAATTGTTCCAATTGCTGAACAGACTCAATTTAACATGGACCTTATATAAAGTATACTGTGGTTGATCAGCTAAGGGAAGTGCTGCGTCTCAACTAACACTACTGGCCATGTTATATATGTGTATATTCTTAAAAATCGTGTGCCCCCAACAACAATATTGGTAACATCTTTTTCATATAAATTTTATCCAATGTTACTTAACAGGTAGTTTAATAACAATTAATGAATACCAAAATAACAAAACAATTCATATAAATGATATCTGACACGTTTGCCTTTAGTGTATAAGAGTTGCCTCCAACGCATTGTATTCGTAACGTTTTTGAGACTATCATGTTGAAAACGACTTAAATCATCCATTAGCCTACTTATTGTAATCATAAACAACAACAAAATCAGCTATTAATAATAATAACAACAATAATAATAATACCAATAATAATAATAATAATAATAATAATAATAATAATAATAATAATAATAATAATAATAATAGCAGCTATTACTACAATGCTGTATGGGAAGATATAGGCCTTCAGTTGAATTCCGCTGTATGTCCTCCAATTTAAACGACCTCAAACATGCATTTCGATTGATAATTTTTTTATACATTCACAAATATGTTAAATAAATATGAATTATTTTAAGGGCATGTGAAAATAAGATATTTTTCCGCTTCTGGTGGGGTTTTTTTTGTGTTTTTTTTGTTTTGTTTTGCGTGTAAGAGAAAAGGCCGCTTGTGGCCAGAGTGTGGCAGTCTATGACAGGGCTTCAGTCAGTCCCTCCTTTTTACACAATGACGTTCTCGACAATAAAGCAGTCATTTTCGAGCCAGTACTCACTAACCGCGGACGTGGACAGTTGGCTGCTCTCTCTTTTGCTCATTTTTTCCCATGAATTTTACCGATTGCATATAGAACACCGATGGAATATTGATTTAAGACAATGGCGCATCAAGCAGGCCTATTGTTGTTTATGTTGCTTCTATATTTCCCCTCTTCGTTCGGACAAGTCAGCTACTCGATCCCGGAGGAAATGGAGAAAGGCTCGTTGGTGTCGAACGTGGCTCAAGATTTAGGTTTGGACCTGAAAAGGCTAAAATCCGGGAGAACTCGTATTCATTCTGGGGACAATGCGGAATATATCGAGCTGGATAAAGAAAGAGGGCTCCTCCTTGTGAAGGAGAGGATAGACAGAGAGATGCTGTGCGGTGAGACGACGCTCTGTGCTTTGCATTTGCAGATGATTCTAGAAAATCCCATGGAATTGTTTCGTATCACTATTGAAATTACAGACATAAACGACAATGTACCGAGTTTTGAATCCAGCAGCAAACGTTTTGAAATAAGTGAGTCGGCCATCATCGGCTCCAAATTTGTGCTGGAGAAAGCCATCGATGCTGATATTGGTACAAATGGGCTGCAAAGCTACTCGCTCAGTCCAACCAATAATTTTCAGCTAAAATTAGAAAACCAAGCAGATGGAGATAAAAAGGTGGAAATGGTTTTGCAAAAGGCTCTTGATCGAGAGCAGCAGGCGAAAATGTCCTTGTTATTAACAGCCTTTGATGGTGGACAACCGCGCAGGTCAGGAACTATGCAGATTATTGTTCATGTGTTAGATGCAAATGATAACGCCCCTGTGTTTACTAAGCCTTTATACAAAGCAACTATTAGTGAAAATGCACCTAAAGGTACTAGTGTAATAATTGTTAGTGCTTCAGACAAAGACAGCGGCTCAAATGGACAAATATCTTATGTCATATCAAAAAACAAACTGAGATTATCAGACGTATTTCAGATAAATAGTGCAACTGGGGATGTTTCTTTAATTGGTGACATCGATTATGAGAAGTCAAAAGTACTACAAATAGATATTGAGGCTCTAGATAATGGCGGACTTTCTGATTCAAGTAAGATCTTGATTGATATCATTGATGTAAACGACAACAGTCCTCAAATAAAAATACTCTCTAAATCCGATTCCATTTCAGAGGACTCTGCAGAGAATACTGTTGTCACTATGTTGAGTGTTAGTGACCCTGACTCTGGCAGCAATGGAGAGGTGAAGTGTCACATTAATCGTGATATTCCATTTAAAATAGAAAACACAATAAATGGATTGTATAGCTTAGTAACAGAAGTGGCTTTGGATAGAGAATCTGCACCTGAGTATAATATCACAGTGATGTGCTCTGATGAAGGCGTGCCCTCCCTTTCTAGCAGCGTCACTCTCACATTACACATCTCAGATACGAATGACAACGACCCTGTCTTTGAGAGGAGCTCATATGAGGTCTACATTGTTGAAAACAACACACCAGGTCTCTCTGTATTCACTGTAAAAGCCAGTGATGCTGACTGGAACCAGAATGCTCGACTTTCTTACATCCTGGAGGACTCCTCAGTTAACGGAGTGCCAGTCTCCTCTTATGTGTCAGTTAGTGGTGAAAATGGAATCATCCATGCAATTCGTTCGTTTGACTATGAGCAACTGAAAGAGTTCAACTTCCGCGTCAGAGCGCAAGATGGAGGTTCCCCTCCCCTCAGCAGCAACGTGAGCGTTCGCATGGTGATCCAGGACCAAAACGACAACGCCCCTCAGGTCCTGTACCCGGTCCAGACGGGCGGCTCGGTGCTGGCCGAAATGGTGCCTCGTTCGGCAGACGTGGGCTATCTGGTAACTAAAGTGGTGGCCGTGGATGTGGACTGTGGGCAGAACGCCTGGCTCTCCTATAAAGTGCACAAAGCCACAGACAGGGCGCTGTTTGAAGTGGGCCTCCACAATGGAGAAATAAGAACTGTCCGCCAAGTGACTGATAAAGATGCTGTCAAACAAAGACTGACTGTTGTAGTGGAGGACAACGGGCAGCCCTCTCGTTCAGCGACAGTCATTGTTAACGTGGCGGTGGCGGACAGCTTCCCTCAAGTGCTGTCAGAGTTCACTGACTTTAACATGCACGACAAGGAGTACAATGAAAAGTTGACTTTTTACTTAGTCCTGGCGCTGGCTGTGGTCTCCTTCCTCTTCATCACCTGCTTGCTGCTTATCATATCAGTCAAAGTGTACAGGTGGAGACAGTCTCGCGTCCTATTCCACTCCAACCTGCCTGTCATTCCATATTATCCGCCACGGTACTCGGATACTTTGGGGACTGGGACCCTTCCGCACGTCTACAATTATGAGGTGTGCAGGACCACTGACTCCAGAAAAAGTGACTGTAAATTGGACAGAGCTGCTAGTCACAATGTGCTGGTCATGGACCCCAATTATACGGGGACCATGCAGAAGCTTCACAGGGAAAAGAACATCCTGGATGAACCCGACTCTCCTATTGAGGTTAGAAAATTTTAAGTGCCACATTTTCGCCTCCTTCATTTAGTGTCGCTATTTTAGCATGCTGGACAGCGACAGAATCGCATCTTTTTTTCCCTCGACTCAATACCCGGAAAGTGCTATTCTTTCCACTTTTAATACAATGTTGGCTTTTTAGTTTATATTAATGAATACATTGAGTGTTTTGTAATCATAATTTACTCTATGAAAATCAGTTATATTTTAACAAATAATATTATCAACCAATAATATGGTTATTTTCATGTTTGTTTCAACTTTTGTAGTGAGAGCTCAGAATAAGTGTTGTAAAAAATAATTGTCCATACTATGTGCTGTTACATGGTATGACCTCAATGGGCCGCTGTTGCCCTTTCTTTAAATGTTTTAAATTGTACACTTATACAAGCACATCTCCTCTGCTTGCTCATTCGAGAGAGGACATACAAACGTAACGCACGGCTCATGCTAGATGGAATAACACACTTGGAATATTACCCTGGAATATTTTCATCGCATATTCCATTGCATTGGCTTTTACTTTTCTGTATTTTTTTTTTCGCGTTGCAAACGGCGAAATAGGACTGCAGTTTGAGGGTTCGCGGCGGCATCTGGTTGAACAATGAGACGGCAAGCGCTGTTGTTTGTCTGCGTGCTCTGCTTTGCTGCGGTGCTCGGACATGTCAGCTATTCTATTCCCGAGGAGATGGCCAAGGGATCCTTCATCGGTAACATAGCACAGGATGTGGGACTGGATGTTAAACGCTTACAATCGGGCAAAGCTCGCATCCACACGGGGGACAGCGCTGATTATGTCCTGCTCGACAAGGAAAAGGGAGTGCTGGTTATAAAAGAGAGGATCGACCGCGAGGCTATTTGTGGCCAGACAACGCCTTGTGCGCTGCATTTTCAGATAGCGTTGGAGCAGCCGATAGAAATATTACCCGTGACTGTTGAGATTACGGATATTAACGACAACGACCCGGTATTTGAAAAGCAAGGTAGGGTGTTGGAGATCAGCGAGTCGGCTGTTGTTGGCTCTAAATTCATGTTAGAGAAAGCAATAGACCCCGACATAGGTTTGAATGGGCTTCAGAGCTACACGCTTAGGCCTGATGATAATTTTATACTGAAATTACACAGACAGTCTGACGGAGGTAAAAAAGTGGAAATGATTTTACAGAAGCCCTTAGACAGAGAAAAAGACGAATTTGTAACATTGCTCTTAACGGCCCAAGATGGAGGTGAGCCGCTGAGGTCAGGGACAATGCACATTCAAATTCAAGTGTTAGATGTTAATGATAATGCACCTGTTTTTACACAAAATGTATACAAAGCGAGCATAAAGGAAAATTCCCCCTCAGGAACTCTCATTACTAAAGTGAGTGCTTCCGATGCAGACAAAGGCTCTAATGGAGAAGTGAGCTACATGATTGGAAACAGCATGAGCAGCATTTCTAAATTATTTCACATTACTGAAGATGGAAATTTTCTCTTAAAAGGCCCTATAGATTATGAGAAGGCACAAAAATATGAGATTGATATAGAGGCAGTTGACAGAGGCGGCCTATCTGATTCCAGTAAAGTGATTATAGATGTGGGTGACATAAATGACAATACTCCTGTTATTAAAATGATTTCATCGTCCACTTCAGTGGAGGAGGATTTACCTGCCAACACAGTGATAGCAGTGATGAGTGTAAATGATCCAGATTCTGAAGAAAATGGTAGGGTAAGTTGTGTCATTGATGATAATATACCTTTTAAAGTAAAATCTAAAAGTAGTTTTTACAGTATTGTAGCAGATGGTGACTTAGACAGAGAGAGGTCACGTGAGTACAATATAACAGTGACGTGCTCTGATGAGGGCGTGCCCTCCCTTTCAAGCAGCGTCACTCTCACCTTGCACATCTCAGATGTGAATGACAACGCGCCTGTCTTTGAGAGGAGCTCATATGAGGCCTACATTGTTGAAAATAACACACCAGGTCTCTCTGTCTTCACTGTAAAAGCCAGTGATGCTGACTGGAACCAGAATGCTCGTCTTTCTTACATCCTGGAGGACTCCTCAGTTAACGGAGTGCCAGTCTCCTCATATGTGTCAGTTAGTGCTGAAAGTGGAGTCATCCATGCAGTTCGTTCTTTTGACTATGAGCAACTGAAAGAGTTCCACTTTCGTGTAAGAGCACAAGATGGAGGATCCCCTCCCCTCAGCAGCAACGTGAGCGTTCGCATGGTGATCCAGGACCAGAACGACAACGCCCCTCAGGTCCTGTACCCGGTCCAGACGGGCGGCTCGGTGCTGGCCGAAATGGTGCCTCGTTCGGCAGACGTGGGCTAGCTGGTGACTAAAGTGGTGGCCGTGGATGTGGACTGTGGGCAGAACGCCTGGCTCTCCTATAAAGTGCACAAAGCCACAGACAGGGCGCTGTTTGAAGTGGGCCTCCACAATGGAGAAATAAGAACTGTCCGCCAAGTGACTGATAAAGATGCTGTCAAACAAAGACTGACTGTTGTAGTGGAGGACAACGGGCAGCCCTCTCGTTCAGCTACAGTCATTGTTAACGTGGCGGTGGCGGACAGCTTCCCTCAAGTGCTGTCAGAGTTCACTGACTTTAACATGCACGACAAGGAGTACAATGAAAAGTTGACTTTTTACTTAGTCTTGGCGCTGGCTGTGGTCTCCTTCCTCTTCATCACCTGCTTGCTGCTTATCATATCAGTCAAAGTGTACAGGTGGAGACAGTCTCGCGTCCTGTACCACTCCAACCTGCCTGTCATTCCTTATTATCCGCCACGGTATTCGGATACTTTGGGAACGGCGACCCTCCCGCACGTGTACAATTACGAGGTGTGCAGGACCACTGACTCCAGAAAAAGTGACTGTAAATTGGACAGAGCTGCAAGTCACAATGTGCTGGTCATGGACCCCAGTTTTACAGGGACCATGCAGAAGCTTCACAGGGAAAAGAACATCCTGGATGAACCTGACTCTCCTTTTGAGGTTAGACTTTGTTATTGTTAGTGCTATTGGTAGGTCTATTTGAAAATGACAAATCTTTAATGGCTTTCCCTTTACAGTAAGCCACTGCAAATAATTTACTGGGTTGAGGTCAGGGAACTGATTTGGCCATTCAAGAATATGAAATTTATTAGCCAAAAAGTATTCGTTGAAACATGTTAATGACATGATGTTCCTTTCCTTCTTGCTACTATCTACTAGCTAAGCTACTAGCTTCTGAAATTTGAGACATTCGCCAATTTCTAAAAGGCAAAGTAGCATATTTTGATAAAACAAGTGTACATTTCAGTCACAATTTCCCCCCAGAAATATATGTGATGGATGCATGAATACAAAAATCACTCACTCGTGTCTATGTTCAAATACAACAAGACTATACTTTGTTTCAGCACCATGGACAGCAACTCGTCTCCTTTTACTCTTTTAGTTTCCCCACTTGCATTCCTCAGGCCTCTGTTACTATTATGCACATTTATTATTTGCATTTTACCATTTCTATGACAATCACAAATTTGTGAGATCATGATTATGTGCAAAATCATTTTTAAAAAATCCTGCACAAATCTGACTCTCCTCTGGAGGTTAGAGTATTATAATATCAATATAGTTCCCACTGTTTGTTCACTTGAATAACACGTTATAGTATCATGCATTTAAAGAACTGCAATCCCATTTTTGGCCTCTAAGTGCCGCTGTAGGTCAATATGAGGAGAGAGAAAAAATCAGCTTGAGCGTCTGCTTTCTTTAGTCAGTCTCATTTTGTGTTGTGCATAGAGGCCTCGACGGAACCGCTCCTTGTTTACCCACAAAATTCGAGCCATTTCATTTTTCGAAGGATAAAAACACACACAATGTGTTTGGATTTGTTTTTGTTTTGGAAGCTGCTCTTTTTCTGTGTGTATGTCGTGGATGTGGCCGTCGCTCATGTCCGTTATTCCATACCCGAGGAGATGGCTGTCGGATCTATTGTTGGGAATATCGTGCAGGATCTCGGGTTGGATGTAAAAAGACTGAAATCCGGGAGGGCCAGAATTTTTACAGAGGACAGCAGTGAGTACATTGCTCTCAATTTGGATAAAGGAAAGCTTGAAATTAAGCAGAGAATAGACAGAGAGGAGAGGTGCGGCCAAGTGTCTCCTTGCTCTTTGCATTTCCAAATTATTTTAAATAACCCCATGGAGCTCCATCATGTTGATATAGAAGTTATTGACATGAATGATAACGCGCCCGCATTTGCAAATAGGGAAATTAACTTTGAAATAAGTGAATCGGCTGTGAAAGGGGCTCGTTTTTCACTCGACAGCGCCAAAGATCCAGACGTAGGTTCGAACAGTCTGCATACGTATAAGCTTATCCCCACAGATAATTTTAAATTAAATATACTCTCTCGTCCTGATGGCACCAAATATGCAGAAATGATACTAGATGCTTTATTAGACAGGGAAATTCAAGAGGCGCACAAGCTGACTCTAACTGCATATGATGGCGGCGACCCTCCCAAATCGAGCTCTGTAAGAGTAAACGTCATCGTGGTGGATGCAAATGACAATGCACCAGTTTTCAGACAGTCTCGTTACAGAGTAACTGTACCTGAAAACACACCGAGGGGAACGAATATTTTACAAGTTATTGCCACAGATGCAGATAAAGGGGCAAATGGGGAGGTTGTGTATTCGTTCTCTCGCAACAGCGACGTGGCCTCTTCTGTGTTTAATATGCACGCAAATACAGGCGAACTCTCTGTGATGGGTGAGCTAAATTACGAAAAAGTCAAACAGTATGAAATAGACGTCGAGGCAACAGATAAAGGGGGGCTGAGAGACACGTGCAAGGTGTTAATCGAAGTGGTTGATTTAAATGACAATGCGCCTGTCATAAGCATCATTTCTCTGTCTAATCCAATACCAGAGGATTCACCTCTGGGAACAACTATAGCCATGCTAAATATTAAAGACTTAGACTCTGGTAAAAATAGCGAAGTTAAGTGTTTTATTAGCCAGGATTTCCCCTTCAAAATAAAATCATCATCACTTAATTTTTATAGTTTGGTGTCCGATGACGTTTTAGACAGGGAAACAGTGCCAGAATATAACATAACAATAACAGCAGCAGATGAGGGCACCCCGCCTCGATCTACTAACATAACAATTAATTTGAAATTATCAGATGTAAACGATCACGCCCCAGTGTTTGAACGCGGATCTTATACAGCCTACGCCATTGAAAATAACACTCCCGGCGTGCCGCTTCTTGCCGTCAAAGCCAGCGATAGAGATTCAGGAAACAATGCGCGAATTTCCTATTTCCTTGAGGATGTCAAACTTAACGGGATTGAAGCTTCTGCCTTTTTTACGATGAACGCAGAGAGTGGGGAGATAGTGGCCGTGCGCTCTTTCGACTACGAGCAAATTAAAGAGTTCCACATTCGCGTCCGAGCGCAGGATGGAGGCACACCTCCCCTCAGCAGCAACGTCAGCATCCGCATCCTGATCCAGGACCAGAACGACAACGCCCCTCAGGTCCTGTACCCGGTCCAGACGGGAGGCTCGGTGTTGGCCGAAATGGTGCCTCGTTCGGCAGACGTGGGCTATCTGGTGACTAAAGTGGTGGCCGTGGATGTGGACTGTGGGCAGAACGCCTGGCTCTCCTATAAAGTGCACAAAGCCACAGACAGGGCGCTGTTTGAAGTGGGCCTCCACAATGGAGAAATAAGAACTGTCCGCCAAGTGACTGATAAAGATGCTGTCAAACAAAGACTGACTGTTGTAGTGGAGGACAACGGGCAGCCCTCTCGTTCAGCTACAGTCATTGTTAACGTGGTGGTGGCGGACAGCTTCCCTCAAGTGCTGTCAGAGTTCACTGATTTTAGCACGCATGACAAAGAATACAACGAAAAACTGACTTTTTACTTAGTTTTGGCTCTGGCTGTGGTCTCTTTCCTCTTCATCACCTGCTTGTTGCTTATCATATCAGTCAAAGTGTACAGGTGGCGTCAAGAGCGCATGTTTCTCAAAACAAACGGCACACTTCCGGTTATTCCTTATTACCCGCCCCTTTATGCCGACATAGATGGCTCCGGTACGCTGAAACAGGCGTTCAGCTATGACGTATGCGGAACTACTGATTCAAGGAAGAGCGACCTGATGTTTTCCCGTCAATTCAGTCAAAATACTCTGAGTGGAGAAAATAGTAGGACATTACAGAGGCCGAAAGCAGATGCAGAAACGTTGGTGGCAGAGGTGAGATTTAATAATATCCCCTTTGAAACTAAATATCTGTTGAGATGCTTCCTACAAGTCTAACATTTAAAACATAATTTCTAGTCTACTTCATGTTCAAGTATTTAGTGCAACACACATTATTTTCTGGTATTTTATTTGGGTTGTAAGTTGTCTCCTGTTGTTCCACGATTGTGTTAGCCATAGTGTGGTTGTAATCACTGTTTGCATTTTTTTTAACAACCTAGGCACAGTTGTGTATTGTTGTCCTTATAATATATATTATTTTACCTTTACTCATTTAAAGTAAAATAATTGCACTTTACTATGGCTGTGTTAATCGAAATTCAATTACAATTTCAATTATTAGACTACACAATTACAAATTCATCGTAATCGTAAAAAAAATAATTAATACTAATTTTTGAGTTTGTTTAAATTTATACATTTGCACCTTTTTCAATTTTACAATAGCCTAACGGATTTAATCTATTTTGTTTCATCCAAAAGGAATTTGCATAACTACAGTGTTTCAAATCATTTAATTTGTGTTAATGTTTTTTACGTGTAAACATTTTCTTGTTTTGTACCAAAAAATTAATAATCGTCCTAATTGTGATTTCAATTATTACCAAAAACATCGTGATTAATATTTTCTTCATAATCGAGCAGCCCTACTTTACTACTCATTTGACTTACTCTCTACCAGTGGATACAATTTACTTATTGTGTATCTTACGAGATATAATTGTATCATAAATGTAAGGTAACATCTGTCTGTTATGTCTTCTTTCGTAGTCACATCCATCCACCTAGGTACTTTCATTTTTTCCCCCAAACCGCAATAATTTCATACATACTCTGTCATGAGTAGATCTGTGAGTGTTTATCAGACATGGTTGTTTATATCAGAGAGCATCGTTATTAGATTTAAAATCAATACAAACTCTCCAATGACAGGCTTTTCATCCCTGCTTAAACTTGCCATGATAGCTCTCACACAAAACCACACAGGCATGCAGTGCACTACTTTTCCAGTGACCTATTTCCCTAGCATGCATGATGCAGCTACATACGGGAAAAAAGAACAGGAATAGGCACAGCTGATGACAATTTAGAATGAGTATGATGCAATAATGTTCTTTTAACGTGTGGTTGAATAGATTCAGTGCTGAATCTGCAGCGATTGAGTGGGCGAACACAGTGTGATGGAGAGGAGGACAGAGGCAGGCAGTGGGGGAGGGGAAGAGGCGTGTGGTCCACCAGCCCTGTATAGCAGCACTTGTATTTGTGATGCGCAGGCAGCCATTTTGCTCCTCAGCCATCTTTGTGTGCTGAAATGAGAAAATGTATTGCCTGCATGGCAACAGTTATATTGGGCTGCATGCTCTGTGATTGGCAGAGGCTGTGTGAAATAGTGATGGAATGAAAGAAAAAGGGATGGGATGGATGGAGGGAGGTTATGTAACAATATGAGTGGATGTATATCTAGGACAGAGGCTGAATGTGTGTCACAATGGGTGAAAGTAGGCAGCTATTAGCCTTCAAAGCTGCAGCAGTATCACATACATACTGCTAGTGTGATGTTGGTCAGGAACACATTCACTTTGTCTGTGTGTCATAATGGACAATGATGCTCCAAGTGTAGGTTGATTAAAACTGCTGTTATGATACACTTGGGGGATTTATTTATATTTTTTTAACTGTGCACTGTATGAATTTACACTGGGTGCCTTTCTGTGCTGTTTTGGACGTCTTGCTGCGAACTAATTGTTAATGAAAAATTAAGTTGTATTAAAAAAAAGTCATTATGTACAACTTCACAATCTTAATCTAAACCAATACAACTATAATAACTTTCTTTACAAGGATTTTGAGGCTCAGTTTTATTTGTGTGACATGACAGCCATGTTGTAGTTTTCATAATACAAAAGGTGTCTACTAAATTAGTTTAATTAAAACTAAGCATTAACTTGCAACGGTAGTTTATGTATTGAATCTTATTAATATTAAAATTGGTGAGTGTGCAGTTCAGAGTCAGACGACTCAGAAATATATAATGTACTTTATACAGCACGGGGGTTTCTCCATTATAACCTTTTTTGTGAAATGATTTTATAATATTTTCCTTAGTTCTATATACCCATACTTTTCAAGGATTCTTTACTATAATGTAATTTTTTTTACTTTAACCATTTTTGGGAGAATGTTTTGCTTTTTGTAAAGATCTTGAATCAGATGTAAAGAACAGCCCCCAAACCTCCTTATGAGTAGGGATGAGTGAACACCGACACCAGGTACAGTATTGGGCCGATACCAGCCTTATTTCACAGTATAAGCGACTGTTTTACAATCAGGAAGTAGAAATTAGAAGAATAGATAATTGGCATAATTTCATGTAATTTTAAGGAAACATGCCATTTTGGGATATAGGTCCTTCTTTAAAATTATGTCTTTTTTATGTATCAAGACTTATACGTATCGGTGAGTGGTGACTACTCAAGAGTTAACTACTCGATTGGTCTATAAAAAGTGGTGTTTATCGAACATCCTACTTAAGAGTGTCTTATACATTTAATCACACTATATATTGGCAAATGAGTGTATGTTGACTGTTAGAAGATCATGTGGTGGTAATAGTGTGTGGTCTGTGTTCAAAGCATCATTTTTCTTAATTGTTTTGTTTTGTTTTCTCATCCTTGTTGGCATTGTTTAAAGTGCTGCCTATTGAATTTGTTTGCATGCAGACTTCAAACTATAATAATGTGCAGAAGCAACTAGAGCACGGTCCATGGCCTGGTGTGAGTTTGTTTACTGTCTGCTCAAGCTGCGTGACAATAGGTTCATTAGCATACTGCATTTTTGTGTGGAAATAGCGCATTAAATATGCACAATCGGCTGATTTCGTGGCAGTCTTTTGCTCTGACTGCAAGACAGGCTTAATTTTGATGCACACTGACGTCAATGTGAAATTAATATAACAATATTTAATTTATTTTGCAGTAGGATAGCATGCTTATTGAGAAGATGAATGTAAGATAAACATTTTTTTTTTTATTGAAAATGTGTGCTTGTGTAATGTTCATCCACAGGCCAAATGTCTGCACAGGATTACATTCAAGATTAGCTGGACAGAGTAATATGGGCCAATAGCCAAGTCTAAGAAGCTGTACACAGACACTCCTATGCTGTGCTGTCTCTAATTGTATTTAACTCTAATCTGGCTAAGTCACTACATCACACAATTGTATTATTTGGTTCTATTTAGCTGTCAGGTATATTTTATTCAGGAATATTGTGGTGGTACTCGTTCCTGATGTAAAGGATGGCCACAGTGCCATCACCATTCTTTTTTCTAAAGTCTTCCTTCCTTCCTTCCTCTTTTGCTCCTGATCTGCTTGCCTGCAACCACCCCTCCCCCGCGCCAGCTGCACCACTCTGCAGCAGAGAGAAAGGGAGTGAAAGACTGCTCAGTGAAATATCTATTTAGTTGATTAAAACACACAAAATACCATATGGTGCAAGTTTCATGCTTAATGTATATCACCATGTTTTGTTAAGTGACACTTTTATGCCTAATAGTTGGATTATTATTTTGTTTTGAAGCACACTACCATTTTACTCAATGTTCATGAGCACGTCACAATTATTAATTTCTTCTATATTCCTTTTCCACATTATTGTTTCCCAGTTTCTTCTCTGCCATGGTTGCCAGCAAATATAGGAAAGAGATTGGTGGGATGCAAGAGGTTGGATGTGTTACCATGGCAACAAGCTGACTCACTGGCAGGGCTTTACCATTGTGAGCGATAGGGGTAAACAGCAGTGGCAGCCCTTGTGCGTGTGCAGCCTAGGACAGCAGGCACCCCTGTTTTGGGCAGAGAGGTGCATCACTCTCACACAGGAGGGGGTGGCTGATACCGATGATGATGAGGAGGACGACGAGGAGGAGGATGGAGGGGGCAGGGTGGAGGGTGATCATGGTTCCCTTTTTTTCCCAAATTTTTGTGATTGATGCTGTAGCTGCCCTATTTGGGTAGTTTGTCCTAGTTACATCAAACCTCAGTGATCATAGCAGGATATGTTTACAATACATCATATATACGTTTTGATCAGTTTAGCATTATGTTACAAAAATATATTTACTTCTCTATTTATTTATTTTATGGGTACAACATTTACGATGCTTACTTAAATGAACTGCTTTGTTTTGTTGTTGATTTTCTGCCAGCACAAAGGCAGTCAGCATTGATTGACGTCTCATGAATAAAAACATTTCCCACTGGCCATCGCCTCGAGGCCCTCTGCTGTCGGTTTAGTGGAACTGTCTTTGTTAGCCGCTGTTGCTGTGATGAGGATGTATGCTTGGAACAGGCCTGAGAGCACTTATATTTGTATTTTATTCTGAATTTTATTATCATGATCATAATTATCTTGTGTTTTGAGTGTTGGAGTTATTTTTCTTCCATCCCAAAACAACATGATGTAGTACAGTAGTACTGTTTATGTGTGAGTGTGCTTGCTATTATTTATTGTGTCTTTTGATCACTCAAGGAGAACCCATATAGAATTGTATTCACTTTTTAAAAAAATTAGTTTTCAGTTGAATACAGTTTTGTTGTTAATTGTACTGTTGAGGGGTTATTATAGCAAATGTCAATACAAATGGAAACACATTTCTGTCAACAAGATTTAACTATTGCAATGCACAAGACATTTGTAACAAAACTAATCTCATGCTGAACACACCCAAATAACAAACTTTTGTGATTCACATGGTAAGTATGTTGGTTGCCAAGCTTGTCAAGTCCAAACTTACGTGTCCCGACGACCAGTCTGACCAGTATCGCTTCTCTCTTGTCTTATTTTCTCTTTCATGTCTCTTCTTGTCGACTGCTGGCCATCCCTGCATCCTTTACTCCTGTTCAACCATCTCTCACCAAATAAGGTAAGAACGTTTTCTCTATTAAGCACACGCACACTTAAGAACATCACTCACAAAAATATTTCAAGCCTAATTTAAGATTTATGTATTTTTTTACATGACAAATTCCCATTTACTTTTAGGGGATAATTTTAACACAAACCTACCAAATAAGCATGATATGAAACGTTTTGATTAGTCTAATAAAGACTATATTTGAAATCCATAATTCTCAAGTTTTATGTATTTAGTATTAATAAAGTATAATTACTCTAATACTTATGAGAGTATTTATTTAAAATACATATATTGCTTGAATTGTATAATAATCAGGTTACCTATAAACGATAAATATACTGCTATGTGAAAAACACTTATGTCCAGTTTTTATGTTTTTGGGATGAAACTGAATGCAGACGTATATATATACATACAAACATACATACATACATACATACACACACTTTATTAATAAAAAATACATAAACCTGACGATTATGTATTTGAAATAGGCTTTATATCAAATAGGCTTTATTAGATTAATGATTTTGTGTTAAAAAAAATTAAGTAAATGGGAATTTGTCATGTAAAAAAAATTACATAAATCTTAAATTTGGCTTGAAATATTTCTGCGAGTGTAGAAACAAAGTATTGGCAACATCTACTTAATTGTACACAGTGTATTAGTTCTGACTTTCCACTTTGGCTGACACATCTGTTCACATGCTTCATAAATCTTGCAAGACATTAAAAGAGAGCGATTAGCCTTTTTCATGTCTTGCTCAAACTGTGATGAAATACACATGAAACCACAATGCGCCATACATGTTCAAAAAAAAAGGTTCTGTTTACATAAATGAGCAAGACAGTGCTTAGCAAGGTATTTATCCTACATTTGAATCTTTTGATTTTTCATCACTGTGAGATACTTTAAAAAGTGAAATATAATTTGCAGGATTGACATCATGGGTCAGTAACCTATTGTGAAGTTTTCTACCAGTTTGATACACACTTTTGAATAAACAAATTTGCTTTAATTACCTTTAATTACGTGTTAGGCTATATGTTATTATTAATAATTATATTTTTGTGAAGACATTGATTATGTTCAATATCTCACAATATTTAGTAAACATGATAAATATCAATACACAACACTTTATAAACCAGCCCTCCATCCATCCATTTTCTGTACCGCTTGTCCTCACAAGGGTCGCGGGGGTTGCTGGAGCCTATCCCAGCTGGCTTCGGGCAGTAGGCGGGGTACACCCTGAACTGGTTGCCAGCCAATCACAGGGCACACAGAGACAAACAACCATACTCACAATCACACCTAAGGACAATTTGGAGTGTCCAATTCACCTGCCATGCATGTTTTTGGAATGTGGGAGGAAACCGGAGTACCCGGAGAAAACCCACGCAAGCACGGGGAGAACATGCAAACTCCACCCAGGAAGGCCGAAGCCCGGACTTGATCTCACAACCTTTGCACTGGGAGGCGGACGTGCTAACCAGTCAGCCACCGTGCCGCATAAATATTATTATTAATATTCAATAAACCAGCCAATGTTAACATTTTCAAATGATTACTTTTACAACATTTTTAGAAACTCAGTTGGTGCATGTGGGGAGGCCACCTGCTGCCCACGGGTGCGACATTGGTGACCCCTGATTTACATTATAAATAAATAGCAAGTTTCACACTGTGGATGCAATAACTCGAAATCTCAAACATTACTGACTTCATATTATGCCTATCAAAAAAACACTTGTTTGAATGACAGCTTAAAAATATGATAGGATAGCTCATGTGAGAAGCTGTGTATTATTTTTATTTATTTTTTGTATTCATGCCACAATCAAAGCTTTCAATGGTATAGCACTATACAGTACATCATGACTAATAATGATTTATTGAGTATTCTGTTGTAATGTAAATAATGAAACTGTGTTTTAACTGTATTTTTCTTCCTGCCTTCTGCATTGTTTTAAATCCTATATCCGATATAGGTACTGTAACTCAAAATTAGTACTATTAGTACTGTAAGTAGAGCCAAACAGTAGTCGTGCCTCGAGCCTGGTGATATTTGTCCTCTTTGTTCAGCGTGGGTTGCAGATGCAGCAGTTGGCCGCCTGTGTGGCGCTGTCCACTCGCGTGGTGCTGAAATCAAATCCCTGACTGTCTCCCCTGACTCTCTCTCTCTCCCCCCACCCTCGCCGCTCCCTGTTTGCCTCTCCCTGTTTGCCTCTCCCTCTTTCTCTCTACATCTTCCTCTGTTGTCCACATTGCTGTGCAGCACAACGAAAAAGTGACATGTATCAGGTTCCTAAGCAACTCATACTGTACATCTTTAGAAATGGTGTATGATTTATTGTCGCATATTGCTTAAGCGTGATATCAGTGACAGTTTCAGCGCAGTCAGAATCTGTTTACCTTTTTACACTCTATGTTTGTGTTAGTTGGTATGTCACAGTTACCGCGTGACAAGCATTATACAGTAAGTACCTATATACAGCATGTAAATCTGGACATAATGTAAAATATATATATATATATATATATATATATATATATATATATATATATATATATATATATATATATATATATATATATCGTTTAGTAGTACAGTATTCCTCTTTATCTCATTCACATTTAGAGCTCCCCCTCCCTTTTGGCTTGCTCTACAAACCTTCATCCGGGTATTTTGCGTGCTCGGGCTGCAGGCAGGATTATTTCAAGCAGTGAGGATGAGATAAAGTGTTTACAGGCTGCACTTGCTCTCTCCAGCCACTGGAAGGCAATGATCAGCCTTGTGAGCTGGAGAGGATGCGTGCGTGCTCTAAATAAAATGGAATGGGCGTTAAATTAGTATGGCATTTGTTTAAGTATTTAAATTATGCATTATGTTTAAATTAGTGTTTTATAATGTTTTATATCAATATAGATTTTTTAAAAGTGATGTAATATTAAATTACTATTTGTATTTTTATCCTTTCAATATTAGCATACATGAAAATGGAATTTACTGAGTATTGAATTTGATTAAACTGGTTTATTAAAATGAACTAATATAAAATTATATTTTTTTTACTTTCAATATTTGTACTTTATCTTTGTACTCTTTATAAAATTAAGTAGAATCTTTTAAGTCATCATCCACTGTAAATAAAAATACACATTTGGTATTTTGTTGTAATATGAATGGCCTTTGACATTAAAATGCATACATTCCGTTTTGTCATAACACTACTTGAGTGGCATAACAATGAAGGTCTGTGTGACGTCATTGTCACGTTTTAATTCGAATTTTATACGTTTTGAAACAAGGTATTGTCATATTAAATTAGTATTTTACTTGTATCAATATTTGATAAAAACTATTTCCTACGATGTTTTATATTTTCATTTTGTAACATTAATAAAATTGAAGACAATATGTTACTTTTTTGCTCCACTGATGTCAACAAAAATATGCAGTACGTTAAATGGTGTATTTTTTTAAACAAGTATTAATGTCCTTTAAATACACATTAAAATACATGATTTAACGGAATTGATGTTATGAAAATTTATACTTGAGTAGCATAATAAGGAAGAGTATGTTGTCTGACGACTGACGTCATGTATCACGTATAATTCTATATTGTTGGCTATATGTTAGATTTATAGCTTGATGATGATGATGATTATTATTATCATTATCATTATCATTATTATTATTAACATTCATTATATTCACATTTATTGAAATAATACGCGGTAATATTAAGTATATCATTAAAAAATATATATATACCATCTTGTATATTTGTATTTTAGTGTGTTAATTAAATTAAAGACACGAAGTTATACATCCAGAGCTGTCAATAAAAATATGCATTACTGTACTGTATTAGATATTTAAAATGCATGATGGTGATGATGTTAAATTGGATTTATTAGATTGTATTTTGATACTTAATAAATAATAATCTATTCCATACCATGTTTTATATTCTGCGGATAACGTCGGAGGCTGGTAAGCAGTATTTCAGTGTGGACCTTGGGAAGGGAGAACTGCTGGTGACTGATCGAATAGACAGAGAGGAGCTGTGCGGACAAAGAGCAGCATGTCTGTTGCCCCTTGAGCTGGTTATAGACAATCCCTTGCAGCTGCATAGGGTTGAGATTGAAATATTGGACACTAATGACAACTCTCCTAGTTTTCTTACAAAGGAAAAAATCTTAAAAATAGCAGAACAATTTAATCCTGGTGCGCGGTTTCCTTTAGAAAGTGCACAAGATCCTGACGTTGGCACAAATTCTGTCCGCTCCTACATAATCAGCAAAAATGACCATTTTAAATTAGCTGTCAAAACCCACAAGGACGGAAGGAAAATCCCTGAACTTGTGCTTGAAAAGCCTCTCGATCGAGAAAAGCTGCCTGTTCACCATCTCATCCTCACGGCTGTGGATGGTGGCGACCTGGTCCGGTCAGGGACGTCTGAAATTACAATAACAGTACTTGACAATAACGACAATGCTCCCCAGTTTGAGAGGCAGCTTTATGAGGCGAATGTCAGTGAGAAGGCGAGTCCAGGCGCGCAAATATTGCAAGTGAAAGCGACAGATGCAGATGAGGGACTAAACGGTGAAATTGAATATAGTTTTGCAGAGCAAACGTCACTAGAGATTTTATCATTATTTAACATTGAAGCTGCTACTGGCGATATTACAGTCAAAGGAGATTTAGACCATGAAACGAGCTCATTACACAGATTTGACATTACCGCGAAAGACAAAGGTAATCCAAAAATGGAGGGGCACAGTGGCGTTGAAATAAAAATAATTGATGTTAATGACAATTCTCCTGAAATAATTGTGACGTCTCTAACGAGCCCGGTGCCGGAGGATTCAGCCATGGGAACAGTTATTGCTCTCATAAGTGCACGAGACCCCGATTCGAAAGACAATGGCAAAGTCACGTTGCGGCTGGCCCCTGAATCTCCTTTTAAATTAAATCCGTCTGTCTCAAACCACTACTCATTAGTGACAAACGGGCCGCTTGATAGGGAGGGAAATGACCAATACAGCGTTGAGATTAGTGCTACTGATTATGGAAAACCTCCGCTGTCTAGTGCAAAAATAATTGTTGTTAAACTTTTAGATATAAATGACAACCCACCAGTTTTCTCTCAGCCTCATTATACGATTTTTGTCAAGGAAAATAGCCCTCCTGGCCATATTTTATGTTCCGTGTCTGCAAGTGACCTGGATGCGGGTGAAAACGCCAAAGTGTCTTATTCTATCGTGGACTCTAAAGTGCATGACGTGTCCGTGTCGTCGTACGTTTACGTGAACTCTGAGAACGGCAGCATCTACAGCATGCACTCGTTCGACTACGAGAAAGTGAAAGTGTTCGAGGTTCAGGTTGAGGCCAAGGACCAGGGCTCTCCGTCTCTCAGCAGCAACGCCAGCGTCCATGTTTTCATCCTGGACCAGAACGACAACGCCCCCGCTGTCATATACCCCTCCCCCCACGCCGCCTCCCACCTGAGGGTGCCCCGCTCGGCCAAGGCGGGCTACCTGCTCTCCAAGGTGACGGCCGTGGACGCCGACTCGGGCCACAACGCGTGGATCTCGTACAAAGTGGCGGAGGCCACGGACGCCTCTCTGTTTACGCTCAATTTGTACACAGGGGAGGTGAGGACTAAACGTGCCGTGTCCGAGCACGACGACTCCTCTCAGAGGCTGATCGTAGAGGTCAAGGACGACGGGGAACCGGTCCAGTCGGCCACCGTCACGCTGTCCATCCTGCTGGAGGACGGCGTGACTGTGAGCGAGCCCGTATTGGAGCTGAGACACAAGACGTCCGAGGCCGGCAAGAAAGGCGGCAGAATCACGCTTTATTTGATTTTGGCTCTGGCCTCGGTGTCCGTGCTGTCTCTGCTCACTTTGCTCATTTTGGCCGTCAAATGCATGAGAAGCAGCACGAGCGGCGCCACTTGCTGCGTCGGACGGACACACTGTCATGAGGACAAGAAGCCCAACAGAAATCTGCACATTCAGCTCAACACCGATGGACCCATCAAGTACGTGGAGGTTCTGGGAGGTGACGTCATGTCTCAGAGTCACTCCTTCAGGTCGTGCATGTCTCCCATGTCAGAGTACAGTGATTTCACTTTGGTCAAGCCCAGCAGCACCACTGACTTTAAGGAGGTCATCAGCGTCCTTGATGCCTCTTTGCCTGACAGCACGTGGACCTTTGAGAGCCAGCAGGTGAGGACGTACATAACAATTTTATTTTTGAATGAAAAAGAAACATTATGCATCCACGTTGCAGCAAGTGTTTCTTATTAAAACTAACGTGATTCAGAAGTACTTCATAATACAGTCAAGGACTTTATTCAAAACGCTTGATGAAATTGTTTTGAGTATTTTATTGTGCATTGTGACCAAGGAGGTTTTATAGGCCCTAATTGTTTTATTGTTTGTTGTTGTTGTTGTTGTTGCTGTTAGTATATCACCTGCTTAGAAGGCTATATCTGATTATATTCAAATAATATTTTTGAGGAAAACCCAGCCATTTGGCAAATGTATCTTAAAATATTATACATGGGCTTTATAAGCCTACAGGAGTCTTATGTGTATAATATTTTTTATATTATTTATAATCGTAAAAAAAAAAAAAACGGGTAAAAGTTAGGCCTACTTCATCCAATTTGAACAAATAAACAAATTTGTGAATACAGGGTGATTATTATTATTATTATTTGCACTTTGCAAATGTGTTTTTATTTTTAAAATCCTCTTAATATATCTATTCAACAACATGTCCTTCAGTCAATCTCATCGCTAACCTATGCGACTTGAATTATTATTTTTGTTTTTACTTGAGCTTTTTGGGATTTAATGTAGCCTATTGCTGCATTGTATTGAGGATCTGAATGAATCTCATTGTCCTTAAAGCTATTAAAATGCAAAGTGACTTTCGGTTACCGTGCTCTTTTTTTTTTTTTTTTAAGTTGAAACATTAAACTGTTAACGTCAGCTGCTCATATGTGCCTGCATGTTGGATGGAGTTTAAGGAGAGAAGCTGCAGCCTCGCTCTCATTGGTTGACATGTCTGCTGCTGTGGTCCAATAGGATTCACGAGTGTACAAAGCAATCTAGTCCCCGCCCCCAATGCAGCTTCATTTCTGTTGTAACTCAAACAGATAGAGGAGCGGGAGCGAGAGTGACTCTGTGCGCGTGTGTGCGCAACGGGCTTATTTTTTTTTATTCTATTTTATTTGCAGGCGTTAATATAAAGCCATGCTACGTGATTGTGGACCATGGAATAATTGTTTCTTACTTGAAATGGGGACTACCAGCAGTATTTTTAATGCGAAAACGACGGGAATATTTGCGTTGTAACGGAGCAAGGATGACAAAGACAATAGGATGTCGGGACTGGCGATGGCAGGCTCTTTTGTGGCATTTTCTCTTGTGGACTACAGTGGATGCTCAAACGCGCTACAGCATCCCAGAGGAGCTCAAGCAAGGTTCCGTGGTGGGAAATTTGGCCAAAGATCTGTCTTTGGGGCTTTCTGAAATATTTGAGCGCAAGCTGCGTGTCGCCTCTGAGGCTGGTAAGCAGTATTTCAGCGTGGATGCGGGGAAGGGCGAGCTGCTGGTCAACGACAGAATTGACAGAGAGTCTTTATGCGGACAAAGCGCGAGCTGCGTGCTCCCTCTGCAGGTCGTTATCGAGGACCCTTTGCAGCTTTTCCGTGTGGAGGTAGAAATACAGGACATTAATGATAACGCGCCCCGGTTCCCCTCGAATGACGTCATAGTGGATATAGCAGAATCAACAGTAGTGGGGATCCGTTTTCCTGTAGAAAGTGCCATTGATCCAGACGTCGGCGCTAATTCGCTCAAGTCGTACACCCTTAGTAAAGATGAGTGTTTTAATATTCGACTCAAGGAGGTTTCCGGTGGGAGGAAAGTCCCCGAGTTGGTTTTAGTGAAACCTTTAGATAGAGAGAAAAAGTCTGTTCATCAGCTTTTACTCACAGCTTTAGATGGAGGCAGTCCTGTGCGATCAGGGACATCCCAAATAACAATTAAGATCCTTGACAATAATGATAATGTTCCTACATTTGAGAAAACATTATATAAAGTGTTTGTTCCTGAAAATCTTGAAAGAGGTGTGACAATCGTGCAAACAAAAGCCATAGACATGGACGAGGGACAAAATGGGGAAATTGAATATTTTTTTGGTGCTCACACACCAGAGAGCATCCTCTCTGTGTTTACTATTGATAATATGACTGGCACCATACTTTTAAAGGGGATATTGGATTTTGAGACATCTGCAAATTATGAAATAGACATAAGTGCAAAGGATAAAGGTAATCCTAGAATGGAGGGCCATTGTACTGTCCATGTTGAGATTCTAGATGTAAATGACAATGCTCCAGAAATAATACTCACCTCTAATTCCAAGCCAGTTCGTGAGGATTCTCCAAATGGTACTGTAGTAGCTTTGCTCAGTGCTAGAGACCTTGACACTGGGGAGAATGGTAAAGTAACATTACATCTCCCCCAGAAATATCCATTTGCCCTTAAACCATCTTTTGCTCATAATTATGCGCTGGTCACAAGTGGTCCTTTAGACCGAGAGAGGGTGTCTGAGTATAATATTGAAATAACAGCCACAGATGCAGGTTCGCCTCCGCTCTCAAGTAAGAAAATGATAGCTGTCAGCATCACTGATGTTAATGACAACCCTCCTGTATTTTCACAAAGCTCATATAATGTTTATTTGAAAGAGAATGGAGTAGCAGGCTCTATACTGTACTCGGTGTCAGCAAGTGACCTGGATGCTGGTGAAAACGCCAAAGTGTCTTATTCTATCGGGGACTCTAAAGTGCACGACGTGTCCGTGTCATCGTACGTTTACGTGAACTCTGAGAACGGCAGCATCTACAGCATGCACTCGTTCGACTACGAGAAAGTCAAAGTGTTCGAGGTTCAGGTTGAGGCCAAGGACCAGGGCACTCCGTCTCTCAGCAGCAACGCCCGCGTCCATGTTTTCATCCTGGACCAGAACGACAACGCCCCCGCTGTCATATACCCCTCCCCCCACGCCGCCTCCCACCTGAGGGTGCCCCGCTCGGCCAAGGCGGGCTACCTGCTCTCCAAGGTGACGGCCGTGGACGCCGACTCGGGCCACAACGCGTGGATCTCGTACAAAGTGGTGGAGGCCACGGACGCCTCTCTGTTCACGCTCAGTTTGTACACAGGGGAGGTGAGGACTAAACGTGCCGTGTCCGAGCACGACGACTCCTCTCAGAGGCTGATTGTAGAGGTCAAGGACGACGGGGAACCGGTCCAGTCGGCCACCGTCACGCTGTCCATCCTGCTGGAGGACGCCGTGACTGTGAGCGAGCCCGTGTTGGAGCTGAGACACAAGGCGTCCGAGGCCGGCAAGAAAGGCGGCAGAATCACGCTTTATTTGATTTTGGCTCTGGCCTCGGTGTCCGTGCTGTCTCTGCTCACTTTGCTCACGTTGGCCGTCAAATGCATGAGGAGCAGCGCGAGCGGCGCCACTTGCTGCGTCGGACGGACACACTGCCATGAGGACAAGAAGCCCAACAGAAATCTGCACATTCAGCTCAACACCGATGGACCCATCAAGTACGTGGAGGTTCTGGGAGGTGACGTCATGTCTCAGAGTCACTCCTTCAGGTCATGCATGTCTCCCATGTCAGAGTACAGTGATTTCACTTTGGTCAAGCCCAGCAGCACCACTGACTTTAAGGAGGTTATCAGCGTCTTGGATGCCTCTTTGCCTGACAGCACCTGGACCTTTGAGAGCCAGCAGGTGAGCGCTACTTTTGTTTGCATGCGAGGACATGTTACAGCACTATACCAACTAGTCATCGATACTTTTCATTGTTTGTTTCAACTATTAGTGATCCATTCTCACCTACAAGAATAGATTAGGTCAGTTTGTCAATTTGTGGCAGTATTTTGTGGTTTGAATGAAGTAAGCTGCTGAACATTTTTCATGTGTGCATGAAAAATCATCAGTGTTACAAAGGACTTGGGGTCCCTCCCACAATTCTAATTCATTATCTTTCAATTTGATTAATATGACCTAATGTTTTGCTAACAGCTTCACAAACTGGTCTTGAGTTGAGCGTGTATCATTTTGCCTCTAGCATAACTAAATTTGGTGTGGAATCTGGATGATGTAGATTGTGTCATACCACTGACCGTGGCTGAAAAGTATTTGCATTCTTTCCAGTCATGTATGCACATAATTTGATTGTCGTTATTTGTAGAAAACTCTAGTCTAATAGTCACACTGCTCACACCGCATGGTTGCAGTGACAAGTTATTTTCCCAAGATTGTTTTTACTTATCTTCTTTCATTTAAATTTAGATTTGCTCATGTCTTACAATTTATTTTCACAGCAATGATTGCTCGTCTGCAACGCAACTGTTCTGTAATGCTCGTAAAGTGATCATCTTTTGTTGTCCTAGTAAACCTAAGTACATGCTAAGCATGCCAATCCTGACAGAAATTGTTCAGCAGTATCAACAGACAGTTTGAGATGAATCAAAAATACATGTGTTAAATTTAAAATTATATATTTTTTAAATTATTTGTCTTTTCGAGTTTGATTTATATGAGGTCTCATTAACCCATAGTTTTTCTGCTATATGGTTTGAAGGCAGCAAACGTATAGGTAGTTTTAAAATGATACTTCTTTTAGAATAAATTCAGCACCTACAGATTGGACAGCAACGCTGAAATGAAGCATCAAACCGTTCTAAACAAACATGTCTTTTAAATCTAAATTACACCCTGTCTATTTGATTTTGAAACACGTCTTTTAACTATTTCCGACATTTACAATTATTTGTATTGCATATTTGTGACTTAAGTAAATTGGAGAAGAAGAAGAAAAGATAGGCCTATGTCCTTACAATTGGCCATGAGAGGGGGGAAATCAAACGCTGCGACTTTAAGAGTGAATGAGGATCAGCTTCCTTCTCATTGGCTGGTGGAAGTGCAAGCCGTAAACCAATAGGACTGAACACTGTACAAAGCAATCTCGTCCCAGCCCCCACGCAGCTTCGTCTCACAAGTAGAATGCGCTGAGCTGCGGCACAGACAGAAATAATAAGCTCGTATTTGTGTTACATTAATACGAATTTAATTCAATACATTTGCGCAAATGGCTTGAGATGTTTATTGTGGAAATATCCCCCGTTTGTACGGATGAACCAATTGCCTGGAAGAGGATGTTACTAAGGATGTTTGCGTTGTAACGGAGCAAGGATGACAAAGACAATAGGATGTCGGGACTGGCGATGGCAGGCTCTTTTGTGGCATTTTCTATTGATGTGGACTAGAGTGGATGGGCAGACTCGTTACAGCATCCCAGAGGAGCTCAAGCAGGGTTCCGTGGTGGGAAATTTGGCCAAAGATCTGTCTTTGGGGCTTTCTGAGATATTTGAGCGCAAGCTGCGTGTCGCCTCTGAGGCTGGTAAGCAGTATTTCAGCGTGGATGCGGGGAAGGGCGAGCTGCTGGTCAACGACAGAATAGACAGAGAGGCTTTATGCGGACAAAGTGCAAGCTGTGTGCTCCCTCTGCAGGTTGTTGTAGAAAATCCGTTGCAATTGCATCGAATTGAGGTGGAAATCAGAGACATTAACGACAATTCTCCTCATTTTCCCACAAAAGAAATTAACCTTAAAATACCAGAACACGTTGCAATGGGTACACGTTTTCCTTTGGAGAATGCAGAGGACCCTGATGTTGGAGGCAATTCTCTGAAAACGTACACTTTAATTAAAAACGAATATTTTACTTTGAAATTCAAGGAGGCAAAAAATGGTAAAACTGTGCCTGAACTAATGTTGGAGAAATCTTTGGACAGGGAAAAAATGTCAACTCATCAATTGCTTTTAACAGCACTAGATGGAGGAAACCCTGTTAAATCTGGAACGTGTAAAATTGTAATTAATGTGCTTGATAATAACGACAATGTTCCTGTATTTGATGAAAAGGAATATACTGTCACTTTAAAGGAAAACAGCACGAAAGGATCATTTGTAGTGAGAGTAAAAGCTACAGATGCTGATGATGGTGTTAACAGTGAAATCAAATATTATTTTGGGACCCGCACTCCAGTAGCTGTTTTATCAACATTTGAAATGAATGAACAAACTGGACAAATAGTTTTAAAGGGAGAATTAGACTATGAGGCGTTTTCATCTTATTTAATTGATGTAACTGCAAAAGACAAAGGTGTACCTGAAATGGAGGGCCACTGTCAATTACAATTAGATATAGAAGACATAAATGATAATGCTCCAGAAATTGTTCTGACTTCGAAACCCAGTCCTGTACGAGAAGATTCTCCACGTGGCACAGTGGTTGCTTTGATTAGTGTCAAAGATATAGACTCGGGTAATAATAGCAAAGTTACTCTGCAGCTACAAAAAGGCTTCCCTTTTTCACTTAAACCGTCTTTTTCTAATAATTATGCGCTGGTCACCAGTGGTACTTTAGACCGAGAGAAAGTGTCTGAGTATAATATTGAGATAACAGCCACCGATGCAGGCTCTCCTCCTCTCTCTAGTAAGAAAATGATAGCTGTCAGCATCACTGATGTCAATGACAACCCTCCTGTATTTTCACAAAGCTCGTATAATGTTTATTTGAAAGAGAATGGAGTAGCAGGCTCTATACTGTACTCGGTGTCTGCAAGTGACCTGGATGCTGGTGAAAACGCCAAAGTGTCTTATTCTATTGTGGACTCTAAAGTGCACGACGTGTCCGTGTCGTCGTACGTTTACATGAACTCTGAGAACGGCAGCATCTACAGCATGCACTCGTTCGACTACGAGAAAGTCAAAGTGTTCGAGGTTCAGGTTGAGGCCAAGGACCAGGGCTCTCCGTCTCTCAGCAGCAACGCCAGCGTCCATGTTTTCATCCTGGACCAGAACGACAACGCCCCCGCTGTCATATACCCCTCCCCCCACGCCGCCTCCCACCTGAGGGTGCCCCGCTCGGCCAAGGCGGGCCACCTACTCTCCAAGGTGACGGCCGTGGACGCCGACTCGGGCCACAACGCGTGGATCTCGTACAAAGTGGCGGAGGCCACGGACGCCTCTCTGTTCACGCTCAATTTGTACACAGGGGAGGTGAGGACTAAACGCGCCATGTCCGAGCACGACGACTCCTCTCAGAGTTTGATCGTAGAGGTCAAGGACGACGGGGAACCGGTCCAGTCGGCCACCGTCACGCTGTCCATCCTGCTGGAGGACGGCGTGACTGTAAGCGAGCCCGTATTGGAGCTGAGACACAAGGCGTCCGAGACCGGCAAGAAAGGCGGCAGAATCACGCTTTATTTGATTTTGGCTCTGGCCTCGGTGTCCGTGCTGTCTCTGCTCACTTTGTTCATCTTGGCCGTCAAATGCATGAGAAGCAGCACGAGCGGTGCCACTTGTTGCGTCGGACGGACACACTGTCATGAGGACAAGAAGCCCAACAGAAATCTGCACATTCAGCTCAACACCGATGGACCCATCAAGTACGTGGAGGTTCTGGGAGGTGACGTCATGTCTCAGAGTCACTCCTTCAGGTCGTGCATGTCTCCCATGTCAGAGTACAGTGATTTCACTTTGGTCAAGCCCAGCAGCACCACTGACTTTAAGGAGGTCATCAGCGTTCTGGATGCCTCTTTGCCTGACAGCACCTGGACCTTTGAGAGCCAGCAGGTGAGCGCTACTTTTGTTTTCACCGAGGACAACTTGTAGCACTCTACCTCGCTATTTACACTTTTGCGCTGTTTTTGTTCAACTAGTGATCCATCCTTTAAGCCACTGCTTATTTGATCATACAGTATATTCACAAAAATGTCTTAAGTGTTCAGCATGTGCATCTGTAAGTTTCTCTATAACGTAGTTTTTGCAATTTGTTTTTGTCTGATTGTACAAATTTGAGTGTGGTACATTCAATGATTGCAGTGCTCACAAACAATTCAGAACCATAACAGCAAGTGATTTTACTGCAACAAACAAGACTGAAGAATTTTGTTCATTTTAATTATTCTTAGTTTATTAATGGTTAGTTTCTTTCATCGCAACATTATAATTCAATAATATCACTTATTGATTTTATTTCACACTTTATCTAGTGTAGATGTGTCACATTCCTGTAGAAACGAACAACGGGGACACAGTGCTTTGGGGAAATGTGTGGATGCCACTGCAATGCGGATACCAATTGATCCGTAAAACTAGGTTTTTGTGACAAAGCAGACACAGAAAATTATTTGTTTTGTATTTTCGTTTGAAGTATGAAAATACATATTTGAAGTAAAAAATGTTATGTGTAAACAAGCTACAAAGCAATTCGCACAATGCCTCAGGCTATAGGCCTATGTTATTGCTGAATCTGTGTGATCACTCAGACAGGCTTTGTTCCCAATAAGCATGAACCCTAAATGCAATCTTAAGCAATCCTATAGAACATAGATGGCTAGAAAAGGTAAATACACTTGTATAGCTAGCTAGTGAACGCAGGTGCATAGCTTTAGCATCTTAACTGCATCACATGCAAAATATAATCAAGGGGGGGGGGGCTGGGTAAAAAATACCAGTTTGTCGAAAGAAGATATTGTTAATCACGTATTTCATTTCTTTATGCATTTTCTATTGGTGATGTTGAACTTAAAATCATAACAACACATATGTAGGACCTCATGAAGACCCATTGGTGTCGAAGAAGGTGCCTGACTAAATTAATGCCAGTGCAAAGATGTACATAGCAACAGTGCAACAGTGACCTTAGCATTGCGCCATGGCACAGTATTAAAAACAAAACACAACTGTGTTAATTATACTTGAATTATGTCATCTTCAAAATAATCGCAAATCAGCACCTTGAGAGTGAACAGCGACTTCAACAAATCAAGCACTCCATGTCGAGAATCAAAACTAATAATGTCATCTTACTGTTTTATATCCCATTAATAGATAATTATGATTCGGCATAACTTGACTCTCGTTTTGATATGTTTCAGTTTGTTTCAATTATTACTCATGGTCATAAGAGCCGTTCTAAGACAGGCTGCAGCAGCAATTCAGTGGGAAGTGGAGATACATTAAGCTGCGCAATGAAGCAAAATAGTGTTGGAATTATGACGAAATGCATTATTGATGTTACTGCATGTCAAGATTTGTGTCGTATGTTACACATATTTTTGTTTAGCCTAAGCTATTTAGCGGGTGTTACATATTTGTTTAATTTAACCTAACAAAAAACAAGTGAGACATATAGATTCACTTACTGTAATAGCAC
The DNA here is from genome assembly GCF_054856555.1 of Leptonotus elevatus. NCBI lineage: Eukaryota > Metazoa > Chordata > Actinopteri > Syngnathiformes > Syngnathidae > Leptonotus > Leptonotus elevatus. Next base: position 13,615,906 of record NC_141247.1, on the reverse strand, counting down.
TCAAGCAGTAATTGAAGGCTTGGAGATGGGACGGGGAGCTGTGGCTTTAAGAGAGTATGTAGATCAGCTGGCTCCTCATTGGCTGGTGGAAGTGCAGCCGTGAACCAATAGGATTTGAGACTGTACAAAGCAATCTCGTCCCAGCCCCCACGCAGCTTCATCTCACAAGTAGAATGGACTGAGCTGCGGCACAGATAGAAAGGAATCCGCTCGATTTTCTTAACATTGAAAGGAATTTTATTTAATAGGTCTGCCCAGATGGCTTGAGATGTGTTTGTGGAAATATACCCCATTTATATGGATGGAACAATTGCCTTGAAGAGGATGTGGATGAGGGTGTTTGCGTTGTAACGGAGCAAGGATGACAAAGACAATAGGATGTCGGGACTGGCGATGGCAGGCTCTTTTGTGGCATTTTCTTTTGATGTGGACTAGAGTGGATGGGCAGACTCGTTACAGCATCCCAGAAGAGCTCAAGCAAGGTTCCGTGGTGGGAAATTTGGCCAAAGATCTGTCTTTGGGGCTTTCTGAGATATTTGAGCGCAAGCTGCGTGTCGCCTCTGAGGCCGGTAAGCAGTATTTCAGCGTGGATGCGGGGAAAGGCGAGCTGCTGGTCAACGACAGAATAGACAGAGAGGCTTTGTGCGGACAAAGCGCTAGCTGCGTGCTCCCTCTGCAGGTTGTTGTAGAAAATCCCTTACAATTGCATCGAATTGAAGTTGATATTAGAGACATTAACGACAATTCCCCTCGTTTTCAAACAGAAGAAATTAACCTTAAAATACCAGAATCCGTTGTGGTTGGCAAACGTTTTCCTTTGGAGAGTGGAGAGGACGCTGATGTTGGTGGCAATTCTTTGAAAACATACACTCTAAGTAAAAATGATTATTTTTCTTTAAAGTTTAAAGATGAAAATAATGGTCTGACTGCCCCAGAATTGGTGTTAGAAAAATCGTTGGACAGGGAACACATGTCCATTCATAATTTGCTACTAACAGCACTGGATGGTGGAAACCCTGTTAAATCTGTGACATGTAAAATTATAATTGATGTGCTTGATATTAACGACAATTTTCCTGTATTTGATGCAAAAGAGTACATAGTATATTTGAGGGAGAATAGCACAAAAGGAACTTTAGTATTGAGTTTAAAGGCTACAGATATTGATCAGGGTGCTAATAGTGAAATTAAATATTATTTTGGGTCTCGCACTCAAGAAGCTGTTTTATCAACATTTGAAATGAATGAACTAACTGGACAAATAGTTTTAAAGGGTGAGTTAGACTATGAGGCTTTTGCATCTTATCTAATTGATATAACTGCCAAAGATACAGGTGTTCCTGAAATGGAAGGTCACTGTCGTGTGCAGCTTAATATTGAAGACATAAATGATAATGCCCCCGAAATTGTTCTGACTTCCAAACCCAGTCCTGTGCGAGAAGATGCTTCATCTGGCACAGTGGTGGCTTTGATTAGTGTCAAAGATATAGACTCGGGTAATAATAGCAAAGTAACACTGCAACTACAAAAAGGCTTCCCTTTTACACTTAAGCCATCTTTTTCTAATAATTATGCGCTGGTCACCAGTGGTCCATTAGACCGAGAGAGTGTATCTGAATATAATATTGAGATAACAGCCACTGATGCAGGCTCTCCTCCTCTCTCTAGCAAGAAAATGATAGCTGTCAGCATCACTGATGTTAATGACAACCCTCCTGTATTTTCACAAAGCTCATATAATGTTTATTTGAAAGAGAATGGAGTAGCAGGCTCTATACTGTACTCGGTGTCAGCAAGTGACCTGGATGCTGGTGAAAACGCCAAAGTGTCTTATTCTATCGGGGACTCTAAAGTGCACGACGTGTCCGTGTCATCGTACGTTTACGTGAACTCTGAGAACGGCAGCATCTACAGCATGCACTCGTTCGACTACGAGAAAGTCAAAGTGTTCGAGGTTCAGGTTGAGGCCAAGGACCAGGGCTCTCCGTCTCTCAGCAGCAACGCCAGCGTCCATGTTTTCATCCTGGACCAGAACGACAACGCCCCCGCTGTCATATACCCCTCCCCCCACGCCGCCTCCCACCTGAGGGTGCCCCGCTCGGCCAAGGCGGGCTACCTGCTCTCCAAGGTGACGGCCGTGGACGCCGACTCGGGCCACAACGCGTGGATCTCGTACAAAGTGGCGGAGGCCACGGACGCCTCTCTGTTTACGCTCAATTTGTACACAGGGGAGGTGAGGACTAAACGTGCCGTGTCCGAGCACGACGACTCCTCTCAGAGGTTGATTGTAGAGGTCAAGGACGACGGGGAACCGGTCCAGTCGGCCACCGTCACGCTGTCCATCCTACTGGAGGACGGCGTGACTGTAAGCGAGCCCGTATTGGAGCTGAGACATAAGGCGTCCGAGACCGGCAAGAAAGGCGGCAGAATCACGCTTTATTTGATTTTGGCTCTGGCCTCGGTGTCCGTGCTGTCTCTGCTCACTTTGCTCATTTTGGCCGTCAAATGCATGAGAAGCAGCACGAGCGGCGCCACTTGCTGCGTCGGACGGACACACTGTCATGAGGACAAGAAGCCCAACAGAAATCTGCACATTCAGCTCAACACCGATGGACCCATCAAGTACGTGGAGGTTCTGGGAGGTGACGTCATGTCTCAGAGTCACTCCTTCAGGTCGTGCATGTCTCCCATGTCAGAGTACAGTGATTTCACTTTGGTCAAGCCCAGCAGCACCACTGACTTTAAGGAGGTTATCAGCGTCTTGGATGCCTCTTTGCCTGACAGCACCTGGACATTTGAGAGCCAGCAGGTGAGCGCTGCTTTTCTTTCCACTGAGAACAACTTGTGCAACTGACTCCTCGTCATGCGCACTTTGTCACCGTTTTTATTAATTTGTTAGTTGTCCCTTTTCTGTTCTCGATCCGTTGATGACAGGACGTTGATTTATTTACATTGTCTTCAATTACGCTTCTTGGTGGTTGGTGAAGATTTTCTACTCCTTTGATAGAAACATTTCAACGCAATGATAGCAAACAGTGCATGGCTTTGGATTGATGTATAGCAAAATGATGACGTTATAACTTAGTTTATTTTAGTGTGGAAGGTGCAGCTTGTTTCCATTTTTCGTCCCAAAAATCTTTTGCCATATTTCATAAGACTTGACAGTAAATGATAAATATGATCTCTGGGGACAAATCTGCTGTATCTGGCCCCATCTTGTGCCATTAATTTGATATAGTAGAAACCACCATGCCTGAGGAAAAACAGCCAATCAGATATAGTTGCTGTGATTTAGCATGTATTTATCATTTGCCACGCACTTGCATTCAAGTCTCCATATACACTCTCCTCAGCTTAGTGTTATAGGAACACTTCATTACGAATAAGTGACTTTTCTAGGGTAGGGGGGAGTCCATGGGTGGGGGGAGGGGGGTGGCTGTGCATGTGTGACAAATGATTGACACCACATAAGTCAAGTATCCAGTCTCTGATTGGGTTTTTTCTTCAGGTGCGGTGGGTTATTTTTACATCAAATTAGAGAAAGAAGATGAGGCCGGAGATGGCTGTTTTGCCCCCCCCCCACCCCCCCCACCCCCCCCCCCCCATACACACAGATCATATTAATCATATAGAAGGCATAGTCAATGCTGTACTAAACATGATGAAAATTTTTAATTTTTTGTTTATTTTTGTTATGCAAATAGTCCCCTTGGTCTGACATGAGATGAGAATTATGCTCTAATTGTTATCACATGAACCTGTAGCAATATGCGGCTAAATGTAAGTTTGCCATATTTGCCATCACATCAAATGGTCTGCTATAGGCCTAGATGTAAATATAACTCAAATTGCACACATAGAAACAATAACTCACCACAATGATGCCAGTGATACTGCAATTACAGTTATTGCACAAATTATTGCAATTTAATAAAATGTCCTATAGGAAGATTTTGTGTTTACATTTTGTTGCATTCAGCTTTTCCCTCATTAAAACAATAAAATGACAGGGTACAACTTTAAAGCCTACAGTAGGTGTGTCACAAGAATTCAGCACCATGTGAGTGGTCAGCGACGTTTGCCCCTGGTGTTCCTCCTGTCACCACTGGGGTCGCTGGGGTTTTTTTTTGGGGGGGGGGGGGGGAGGGGTCGTCTTTTTGTGCCTACATGTAGATCTAGAACGAATATTTTCAGCATTAATTTTTGTATTGCACATTTAATAGACGCTTTGTCTGAAATATATGACTTAGATTCCGTTTTAACGACGCTTATGTGTTGAGGACTGAATGAAATTATTTTTGCAAGTTTTGACACCCTTAGTCACCAATCAAGTGGTGAATAAAATTATTTTTAAAAGTTTTGACACCCTTAGTCACCAATCAATAAAACTAAACGTTTCTATTTGGATAGTGCTGAAGCTCACTTACAAAGAAAACATGTTTCTTATAACAACTGCCAAAATAACATGTTATGGGTGCTTGCAAAGAGGGAACGACACTGTCACTTTAAGAGACTATGTCGATCAGCTGGCTCCTCATTGGCTGGTGGAAGTACAAGCAGTGAACCAATAGGATTGAAGACTGTACAAAGCAATCTCGTCCCTGCCCCCGCAGCTTCATCTCACTAACACGTAGAAAGCACTGAGCTGCACAGGCAGAAAGGAATCAGATCGGTTTTGTTTGTTTTGTTTTTTAACATCCAAACGAATTTAATTGAGTATAGTTGTGCTCACATGGCTTGAGGGTTTATAGTGGAAATATTCCCCATATGGATGGACCTGTATAAAGAGCATGCTGCTGAGGATGTTTGCGTTATAAGGGAGCAAGGATGACAAAGACAATAGGATGTCGTGGCTGGCGATGGCAGGCTCTTTTGTGGCATTTTCTATTGATGTGGACTACAGTGGATGCTCAGACTCGTTACAGCATCCCAGAAGAGCTCAAACGGGGTTCCGTGGTGGGAAATTTGGCCAAAGATCTGTCTTTGGGGCTTTCTGAGATATTTGAGCGCAAGCTGCGTGTCGCCTCTGAGGCCGGTAAGCAGTATTTCAGCGTGGATGCGGGGAAAGGCGAGCTGCTGGTCAACGACAGAATAGACAGAGAGGCTTTATGCGGACAAAGCGCTAGCTGCGTGCTGCCTTTGCAAGTGGTGGTTGAAAAGCCTTTAAATTTGCATCGAATTGAAGTAGACATTAAAGATATTAATGATAATTCACCTCAGTTTCATACAAATGAACTCTCTTTAAAAATAGCGGAATCAGCCGCAGTGGGGACTCGTTTCCTTTTGGAAAGCGCGGAGGATTTAGATGTTGGAAGTAATTCAGTAAAAACTTACACTTTGGCTAAAAATGACTGTTTCACATTAAAAATGAAGGAGGTTGAGGATGGTAAATTAGTCCCCGAGTTAGTGTTAGAAAAAACACTGGATCGAGAGAGAAAGTCTTCTCATCAGCTCCTACTGACTGCTTTAGACGGAGGGAATCCAGTCATGTCTGGTACTGCACAAATCAGTGTTTTAGTACTTGACATTAATGATAATTTCCCTGTTTTTGACAAAAATCTATATAAAGCGTCCTTACTAGAAAATATAGCAAAAGATACATTTATACTTAAATTGACAGCGACTGATTTAGACGAGGGACAAAACGGAGAGGTAGAATATTTTTTTAGCAAACGCACACCTGATTTTGTGTTGTCTGTTTTTAAATTAAATTCACAAACGGGTGAAATATTTTTAAAAGGAGACTTGGATTATGAAAAAGTTGCATCTTACAAAATTGAAGTGACTGCTAAAGACAAAGGGATGCCTGAAATGGAGAGTCACTGTCGAGTGCAGATTGATGTTATTGATATTAATGATAATACTCCTGAAATTATCCTCACCTCAGAACCGCAGCCGGTCCGGGAGGATGCACCAAGTGGATCTGTCGTGGCTCTGCTTACATCACGTGATGCAGACTCCGGTAATAATAGCAAGGTTACACTGCAGTTACCTAAAGGCTCCCCTTTTATTCTTAAACCATCTTTTTCTAATAATTATGCGCTGGTCACCAGTGGTGCTTTAGACCGAGAGAGGGTGTCTGAGTATAATATTGAAATAACAGCCACCGATTCAGGCTCTCCTCCTCTCTCTAGTAAGAAAATGATAGCTGTCAGCATCACTGATGTTAATGACAACCCTCCTGTATTTTCACAAAGCTCGTATAATGTTTATTTGAAAGAAAATGGAGTAGCAGGCTCTATACTGTACTCGGTGTCAGCAAGTGACCTGGATGCTGGTGAAAACGCCAAAGTGTCTTATTCTATCGTGGACTCTAAAGTGCACGACGTGTCCGTGTCGTCGTACGTTTACGTGAATTCTGAGAACGGCAGCATCTACAGCATGCACTCGTTCGACTACGAGAAAGTGAAAGTGTTCGAGGTTCAGGTTGAGGCCAAGGACCAGGGCTCTCCGTCTCTCAGCAGCAACGCCCGCGTCCATGTTTTCATCCTGGACCAGAACGACAACGCCCCCGCTGTCATATACCCCTCCCCCCACGCCGCCTCCCACCTGAGGGTGCCCCGCTCGGCCAAGGCGGGCTACCTGCTCTCCAAGGTGACGGCCGTGGACGCCGACTCGGGCCACAACGCGTGGATCTCGTACAAAGTGGCGGAGGCCACGGACGCCTCTCTGTTCACGCTCAATTTGTACACAGGGGAGGTGAGGACTAAACGTGCCGTGTCCGAGCACGACGACTCCTCTCAGAGGCTGATCGTAGAGGTCAAGGACGACGGGGAACCGGTCCAGTCGGCCACTGTCACCCTGTCCATCCTGCTGGAGGACGGCGTGGCTGTGAGCGAGCCCGTGTTGGAGCTGAGACACAAGGCGTCCGAGGCCGACAAGAAAGGCGGCAGAATCACGCTTTATTTGATTTTGGCTCTGGCCTCGGTGTCCGTGCTGTCTCTGCTCACTTTGCTCATTTTGGCCGTCAAATGCATGAGAAGCAGCACGAGCGGCGCCACTTGCTGCGTCGGACGGACACACTGTCATGAGGACAAGAAGCCCAACAGAAATCTGCACATTCAGCTCAACACCGATGGACCCATCAAGTACGTGGAGGTTCTGGGAGGTGACGTCATGTCTCAGAGTCACTCCTTCAGGTCGTGCATGTCTCCCATGTCAGAGTACAGTGATTTCACTTTGGTCAAGCCCAGCAGCACCACTGACTTTAAGGAGGTCATCAGCGTTCTGGATGCCTCTTTGCCTGACAGCACCTGGACCTTTGAGAGCCAGCAGGTGAGCTCTACTTCTGTTTGCACTCAAGTACAAAATGCAGTAGGCCCACTCTGATTCCTCCTCATGCACCTTGATACTTTTACTTTTACTTTTTTTCGTGTTCAAGTGATCTTATCATATGGAAACAATTCAGCGATAGGGAAGTAGAGCGGTAAGCAACAACACGGTGTTAGAATTCAAATAAATTATTGTCATCATGAATTTTGTTATGCACGTACAACAATTATAATGTCTCATATTTAATGTATCGAAACCTGTAAATTATTATTTTGTATTTAACCTAACATATTTAAGTTATACCAATATCAGTGTTGCATTAGGGAATGAAAGAGCTGTGACTTTAAGAGCTTATGGAGATCAGCTATATTCTCATTGGCTGGCGGAATTACAGGCCGTGAACCAATAGAATTGAAGACTGTACAAAGCAATCTCGTCCCAGCCCCCACGCAGCTCACACTAACAGGCAGGATGCGCTGCAGCACAGACAAAAAGGGATCGGCTAGTATTTTTTAACACCTATAGGCTAAATTAATTAAATTTAGTAGTAGTTGAGATGGCTTGAAATGTTTTGTTGTTGTTGTTTTTTTGTGGAAATATACCCCGTTTGTATGGATGTAACAATCGTTGTGAAGAGGATGTTGCTGAGGATGTTTGCGTTGTAACGGAGCAAGGATGACAAAGACAATAGGATGTCGGGACTGGCGATGGCAGGCTCTTTTGTGGCATTTTCTCTTGTGGACTACAGTGGATGCTCAGACTCGTTACAGCATCCCAGAAGAGCTCAAACGGGGTTCCGTGGTGGGAAATTTGGCCAAAGATCTGTCTTTGGAGCTTTCTGAGATATTTGAGCGCAAGCTGCGTGTCGCCTCTGAGGCTGGTAAGCAGTATTTCAGCGTGGATGCGGGGAAGGGCGAGCTGCTGGTCAACGACAGAATAGACAGAGAGGCTTTGTGCGGACAAAGTGCAAGCTGCGTGCTCCCTCTGCAGGTTGTTGTGGAAAATCCGTTGCAATTGCATCGAATTGAAGTGGAAATAAGAGACATTAACGACAATTCCCCTCGTTTTCCAACACAAGAAATAAACCTTAAAATACCAGAATCCGTTGCAGTAGGTACACGTTTTCCTCTAGAAAGTGCAGAGGACCCTGATGCTGGTGGCAATTCTTTGAAAAGCTACACTCTAATGAAAAACGAATATTTTTCTTTAAAATTTAAAAACGAAAAGAATGGTCTGACTGCCCCAGAATTGGTGTTAGAAAAATCACTGGACCGGGAAAATGTGTCCATTCATCAGCTGCTGTTAACAGCACTGGATGGAGGTAACCTTATTAAATCTGGAACATGCAAAATAATAATTGACGTGCTAGATATTAACGACAATGTTCCCATATTTGACAAAAAAGAGTACAGAGTATCATTAAAAGAAAATAGTACAAAAGGAACATTTGTGTTAAGCGTTAAAGCAACAGATATTGATGAGGGTGATAATAGTGAAATAAAATATTATTTTGGGTCTCGCGCTGCAGAAGTTGTTTTATCAACATTTCAAATTAATGAACAAACAGGACATATTGTTTTAAAAGGAGAATTAGATTATGAGGCATTTTCATCTTATCTAATTGATATAACTGCAAAAGACAAAGGTGTACCTGTAATGGAAGGTCATTGTCGCCTGCTGCTTGATATAGAAGACATAAATGATAATGCTCCAGAAATTGTTCTGACTTCTAAACCCAGTCCTGTACGAGAAGATGCTGCACGGGGCACAGTGGTGGCTTTGATTAGTGCCAAAGACATAGACTCGGGTAATAATAGCAAAGTTACACTGCAGCTACCTAATGGGTCACCATTTTCACTTAAACCATCTTTCTCTAATAATTATGCGCTGGTCACCAGTGGTGCTTTAGACCGCGAGAGTATGTCTGAATATAATATTGAGATAACAGCCACCGATGCAGGCTCTCCTCCTCTCTCTAGTAAGAAAATGATAGCTGTCAGCATCACTGATGTTAATGACAACCCTCCTGTATTTTCACAAAGCTCGTATAATGTTTATTTGAAAGAAAATGGAGTAGCAGGCTCTATACTGTACTCGGTGTCAGCAAGTGACTTGGATGCTGGTGAAAACGCCAAAGTGTCTTATTCTATCGTGGACTCTAAAGTGCACGACGTGTCCGTGTCGTCGTACGTTTATGTGAATTCTGAGAACGGCAGCATCTACAGCATGCACTCGTTTGATTACGAGAAAGTCAAAGTGTTCGAGGTTTGGGTCGAGGCCAAGGACCAGGGCTCTCCGTCTCTCAGCAGCAACGCCAGCGTCCATGTTTTCATCCTGGACCAGAACGACAACGCCCCCGCTGTCATATACCCCTCCCCCCACGCCGCCTCCCACCTGAGGGTGCCCCGCTCGGCCAAGGCGGGCTACCTGCTCTCCAAGGTGACGGCCGTGGACGCCGACTCGGGCCACAACGCGTGGATCTCGTACAAAGTGGCGGAGGCCACGGACGCCTCTCTGTTCACGCTCAGTTTGTACACAGGGGAGGTGAGGACTAAACGTGCCGTGTCCGAGCACGACGACTCCTCTCAGAGGTTGATTGTAGAGGTCAAGGACGACGGGGAACCGGTCCAGTCGGCCACCGTCACGCTGTCCATCCTACTGGAGGACGGCGTGACTGTAAGCGAGCCCGTATTGGAGCTGAGACATAAGGCGTCCGAGACCGGCAAGAAAGGCGGCAGAATCACGCTTTATTTGATTTTGGCTCTGGCCTCGGTGTCCGTGCTGTCTCTGCTCACTTTGTTCATCTTGGCCGTCAAATGCATGAGAAGCAGCACGAGCGGCGCCACTTGCTGCGTCGGACGGACACACTGTCATGAGGACAAGAAGCCCAACAGAAATCTGCACATTCAGCTCAACACCGATGGACCCATCAAGTACGTGGAGGTTCTGGGAGGTGACGTCATGTCTCAGAGTCACTCCTTCAGGTCGTGCATGTCTCCCATGTCAGAGTACAGTGATTTCACTTTGGTCAAGCCCAGCAGCACCACTGACTTTAAGGAGGTTATCAGCGTCTTGGATGCCTCTTTGCCTGACAGCACCTGGACATTTGAGAGCCAGCAGGTGAGCGCTGCTTTTCTTTCCACTGAGAACAACTTGTGCAACTGACTCCTCGTCATGCGCACTTTGTCACCGTTTTTATTAATTTGTTAGTTGTCCCTTTTCTGTTCTCGATCCGTTGATGACAGGACGTTGATTTATTTACATTGTCTTCAATTACGCTTCTTGGTGGTTGGTGAAGATTTTCTACTCCTTTGATAGAAACATTTCAACGCAATGATAGCAAACAGTGCATGGCTTTGGATTGATGTATAGCAAAATGATGACGTTATAACTTAGTTTATTTTAGTGTGGAAGGTGCAGCTTGTTTCCATTTTTCGTCCCAAAAATCTTTTGCCATATTTCATAAGACTTGACAGTAAATGATAAATATGATCTCTGGGGACAAATCTGCTGTATCTGGCCCCATCTTGTGCCATTAATTTGATATAGTAGAAACCACCATGCCTGAGGAAAAACAGCCAATCAGATATAGTTGCTGTGATTTAGCATGTATTTATCATTTGCCACGCACTTGCATTCAAGTCTCCATATACACTCTCCTCAGCTTAGTGTTATAGGAACACTTCATTACGAATAAGTGACTTTTCTAGGGTAGGGGGGAGTCCATGGGTGGGGGGAGGGGGGTGGCTGTGCATGTGTGACAAATGATTGACACCACATAAGTCAAGTATCCAGTCTCTGATTGGGTTTTTTCTTCAGGTGCGGTGGGTTATTTTTACATCAAATTAGAGAAAGAAGATGAGGCCGGAGATGGCTGTTTTGCCCCCCCCACCCCCCCCACCCCCCCCCCCCATACACACAGATCATATTAATCATATAGAAGGCATAGTCAATGCTGTACTAAACATGATGAAAATTTTTAATTTTTTGTTTATTTTTGTTATGCAAATAGTCCCCTTGGTCTGACATGAGATGAGAATTATGCTCTAATTGTTATCACATGAACCTGTAGCAATATGCGGCTAAATGTAAGTTTGCCATATTTGCCATCACATCAAATGGTCAGCTATAGGCCTAGATGTAAATATAACTCAAATTGCACACATAGAAACAATAACTCACCACAATGATGCCAGTGATACTGCAATTACAGTTATTGCACAAATTATTGCAATTTAATAAAATGTCCTATAGGAAGATTTTGTGTTTACATTTTGTTGCATTCAGCTTTTCCCTCATTAAAACAATAAAATGACAGGGTACAACTTTAAAGCCTACAGTAGGTGTGTCACAAGAATTCAGCACCATGTGAGTGGTCAGCGACGTTTGCCCCTGGTGTTCCTCCTGTCACCACTGGGGTCGCTGGGGTTTTTTTTGGGGGGGGGGGGTCGTCTTTTTGTGCCTACATGTAGATCTAGAACGAATATTTTCAGCATTAATTTTTGTATTGCACATTTAATAGACGCTTTGTCTGAAATATATGACTTAGATTCCGTTTTAACGACGCTTATGTGTTGAGGACTGAATGAAATTATTTTTGCAAGTTTTGACACCCTTAGTCACCAATCAAGTGGTGAATAAAATTATTTTTAAAAGTTTTGACACCCTTAGTCACCAATCAATAAAACTAAACGTTTCTATTTGGATAGTGCTGAAGCTCACTTACAAAGAAAACATGTTTCTTATAACAACTGCCAAAATAACATGTTATGGGTGCTTGCAAAGAGGGAACGACACTGTCACTTTAAGAGACTATGTCGATCAGCTGGCTCCTCATTGGCTGGTGGAAGTACAAGCAGTGAACCAATAGGATTGAAGACTGTACAAAGCAATCTCGTCCCTGCCCCCGCAGCTTCATCTCACTAACACGTAGAAAGCACTGAGCTGCACAGGCAGAAAGGAATCAGATCGGTTTTGTTTGTTTTGTTTTTTAACATCCAAACGAATTTAATTGAGTATAGTTGTGCTCACATGGCTTGAGGGTTTATAGTGGAAATATTCCCCATATGGATGGACCTGTATAAAGAGCATGCTGCTGAGGATGTTTGCGTTATAAGGGAGCAAGGATGACAAAGACAATAGGATGTCGTGGCTGGCGATGGCAGGCTCTTTTGTGGCATTTTCTATTGATGTGGACTACAGTGGATGCTCAGACTCGTTACAGCATCCCAGAGGAGCTCAAGAAAGATTCCGTGGTGGGAAATTTGGCCAAAGATCTGTCTTTGGGGCTTTCTGAGATATTTGAGCGCAAGCTGCGTGTCGCCTCTGAGGCCGGTAAGCAGTATTTCAGCGTGGATGCGGGGAAAGGCGAGCTGCTGGTCAACGACAGAATAGACAGAGAGGCTTTATGCGGACAAAGCGCTAGCTGCGTGCTGCCTTTGCAAGTGGTGGTTGAAAAGCCTTTAAATTTGCATCGAATTGAAGTAGACATTAAAGATATTAATGATAATTCACCTCAGTTTCATACAAATGAACTCTCTTTAAAAATAGCGGAATCAGCCGCAGTGGGGACTCGTTTCCTTTTGGAAAGCGCGGAGGATTTAGATGTTGGAAGTAATTCAGTAAAAACTTACACTTTGGCTAAAAATGACTGTTTCACATTAAAAATGAAGGAGGTTGAGGATGGTAAATTAGTCCCCGAGTTAGTGTTAGAAAAAACACTGGATCGAGAGAGAAAGTCTTCTCATCAGCTCCTACTGACTGCTTTAGACGGAGGGAATCCAGTCATGTCTGGTACTGCACAAATCAGTGTTTTAGTACTTGACATTAATGATAATTTCCCTGTTTTTGACAAAAATCTATATAAAGCGTCCTTACTAGAAAATATAGCAAAAGATACATTTATACTTAAATTGACAGCGACTGATTTAGACGAGGGACAAAACGGAGAGGTAGAATATTTTTTTAGCAAACGCACACCTGATTTTGTGTTGTCTGTTTTTAAATTAAATTCACAAACGGGTGAAATATTTTTAAAAGGAGACTTGGATTATGAAAAAGTTGCATCTTACAAAATTGAAGTGACTGCTAAAGACAAAGGGATGCCTGAAATGGAGAGTCACTGTCGAGTGCAGATTGATGTTATTGATATTAATGATAATACTCCTGAAATTATCCTCACCTCAGAACCGCAGCCGGTCCGGGAGGATGCACCAAGTGGATCTGTCGTGGCTCTGCTTACATCACGTGATGCAGACTCCGGTAATAATAGCAAGGTTACACTGCAGTTACCTAAAGGCTCCCCTTTTATTCTTAAACCATCTTTTTCTAATAATTATGCGCTGGTCACCAGTGGTGCTTTAGACCGAGAGAGGGTGTCTGAGTATAATATTGAAATAACAGCCACCGATTCAGGCTCTCCTCCTCTCTCTAGTAAGAAAATGATAGCTGTCAGCATCACTGATGTTAATGACAACCCTCCTGTATTTTCACAAAGCTCGTATAATGTTTATTTGAAAGAAAATGGAGTAGCAGGCTCTATACTGTACTCGGTGTCAGCAAGTGACCTGGATGCTGGTGAAAACGCCAAAGTGTCTTATTCTATCGTGGACTCTAAAGTGCACGACGTGTCCGTGTCGTCGTACGTTTACGTGAATTCTGAGAACGGCAGCATCTACAGCATGCACTCGTTCGACTACGAGAAAGTGAAAGTGTTCGAGGTTCAGGTTGAGGCCAAGGACCAGGGCTCTCCGTCTCTCAGCAGCAACGCCCGCGTCCATGTTTTCATCCTGGACCAGAACGACAACGCCCCCGCTGTCATATACCCCTCCCCCCACGCCGCCTCCCACCTGAGGGTGCCCCGCTCGGCCAAGGCGGGCTACCTGCTCTCCAAGGTGACGGCCGTGGACGCCGACTCGGGCCACAACGCGTGGATCTCGTACAAAGTGGCGGAGGCCACGGACGCCTCTCTGTTCACGCTCAATTTGTACACAGGGGAGGTGAGGACTAAACGTGCCGTGTCCGAGCACGACGACTCCTCTCAGAGGCTGATCGTAGAGGTCAAGGACGACGGGGAACCGGTCCAGTCGGCCACTGTCACCCTGTCCATCCTGCTGGAGGACGGCGTGGCTGTGAGCGAGCCCGTGTTGGAGCTGAGACACAAGGCGTCCGAGGCCGACAAGAAAGGCGGCAGAATCACGCTTTATTTGATTTTGGCTCTGGCCTCGGTGTCCGTGCTGTCTCTGCTCACTTTGCTCATTTTGGCCGTCAAATGCATGAGAAGCAGCACGAGCGGCGCCACTTGCTGCGTCGGACGGACACACTGTCATGAGGACAAGAAGCCCAACAGAAATCTGCACATTCAGCTCAACACCGATGGACCCATCAAGTACGTGGAGGTTCTGGGAGGTGACGTCATGTCTCAGAGTCACTCCTTCAGGTCGTGCATGTCTCCCATGTCAGAGTACAGTGATTTCACTTTGGTCAAGCCCAGCAGCACCACTGACTTTAAGGAGGTCATCAGCGTTCTGGATGCCTCTTTGCCTGACAGCACCTGGACCTTTGAGAGCCAGCAGGTGAGCTCTACTTCTGTTTGCACTCAAGTACAAAATGCAGTAGGCCCACTCTGATTCCTCCTCATGCACCTTGATACTTTTACTTTTACTTTTTTTCGTGTTCAAGTGATCTTATCATATGGAAACAATTCAGCGATAGGGAAGTAGAGCGGTAAGCAACAACACGGTGTTAGAATTCAAATAAATTATTGTCATCATGAATTTTGTTATGCACGTACAACAATTATAATGTCTCATATTTAATGTATCGAAACCTGTAAATTATTATTTTGTATTTAACCTAACATATTTAAGTTATACCAATATCAGTGTTGCATTAGGGAATGAAAGAGCTGTGACTTTAAGAGCTTATGGAGATCAGCTATATTCTCATTGGCTGGCGGAATTACAGGCCGTGAACCAATAGAATTGAAGACTGTACAAAGCAATCTCGTCCCAGCCCCCACGCAGCTCACACTAACAGGCAGGATGCGCTGCAGCACAGACAAAAAGGGATCGGCTAGTATTTTTTAACACCTATAGGCTAAATTAATTAAATTTAGTAGTAGTTGAGATGGCTTGAAATGTTTTGTTGTTGTTGTTTTTTTGTGGAAATATACCCCGTTTGTATGGATGTAACAATCGTTGTGAAGAGGATGTTGCTGAGGATGTTTGCGTTGTAACGGAGCAAGGATGACAAAGACAATAGGATGTCGGGACTGGCGATGGCAGGCTCTTTTGTGGCATTTTCTCTTGTGGACTACAGTGGATGCTCAGACTCGTTACAGCATCCCAGAAGAGCTCAAACGGGGTTCCGTGGTGGGAAATTTGGCCAAAGATCTGTCTTTGGAGCTTTCTGAGATATTTGAGCGCAAGCTGCGTGTCGCCTCTGAGGCTGGTAAGCAGTATTTCAGCGTGGATGCGGGGAAGGGCGAGCTGCTGGTCAACGACAGAATAGACAGAGAGGCTTTGTGCGGACAAAGTGCAAGCTGCGTGCTCCCTCTGCAGGTTGTTGTGGAAAATCCGTTGCAATTGCATCGAATTGAAGTGGAAATAAGAGACATTAACGACAATTCCCCTCGTTTTCCAACACAAGAAATAAACCTTAAAATACCAGAATCCGTTGCAGTAGGTACACGTTTTCCTCTAGAAAGTGCAGAGGACCCTGATGCTGGTGGCAATTCTTTGAAAAGCTACACTCTAATGAAAAACGAATATT
The DNA here is from genome assembly GCF_054856555.1 of Leptonotus elevatus. Classification (NCBI taxonomy): domain Eukaryota; kingdom Metazoa; phylum Chordata; class Actinopteri; order Syngnathiformes; family Syngnathidae; genus Leptonotus; species Leptonotus elevatus. The sequence continues at coordinate 13,599,862 of NC_141247.1, read as the reverse complement.
TTTCTTTAAAATTTAAAAACGAAAAGAATGGTCTGACTGCCCCAGAATTGGTGTTAGAAAAATCACTGGACCGGGAAAATGTGTCCATTCATCAGCTGCTGTTAACAGCACTGGATGGAGGTAACCTTATTAAATCTGGAACATGCAAAATAATAATTGACGTGCTAGATATTAACGACAATGTTCCCATATTTGACAAAAAAGAGTACAGAGTATCATTAAAAGAAAATAGTACAAAAGGAACATTTGTGTTAAGCGTTAAAGCAACAGATATTGATGAGGGTGATAATAGTGAAATAAAATATTATTTTGGGTCTCGCGCTGCAGAAGTTGTTTTATCAACATTTCAAATTAATGAACAAACAGGACATATTGTTTTAAAAGGAGAATTAGATTATGAGGCATTTTCATCTTATCTAATTGATATAACTGCAAAAGACAAAGGTGTACCTGTAATGGAAGGTCATTGTCGCCTGCTGCTTGATATAGAAGACATAAATGATAATGCTCCAGAAATTGTTCTGACTTCTAAACCCAGTCCTGTACGAGAAGATGCTGCACGGGGCACAGTGGTGGCTTTGATTAGTGCCAAAGACATAGACTCGGGTAATAATAGCAAAGTTACACTGCAGCTACCTAATGGGTCACCATTTTCACTTAAACCATCTTTCTCTAATAATTATGCGCTGGTCACCAGTGGTGCTTTAGACCGCGAGAGTATGTCTGAATATAATATTGAGATAACAGCCACCGATGCAGGCTCTCCTCCTCTCTCTAGTAAGAAAATGATAGCTGTCAGCATCACTGATGTTAATGACAACCCTCCTGTATTTTCACAAAGCTCGTATAATGTTTATTTGAAAGAAAATGGAGTAGCAGGCTCTATACTGTACTCGGTGTCAGCAAGTGACTTGGATGCTGGTGAAAACGCAAAAGTGTCTTATTCTATCGTGGACTCTAAAGTGCACGACGTGTCCGTGTCGTCGTACGTTTATGTGAATTCTGAGAACGGCAGCATCTACAGCATGCACTCGTTTGATTACGAGAAAGTCAAAGTGTTCGAGGTTTGGGTCGAGGCCAAGGACCAGGGCTCTCCGTCTCTCAGCAGCAACGCCAGCGTCCATGTTTTCATCCTGGACCAGAACGACAACGCCCCCGCTGTCATATACCCCTCCCCCCACGCCGCCTCCCACCTGAGGGTGCCCCGCTCGGCCAAGGCGGGCTACCTGCTCTCCAAGGTGACGGCCGTGGACGCCGACTCGGGCCACAACGCGTGGATCTCGTACAAAGTGGCGGAGGCCACGGACGCCTCTCTGTTCACGCTCAGTTTGTACACAGGGGAGGTGAGGACTAAACGTGCCGTGTCCGAGCACGACGACTCCTCTCAGAGGCTGATTGTAGAGGTCAAGGACGACGGGGAACCGGTCCAGTCGGCCACCGTCACGCTGTCCATCCTGCTGGAGGACGGCGTGACTGTGAGCGAGCCCATATTGGAGCTGAGACACAAGGCGTCCGAGGCCGGCAAGAAAGGCGGCAGAATCACGCTTTATTTGATTTTGGCTCTGGCCTCGGTGTCCGTGCTGTCTCTGCTCACTTTGCTCATTTTGGCCGTCAAATGCATGAGAAGCAGCACGAGCGGCGCCACTTGCTGCGTCGGACGGACACACTGTCATGAGGACAAGAAGCCCAACAGAAATCTGCACATTCAGCTCAACACCGATGGACCCATCAAGTACGTGGAGGTTCTGGGAGGTGACGTCATGTCTCAGAGTCACTCCTTCAGGTCGTGCATGTCTCCCATGTCAGAGTACAGTGATTTCACTTTGGTCAAGCCCAGCAGCACCACTGACTTTAAGGAGGTCATCAGCGTCCTTGACGCCTCTTTACCTGACAGCACCTGGACCTTTGAAAGCCAGCAGGTGAGCAGGATCATGCAACAAATGTTAAATGTGTAACTTATAATTTTAAAGGACAAACATAAAAAAACGTTACAGAGTTTAGTTTACTTATTAAATGCAATTTAATATAACGTGCTTTCATAAATAAATGTGGTGTAAAAACCAAAACAAACAAACAGAACAAAACAAAACAACATGCTTGACAAACATGGCTAAATCGTTTCAGCACCCGGACAATGGACAGCGACTTTGACCAGTGCCAATAATAATGACCACTTGCAAACTGTAGAGACTGACTTTAAATGCAGTTTGTTAATGATTTGAAATGCGGAAGTTTACAAGATTAGTATGAATTTCTTTACATAGTGAAATTAATCATGTGAAATCGTATGACAAAGACATGGCCACGATATTAAGTACACCAGCGCAGTGGTATACTATACAATGACTGAGAGGCGTTTTTTATATATATACACATTTCCGCCCATCACTGAAGGTGACAATATAAAAAAATTTAAATATAAAAAACGGAGTATGGCGCATTGTATGAATATAGCATTTGTGCATTGCACTCCACTCAAAATAATAATTACAGTTTTAAAGCATGTGCGGTCTTTCATTAATTGATCTTTTTAATATTTTCATCCACCTCGTTTAAACAATAATTAGAAGAGCAGGGGTTTCTAATATTCAATTATCTCAATGTTTTTTTAAAAATTGCTTATCTTATTAAATCATTATTTTTTTTTACATATTCTCTTTGACGCTTTTCTTGCTCTCCATTGAGTGAAGATAAGCTGTGCGTGTGTATGTTGGTGTGCAAGTGTGGTACCGAGAGCGTCTCTGATTGGCCGAGCGGATGGATGCTGTGCGCCAATAGCAATCTGAACTGTACAAAGAGATCTTCTCCTTCCCCCATACGACTGAGCAACACACAATGCTCAGTGTCAGGAGGAGAGGATGTATATCCGCCATGTAGTGGCATTCTACTTTATTTCATTTTTATTATGGATGGATATTGTTTGACTTTACCACGTGCTTGGAATATGGATTTTGTCCTTCCGGTCTTTTTATCTCCGGATGGGAATTGATGCATTTTACTGAGACGAGGATGACAAAGACAATAGGATGTCGGGACTGGCGACGGCAGGCTCTTTTGTGGCATTTTCTATTGATGTGGACTACAGTGGACGGGCAGACACGTTACAGCATCCCAGAAGAGCTCAAACGGGGTTCCGTGGTGGGAAATTTGGCCAAAGATCTGTCTTTGGGGCTTTCTGAGATATTTGAACGCAAGCTGCGTGTCGCCTCTGAGGCCGGTAAGCAGTATTTCAGCGTGGATGCGGGGAAGGGCGAGCTGCTGGTCAACGACAGAATAGACAGAGAGGCTTTATGCGGACAAAGCGCTAGCTGCGTGCTCCCTCTGCAGGTCGTCATCGAGGACCCGTTGCAGTTGCATAGAATCGAGGTTGAAATACGAGACATTAATGATAACTCACCCAGTTTTATTTCAAATGAGTTGTCCTTAAAATTAGCCGAATCTGCAGCTGTGGGAACGCGTTTTCCTTTGGAGAGTGCGGCGGACCCTGACGTGGGAAGCAATTCAATTAAATTATATACTCTCAGTAAAAATGACTGTTGTTCTCTTAGAATGAAAGAAATAGAAGGTGGAAAACGCGTCCCTGAGCTCGTGTTAGACAAGCCTTTGGACAGAGAGAAGAATGCTGTACATAAAATATTATTAACTGCATTAGACGGGGGCAATCCAGTTAGATCAGGCACTTCAGAAATAACCATAAATGTACTTGACAATAATGATAACTTTCCTGTTTTTGATAAAAATCTCTACAAAGTAACAGTGAGCGAAAAGGGTGTAAAAGGGGCAATTATTATGAGACCAAAAGCGACAGATGCAGATGAAGGTTCGAATGGTGAAATCAGCTACACTTTTGGTTCAAGAACTCCAGATTCTGTGTTGTCCTTGTTTGATATAAATCCCATTACTGGTGAGATCGCTTTAAAGGGGGAGTTAGACTATGAGACAACAAAGTCATATGACATTGACATAACTGCTAAAGATAAAGGCAGCCCTGAGATGGAGGGTCATTGTCGTGTGCAGGTTAATGTGATGGACTTCAACGATAACCCTCCAGAAATTGTCCTCACCTCTCAGCCAAAACCTGTTCGGGAGGACGCACCAAAAGGAACTGTTGTCGCCCTCATTAGTGCTCGTGATCTTGACTCTGGTAATAATGGTAATGTGACGTTACACCTGAAAAAAGGCTCTCCTTTTGACCTAAAAAGTTCATTTTCGAATAATTACGCACTGGTCACCAGCGGTGCTTTAGATCGAGAGAGGGTGTCCGAGTATAATATTGAGATAACAGCTACTGATTCAGGCTCTCCTCCTCTCTCTAGTAAGAAAATGATAGCTGTCAGCATCACTGATGTTAATGACAACCCTCCTGTATTTTCACAAAGCTCGTATAATGTTTATTTGAAAGAGAACGGAGTAGCAGGCTCTATACTGTACTCGGTGTCAGCAAGTGACCTGGATGCTGGTGAAAACGCCAAAGTGTCTTATTCTATCGTGGACTCTAAAGTGCACGACGTGTCCGTGTCATCGTACGTTTACGTGAACTCTGAGAACGGCAGCATCTACAGCATGCACTCGTTCGACTACGAGAAAGTCAAAGTGTTCGAGGTTCAGGTTGAGGCCAAGGACCAGGGCTCTCCGTCTCTCAGCAGCAACGCCAGCGTCCATGTTTTCATCCTGGACCAGAACGACAACGCCCCCGCTGTCATATACCCCTCCCCCCACGCCGCCTCCCACCTGAGGGTGCCCCGCTCGGCCAAGGCGGGCTACCTACTATCCAAGGTGACGGCCGTGGACGCCGACTCGGGCCACAACGCGTGGATCTCGTACAAAGTTGCGGAGGCCACGGACGCCTCTCTGTTCACGCTCAGTTTGTACACAGGGGAGGTGAGGACTAAACGTGCCGTGTCCGAGCACGACGACTCCTCTCAGAGGTTGATTGTAGAGGTCAAGGACGACGGGGAACCGGTCCAGTCGGCCACCGTCACGCTGTCCATCCTACTGGAGGACGGCGTGACTGTGAGCGAGCCCGTGTTGGAGCTGAGACACAAGGCGTCCGAGGCCGGCAAGAAAGGCGGCAGAATCACGCTTTATTTGATTTTGGCTCTGGCCTCGGTGTCCGTGCTGTCTCTGCTCACTTTGTTCATTTTGGCCGTCAAATGCATGAGAAGCAGCACGAGCGGCGCCACTTGCTGCGTCGGACGGACACACTGTCATGAGGACAAGAAGCCCAACAGAAATCTGCACATTCAGCTCAACACCGATGGACCCATCAAGTACGTGGAGGTTCTGGGAGGTGACGTCATGTCTCAGAGTCACTCCTTCAGGTCGTGCATGTCTCCCATGTCAGAGTACAGTGATTTCACTTTGGTCAAGCCCAGCAGCACCACTGACTTTAAGGAGGTCATCAGTGTCCTGGATGCCTCTTTGCCTGACAGCACCTGGACCTTTGAGAGCCAGCAGGTGAGCAAAAAATTGTCAAATGAAGTGGCATCTTCGAGCTGAGGGCGTTCTTGTGTATGTTTAGTAAATGGCACAATTTCAATTTGATTGACATTTTGCAGTGTAGACCATTCTTAGAATAATTAAACCATTACAGCAGTGCAGCAGATAGTTTTAAAAATACAAATCAGTAGTTGTAGAAGTGTGAAATCAGCAGCAGTGTGTGCCGGACTGGCACAAAAAAAGATCGGCCCTGGCATTTTGACTTATGCCCACCAGCCCGGCCCAGCCCAACTCCTGACCATAACTGTCTAACACATTTTTCTGGGAAAATAATAACTAAAAAGCACTGCATCGGCCCCAAAAGACGCCAGCCCATCGGGCTGCCACCCTGAATGCCAGATGGCCAGTCCAGCCCGAGCTGGCAGCAGATAAAAACAGGCATTGTTTGTGTGATGTTAAATGGGAAGGGCGTGCGCTGAGTGAAGTTGTGTTGCTCATTTTACCAAGGCGGCAAGGCCTATATTTATTCTTATTTTTAATCTCAATTTTTTTGCATCTTAATTTAGCCTCTAGGATGGACAAGCCATCCCAATTTAGTGCTGGTCGCAAGCCCAGATAAGTTAGTAGGCTAAGGCAGGGCATCCGTCTTGAACCTTAATATTGGAGAAAGTCTCATCCAAAACCCAAATGTGAAAATCTTTAAGGAATAAAGTTACGTTTTGGGAAATATAAATTGATTACAAAAATATATTTAATTTGCTTGCTATTTAGTTGAATAGACTAATCCACCTTTTATTTACCATGCAAACCTTCGAGCGGTTTTCATTGTGCTCCCTTTTGTACAGTTTGTGAGTTTGGATATGGCGCCCCCTTTTGGGTAAAAGTACTTTCACAACTCCCCCCGCCACGCAACCCCACTACCACTACTCCCAACACGTGAATGACCAAAAGTAAGGCACTCTGGAATTCGTCTTGGTTGCCTTTCAGTTTAATTTTTTCATTAGGAACTTAATATATTTGCATATCTTTTTTTATCCTATCAGTTGTTGTTGTTGTTGAAATAGTTCCCATTAGATAGTGGGAAAAGTTTCAGTGGCCTACGTGTGCATTTGGAAAAGTGTTAGTGTGCGTGAGAGACTTTTGTGTGTGTGTCCAAATGAGGGGGAAGGCCTCTCTGTCCTCTCCCCGCCCACGAGTGGAGCGAGGCGGGAGAGAGGAGCCAGAGCGAAGTTGGAGTGGGGGAAAATAGTTGCGTTTTCGGCCTCCTTTTCTCGTGAAAGTCGGTGGTCATGATCGCGTCAAAACTTCCCGTCACTCCCGTCAAGCGGATACACTCGACACCGAACCGGACGGGTTCGTCTTAACCCAAAATGATCATGGATACTAAGCGGTGAGGGGAGAAGTTTCATCGTTTTCCTGGACAATGGACTCCAGGCAGAGGAAGCGCCCCGGAGGAGGGAGCCAGCTGTCGCGGCTCTGCTGCTTTCTAGCCTGCCTCTCCTCTGCCTCCGCCCAGCTCAGCTACTCCGTGTCGGAGGAGCTCAGTCCGGGGTCCATCGTGGGGAACATCGCTAAAGATCTAGGCTTGAGCACGCAGGGGATTGTCCAAAGGGGGCTGCGGGTGATGTCCGAATCGGGCACTCAGTATTTTGAGGTGAGGCAAGCTAGCGGAGATTTGGTGATTAAAGAGCAGATTGACAGAGAGCAGATGTGCGAGTTGAGCTCGTCCTGCTCACTACATCTTCAGATACTTTTGTCGGACCCTTTGGAGATTCAGCGGGTCGTAGTGGACATTGTGGACGTGAACGACAACGCTCCGAAGTTTTCAACTAGCAGCGTGTCTTTGGAGGTGTCCGAGGCCGCCGCACAAGGCACAAGGTTCCGCTTGGAGAGTGCGCACGATCCAGACGTGGGTACCAACTCATTACGCACATACCACCTCGCAGAAAATGACTTTTTTATATTGAATGTTGAGACTAAAAGTGACGGCAACAAGTTTCCAGAGCTTGTGGTGGACAAATTGCTTGACAGGGAGGCGCAGGCCTCCTTTGAGCTGCTGCTTACGGCTGTGGATGGGGGGCAGCCGCAAAAATCAGGCTCAACGCTGCTTCTCATTAACATTTTGGATGTAAACGACAACGCACCTATTTTTGAGGAGTCTGTCAACAAAGTCAGCCTGTTAGAGAATGTCGCACTGGGCACTTTAGTGACGAAATTGAACGCCACGGACGCGGATTCAGGTCGCAATGGAGAAATATCATTCATGTTTAGTAAATACACGCCAGAGCGTGTCGTTAAACTATTCACCGTGGATACGAAGAGTGGGGAGATTCGTGTGAACGGCGAGGTGGATTACGAGAAAGCTACATCCTATCACATCACGATGCAGGCCCGAGATGGCGGCTCCCCAGCGATGGAGGGCTCCTGCAACGTCATCGTGGACGTCATAGACGTCAACGACAACGTGCCAGAGGTCACGCTGACGTCACTCACAAGCCCCATCCGAGAAGACTCCGCCCCTGAGACGGTGATAGCTCTCATCAGTGCTCGGGATCTGGACTCGGGCAAGAACGGGGAGGTTAGTTTAAGCATTCCGCAAGGTCTGCCATTCAAACTCAACTCAGCCTTTGGCATGCACTACAGCCTCACCACAGCTGGGCCCCTCGACCGTGAGGCCAAGTCCGAGTACAAGGTGGTCATCAAGGCCACTGACGGCGGGTCTCCCCCCCTGTCGTCGCAAACCAACTTCGTGGTGAAGCTCTCTGACGTCAACGATAACGCCCCCACCTTCTCCCAAAACTCTTACTCGGTGGACATCCCTGAGAATAACGCCCCGAGCACCCCCATCACAGCTGTCTCAGCAACCGACCCGGACCTGGGGGACAATGCCCGCATCACCTACTCCATTCTTCCCAGCATGGTCCAGGGCTCACCCATCTCCTCCTATGTCTACATTAACCCGGAGAGCGGCCACATCTTCAGCATGCGTTCCTTGGATCACGAGCAGCTCAAGGCTTTCCGCATTGAGGTCCAGGCCCGGGATGCCGGGACACCCCCCAGGACCGCCAACGTCACCGTCCATGTGTTTGTGGTGGATGTGAACGACAACACACCCATGATTGTCCACCCTGCGTTTCCAGAAGACAAAGGACTGCAGCTGAGTGTGCCCCCGTCTGCTGGCCCAGGGTATCTCATAAACAAACTTGTGGGGGTGGATGCCGACAGCGGGCACAATGCCTGGTTGTTTTACTCCATCGCCCCCGGGCTGCATGCTGGCATGTTCCGTATCGGGGCGCACTCTGGCGACCTGCGCACAGCCCGCAAGTGGGCCGAGGAGGAAGAAGGTTCCACTTATGACATTGTGGTCATCATCCAAGACAATGGCGACCCGCCGAAGTCCAGCTGGGTGAATATCACGATCACCGTGGAGGAGAAGGCCGCAGCGGATGACGCTCCGGCGAGACCTCACCACACGCCGTTCTCCCCGCGTAGCGGGTTGTCGGACATCACCTTGTACCTCATCATCTCTCTCGCCTGTGTGTCAGGTGTGTCTTTTATTACTTTCGCCGTCCTCATGGTGCGTTGCTTGAGTCATCGCGGACAAGGGGTGGACGACTCCGACTGCTGCTACTGTTGCTACGGTAACCACCGGTCCGGCCGCTACCACCAAAGGCCCAGCAAGGACCTGCACCTGCAGCTCAACACGGACGGGCCCATCCGATACATGGAGGTGGTGGGAGGCCCCCAGGATCCGCACACGCGCACTTACAGACCCTGCTACTCCACCATATCTAGCAGGAGTGATTTTGTGTTCATGAAGACACCCATGCTGAGTCACAACAACACGCTGAACACTACACTCAGCAGGAAGCACCTTATGAACTCGGCCGGTGAGGTGAGGAGACGAATGTTTGTTTGGGTGGGGGGAGGTCCCAGAATCATACTCCTTGGCCACAACATTACACCTGCATCACAAATTCCGCCTTTCCAATGTAATAATATTTATTTATTAGTTTGTTTGCCATTGCAATGGGGTTTTTACGGCGAACCAGCACAAAATTGCTTGTTCATGGGGATTTTTGAGGTACCTATTCCATTATTCCTGTAAAACTCATCTATTTGCCGATTTTTTATTTTTACCATGTTTAGGATTAAAATAATTTGTTGCCATCTTGTGGCCAAGGAACTATGTTGAAGGTTGGAGAAGCTTCAGCTAGTCAAGTTGTAGCTTTGCCGCCATTTTGTAGCATTTATTTGTAGCAATTATTGTCTATTTTTGGGTGGGTGTCAATTACTCATGGCTTATAGGAGGGTCCACAATTTTCGTATCATCTGCCGATGTAAACTACAACCACATGCAATTAGCCTAATCAAATTGAATTCATTTATTTGAAAGGGGACAATGTGCGTTAATCAATATTTTACAATGTAAATGTGCCCAAGTTAGCTAAGTTAAGCAAATTTTCATCGGCAGTCTCCTGGGCAAATAGCCAACCATAACTAGCCATAAGAGGCATTAAAATAAGATATTTAGCATAACAATTATTTATTTTAATAAGTGCCTTACTCATTTTTAATCTTATTGCCACTAAATCCACTAAAATAGAATGCCAATGACTTGACAATTTTGCTATTAGGCTAATGATTTAGCTTAGCGAGTACTTACAGCTCAACAAGTGGATCTTTTTTTAGTCAGTTTGACCTCTCTTGATGCTTAGTTGCCCCACGAGATGGTTCCAACATTTTAAAGTGGAGGAAATGTTAAGTGCTTCTAGCAGATTGTGAGGAAGAGACAGCAGATTAAAAAAAAAAAGGGAAAAGTTTTGTAATGTTGACTTGTGTCTGGAAAGGAGAGGAAGAGGACAACAGAGAAAGATAGGACATGAAGAAGGGGTGTGAAAGAAAATACTCAAAGGAATGGAAGAAAAAACACTTTGGTTCGGAACAGGAAGTCGCAGGGTCATTTGTCTGTGCCCCTAACTTCCTGTTGTCCACTGATGAATAGTTGCTGCCCTCTGGTCTTACTTCCTTGGCCAAAATGGTGCCTGTCTCTCTAGACAGTCAAATGTATGAAACATCATTATCCAGGATAGGTTAATTAACGAAATAGGATTCACATTCTGTCATATGCTTTATCCATCATGTCGTTTTTCATGAAGCTTTTTAACATACTTCCTCTGTACTGAATTAGCTTCGCCCCCGAGGTCAATAGAGTGCCATCTGTCATCGTGTTCCACGTGACACGTGTTTGCAATAAGGACAAGAGTGAGGAAGAGGAGACGACAAAGAGGAAAAGGGACGAGCGGCTTTACGCACACGGCAACAGACGGCGCTTTCTTTAATGCTTTTAGAGCGGCGGCCATCATGTTAGCATGGCCGCGCTTGAGGTTGTAAACGTTAAGTGGGACACGCAAAGAGCCCCACGGTAGCGGTGGGTAATTTTAGAAACGTGCCGTGAGCCCCAGTGACTAATGTTCCCTCACTTCCACGTCCATTCTTTTGTAATGTGCTGCTCCGGAACACTTGGTTTAACATGCCCTTAGCAATGTTTAAAAATAGACTGTCCTTCCTTTTATCAGCTCACCATTGAAAACATTTCTTCCCATTTTAGAGTCTTTAAAGCAGACTTCAACCCAAAAAATATATTTTCAATAATGTGCCCCCAGTAGTGTAAACACGGCATTCAATATTGCGTTTGTGGAACATGAGCCAAAGCAGAAAAAAAACACCCGTTTTTCCCAACTCAGGGGGCGGCCATTTTTCCATTTGGTGTCGACTGAAAATGACATCACAGTTGCTCTGGGCTCAGGTAACGACCAATCACAGCTCACATCATTTCTGAGTTTACTCATGTGATGTTTACAAGCTGGGCTGTGATTGGACGTTACCTGAGTAACTGTGTTTTCATTTTCAGTCGACAGCAAGTGGCAAAATGGCCGCCCTCTGAGATGGATACAAATGGGATTTTGCCATTTCGCTGATATGCCACAAACGCAATTATTAATCAGAGTGCCGTGTTTAGACTAGTGAGGCTGCACTGAACATATTATTGTCAAGAACATTTTTGTACTGACTTCCCCTTAAGATAATCAATACTAATGTGTTGTGTTAGCTGTTCATAGTTTGTTTATGTGCAGGCTAGTCAGGTTGTTATGCAAATACAAACACCTCACGTGGACATTTAAGCATCACATGCACTAAACTGGCTCATGCAGTTCTGGGAAAATGTCCTCAGGGTTTTGTCAGTTACCTGGTAGTGTTAGTTTAATAAAATAAAACACACGTCATATTTCCTACTGCACATGTTCTTCCTATCAGCAGCAGAAACTGAGATGGGGTAGATGGCAAATTCCAGATCCTATTGCTTGCTTTTAGAATAACAGATTAAAATGTGTACGTGTGTGTGTGTGTGTGAGAGAGAGAGAGAGAGAGAGAGAGAGAGAGAGGGAGAGAGAGATTGTTAAGACTTCCTCCTTTCAGTTAGAGCGCCAGGTGTAGTCTAGCCATACAGTTTAACCATCATACAGTTTATCATCTCTGTATCCCAGAGGGCCAAACACACACACACTCAAAAACACCAGATGGAAGGAAGCATATTTTGCCTGCACAAAAATAATGTAGTTACACCAGTTGAATGGTGCTTCATGCACAGCAATCACAAAAGTATTTTTATGTTTTATTTGAATATGACAGATGTTCACCAGATGTTCTCATGTGCTGGTGAGACAACTCGGGCAGGTCATAATTTGTTTGTCTATCTCAAATGTGTGGCAGATGCAGAGTTGACTAAAAGTGCTTTAAGCCGGTATGAAAGGTCAAATCCACATTCTGGCTGGATGGCATGTTTTGTATAGTTGCCAGATCAGCTTTGTCATAGGTAACATCGGAACAGGATGTGTCAATATAGTGTGAATTGTGACATGTGAATCCTAAACAGTTCAAAAATATCGCACGTATGATGATGCCTTTTGCCCAAGCAGAGTTTGGTAGCTTTTATCTGTGACCTCGTCATTGTTTGTGCGCTGGAGCCAGTCACACAGCTGGAATGCTGGGCCTCTTCCTGGATGTTTGCCTTCACTCGCGGCTTTCTATCAGACCAACACACAAACACGCACTCATCAGAGGCGTCCATTTTTAGAATGTAATCATCCGCCAAGCTGTGGAGGAGGTTTGAGATCGACCATCCTCTTCTCATTCACAACCGCTGTGGTTTCATTTTGAATGGGTGCTTGTTTAGCTTCAACTAGTTTTCTTGTTGTTATTATTAATGAATTACTCGGTGTCATAGTGTAACTCACAACTAAGCTTAGGTAACATTCTCCTGACCACCTTCCATCTTTACGACATTCCCCGGGGGTTGAACAACTCTTTTAATAATGCACCGCATCATTTTTCCCGGCCTCTCGCTCCGGGGAGCTCTTGTGTCGATTAGGCAGCACAACATGGAGCCCAGCCAGCCTCCGTTCACTGCATCAGTGCACAACAAGAGACGCTGGGAATAGGTATAAACAGTCACGACTAGATGGCTCACGCTGCAGAGTCGGTTCTAACGAAAATTTAGTATGATTTGGTATGAAAAGTTGTGTTGTTAGTGAGAAAAGTGGACATCCATCCATTCACTATACTGCAATTATGAACAGAAATTCACCCTACAACTATGTGAACCCCTTAAACTTCACTTTTAACTTTCGTCTTTATATGTTGTTAACGATAATACCCATGTTTTCTTCTTATGAGTCACATGAATGTTTGGAGACAAATGGAGAGAAAAAACAGGAACATAGTCAAGTTTTCCAGCTGATGCCTATTTGTGCCTTGTCTCCTTCTCAAGCAAACATGTTTCCCATCTGATTTTCCATTTTGTGTCTGGCTAGTTTGTCATGGTCCAGTTACTGCATCTTCTTGTGCTACACATTTAGCATTTTTTGCACCAAAATCATTGGAACAACATGTCTTGCTGCAAAACTGCAGACTTTTTCAAACACGCACGCATACACACAGATGTGTCAGCCACAAAATTAACCTCACATTAAATCCAGTCAGAATCAGAAACGTCATTAAGTTTGTTGATCCTAAATATGCATCTCATGTTGCAACATTTTTTCTCTTTGCAGCAAAAGCCCCCCAACAATGACTGGCGTTTTAACCAGGGACCAAGACCAGGACCCAGCGGGTGAGTAAACACACACTCACAGGATAATGATGATGATTAGTGAAATAGGATGATAAATAAGCTGCTATTATAATGTTTTACCTTGTGGTTACATTTGAAATGTGAGGTAGTCTTCCCCCCCCCTCACACACACCTCAGCGATGCATCCCTGCTTTCTAAAATGGCTGCCGCAGCCTCCTCTCCCCCTCCCAATCGCGTTTCCCTCCTCTCTGCTTGCTCAGTACTGCAGATGAGCGATGGTGGCCAGAGCTGGTGGGGGAGGGGACGATGCAGTTGTTCTCGCCTCATTTCCCAACATCCGACGCGTGTTTCTACTCAAACTGACACCATGTGATATTTCTGCACCCCAAATCTGCATTTTTGGGCAATAATTGCTTCAGATTGTAGATTGTGGCACATGGTATTTTGCTCCGTTTTGTCATAGGTAACAATTCTTAATGAGTATCGCACAACAGGGTGCTGTGTTCGTCTTTAAAATATTAGCTGGGGGGAATGAAATGGGCAAGGAAGCTGTTCCCTATATAAAGTTTGCTGGGACAACTTGCTTCCCATGTCTGACATGTGAATGGCCACTGATAAGATTCTAAACGGGAGCTGGATGTAACATTCTGCCTTTAGTATAATAGCTATAAGTGCACTGAATAACATTATGGCTGAACAGTCCCTTTGAATAATTGGTCTGGATATTAATATGAAGATTCTTGAATTACACTAAGGAACACAATTTGTGTTGAGTTAGGTCTGACAGCCATTTTTAACTCATTTTTGGGTGCAGAATCCAAAACTGATCTCAGTTGTGTGTTTTTTTGCCCTCATGTCAAGTTCAGCTATAGAATGCCTGTTTTCTTCAACAACAACAACAAAAATTATTACATTAATATGTATGTAAATAAAACACTAAGATGGAATAGTTACGAGCTTTGAAAACAAACAAAAAAACTACAAAAACAGCATAAAACTAGACTTACAATATGACCATGGTTACAAGGTTAAGAGAAAATCCAGCACTAATTAATCCTCTTAATTCCTATTTTAGCTTTCTGCGCACAAAACACACACACACACACACAGAGTCATATTTACTTGAAAAAAGCTGGCAAAGCTTTTTTCACTAAGAAATTCTAAGTACATTTTTCAAGGAGAGGTTTGAGTACATTTTACCTGTTTATTTAAAAAAAAAAAAAAAAAAAAGCTACTCAAGGGTTGAGGAACAAACCCACAAGCTTCAGGTTGGCAGCCAGCCACTCTACCACCTGGGCCAAACCGCTCCTGCTGCTTATTGTAAAAGTGATGGCGTTAGGACTGTCAGGTCCCCGTACCGCCAATAGAACCGTTTTTGGTTTCATTTTGAACACACCAGCAATACAGTATAGTGGCAAACAGCAAGAGTGGCATGGCTCAGGTGGTAGAGTGACGGTCTCCCAAGCTGAAGGTCATGAGTTTGTTCCTCGACGCTTGAGTAACTTTTTTTTTTGGAATGACAATGTCAGAGATGTATTTCTTCATCAATGTGATTTTACACTTTGCATCAATCTGAGAGCTGTTCCTAACACATTATTACAATTGCATTATTTAGCTGCTTGAGAGCTAGAAAATAATTAAAGCTGTACAACACGACAACCACAACGAAAACCTCTGAGACAGTGCCAGTCAAAACTGGAATCCCTTTCTTGGATCTAATTGGGTTGTACACATGTACAAAGTAAACATGTCTGCCAGACTGTATAACATGTTGTGTTTTTAGTCCCCACATGCCATACGGTACACAAATAAGATGGACGCCGCAGAGTGGGACAAGGTACTCAATTAGACATGGAGATGCCCACTCTCTGCCCTTTATAGCTGACCAGTGTTTGCAAAAACAAATCAGACCTGATTGGTTTATAAGGGCAGAGAGTTTCCTGTGATAGTGCACCCAGGCTGAGTGTGTGTGTAGCTGTAACTAACTCATAGAGCTTGTGTTAGTCTCCCGATGGGCTTTGTTGAGCCGTGTGCTTTTAGGCCACAATGCCTGCTGTGGCGTAGGAAGGACTGTGGCACGTATTTGCGTGCAGTGTCACTGTTGTGCCATTATATGTGTGCAAAAACAAACAAAATGGAGCTTGTGTACAATTTCCTTGGGCTTTACTGTGTCGCCTTAATGTTTGTGTGTGCAAATGGTTGTAGCCAACAGTCACATGTGGCTTTTCATGTAATTTATCAAGCTGACGGCGGGGAAGGCGGCCGTAACGTCAACAAGACGTCGTGTTGCTCCACTTGAGGTCAACATGCCATTAAAGCAGCGTGTGGTTATCTGCAGATTGAGGCTGGATGTGCCTAAAATGGCCCCGGCGAGGCAATAAAACACGGCTGGAGGATATGATATAAACGCCGACCTCCCTCTGGACCGCAAGTCCCAGTCTTGCCCACAGGAAGTGATAATACTGACCACAGGAAGTGCTCAACAGCCACAGGATATGATGAGTGAGAGGCTCGTTTAACTTAAATGAAGCGCTCACTTTTTATCTTTGGTGATGAGATGGAGATGGCAGGGTCTGTTTTCACTGGCTGGAAGAAAAACCATTGTGGAATTTAGGAAAGTAGGTGTCGCCCTCTTTTTTCCCCACTTAATCTTCTTTCCTATTAATTGTTCTGAAGCGCAGGGGTGTTTATGGCGATCTTGTTGGTTGTTGTGCATCACTAGTACAGTATAACCCAGATTACAAATCAGTGTGACCCAGTTGCTAGCAGCACAGCTTGCGTTCGTGCAGCACTCGAGTGACGATGTGAAAAAGAATAGATTGCAGCTCTGCTTTGTTCCCTGCACGCAAATTGTACTCGTTGAATAAACAAAAGCCTGCCTGGAATTTGCCCACATGGAAATCATCAGTTTGCATCAACCCATGTTGACGCAGCCTCTGCATTAAATATTGAACCTGTTTTTCCCGATGAAACGACGGAAAGTGTGCAAATATTGTCCGATTTTGTGTTGAGGTTCGAGCACGCTTGCCACTGTGACACATCACCACTCCACTCTTCGTCAAAACATGTCAAGTGTGACCCGCCGCCTATTTACAGTCGGATTTACCTTCGTCTTCTCTCCCCCTCCCACACGCGCAGGGCTGCCGGAGGACCCGAGGTTGCCATGGGAACCGGCCCCTGGCCCCAACCCCCAACTGAAGCTGAGCAGCTCCAAGCCCTGATGGCTGCGGCTAATGGTGAGTTTGACACTCACTGGCAAATCTCTCTTCTCAATAGCTGCTGTTGAGTTAAATGAGTTGCCTACGGTTTGATTGTATTTATTTATTTATTGCACTTTGTGTTGTGTGCCAAAATTTAAATAATGAGTGAGCTTTGGATAGGAAAAAAACGGGGGGGAAACGATGCACTTTCAGTTATTTATTGAATGGGATAAGCAGTCAAACAAACAAATACAAAATAAAACACTCGCAAGGAGCATTAAGGGTGCTGATTTGATATGCAGTCAACGCCTGTAGATGTGCGTTTTTCCCCCCAATATTTTTAAAACTAAAATTGCAGAATTATCCCTGTTTTTTTGTTGTTGTCCCCCCTCCCCACACACATTGGGAGGTTAAAAAATGGTCCTCGTGTATGTCAAGGTAGCACTGTACATGCAACCTTCCTTTTACTGCTCTTCCATGTTCTCTCTCCCCTGCACTCAAACCGAGCTCACGCATTGTTGACTCACTTGGAAAAGAAGCTTAATGTGGACTATAAAAACTAAGTTTTAATTTTAAAAAGCAAAAACAGAAACTGAAAAGGGAACACCTCTTTGGCAAACAAGCTCCCAAGTCATCAGTCCAGTTTCCACTTCTGTTTTCATCCCATTGTCAGTGATGTGAAAAAAAAAAATCCTTCCACGTCAGCACAAAATAAGCCCGAGTGGCCCGTCCGTGTTATTATGGAGGAAAATAACTTACAATACACGGTGAAGGTCACTCTAAAGTCACTGATATTGTAGGAAGGAAGAGGGATGTTGTGCACATTTGTCAATAGTGGAAGTAAGCGCAAGGTATTTTCCATTCATGTTTACGTAAGGGAGCTGTGGGGTTGGGGGCAGGAGGGTGGGTTGGGTTAGCATTTGTGGCTCTGCATTGCAGAGGCTGAGGGAGAATTATGAGCTGAGCAGTGATGCTCACAGAACAGAGGACAAAGCGAGAGACATCAGACTCCATCAAGATAGTAGCACTAAAATGTAGTCGTCACATATTTGATATCAATGAATATTATAACCCAAATTGTGGCAGATCATAATGCTTCTTTTCAATCTAAATCACTAAATTGCTACTTTATCCCAACAGTCGCGTTTAAATTCTAACCCCAGAGTAGGCTATTTAAAAACTGGTTTCAGCTAAGATGTTATCTACCGTTTTGTTACGAAGGGGAAGTGGTACACTGTTTTGACACATTATCTGCATGTAAACATTTCTAAAAATCCAAACTTAACTCATTTGTACTAGATTGGTTGGGTGAGAAAACCCTTAAATATCAGAGATGGGAAATTCAGGTCCACAGTTTGGCTTTAGCCACAGGTACTTCGACTCAACTGGCAGGTAAACGAGCTCGGGTGAGTAGAACTACCTGTGGGCTGTGGCTACATCCAAACTGTGGCAGGGTTTTTACTTTCTGGACTTTCCCATCTCTGCTAAAAATGTCCCAAACCACCAAGTTTATAGCGCTATTAGCCTTTGAGCAAACCTTTTGGAGCATGAAAGAGAGCTTCAAACATTAGCTGGCTAAGGTATAAACCAACAAGTGGTGATTAGTTAAGACTGACAAAATCCAGTCACCGTTTAGCATAGGTTTATAGAAACAAACATAAGAAAAAACACAACAGAAGAGGTGGTTACGTGGAAAAAGTAACACATTTTTACAAACGCAAGTTAGCATGGTTAGCCAAAGAGAGTGCTAATAGATAGATGCTATGATATGAAAGCTACTCCTACATACTGTATCTGTACAAACTTTAGTAGGTCCAGACATGCGTTTAGGTTCAGTTCAAAGCTTTGGAACATTAACGCTTGCAGCGTAATAATTGTGCAACAGAAAGTAACTAAGTGTAAGTGCCAAGCAGAAGAAAAAAAACTAAACTAACAAAAGTGGGAGACATCAAACTTTTGGAGTTCTTTTGTTTTGTCTTAATACGTTCCTACCAAAAGATAAATGCTGCATATTTAGTTGCTTTTTTCTCCATTCTAGCTTTTGTATGATAGAATTGACTCTCTCTGTCGACCAATCAATAAACTGATGTTGATCTGTTGTTGTTGTAACTTGTTTAAAGTACCTTTCATTAGCCAATCAGTAAATTCTGATACATTTCCAGATAATAGTACTCACGATTATATTGGATTGATATTGAAATCATGATTAATACAAATGATTATTTATTGACTTCAAACTTAGTACCGGTATTTCGTCGCTGCTATGTGAAAAACACTTATGTCCATTTTGTTTTTATTTTTTTTATGTTTACGTGTTTGGGATGAAACTGAATGCAGACATAAAAAAAAAAAAGGAGAGAAAACAATGGACATAAGTGTTTTTCACATAGCAGCGACGATTTATTCTACCAAAACTCAACTATAACAACAAAACTAACATAACTATTCACATATTGATCCCTGCACATTGAACATTTTATTAAGTATAAAATGACCTTGTAAATGTGTGCAGTTCAAGCCTCTAAAACATAAAATGTAATACATTTTAAAAAAGATAGAAAAAAATATAATATAATAATAAAAAATATAAAGAAATAAACTGGTTTTATAAAGTTTAATCAAGCCAAATTTCCTACACACACATGCACTGTAGTGTTTGTGTGTTGACGTGCACCTTGAAAGGGGTGTGGCCTAGTGAGTGACATCTGGATGTCTGACTCCAGCTCCAATTGGCCATTTACCACACCGTTAATTCGTTAGGTTAGGTCTCCATGCTCCTTGTGATCGTTTTGATTTTGTAGTAAATCAAGCAAAAATTGAATTCTCGTTTTCTAACAAGTTTTTCCCCTCTCCTCCTCCCCTTTTCCCCCATCAGTGAGCGAGGCAACCGGCACCCTGGGACCCGGCACGATGGGCCTGAGCACCCGCTACAGCCCCCAGTTCACCCTGCAGCACGTGCCTGACTACCGGCAGAACGTCTACATCCCGGGCAGCACGGCCACGCTGACCTCCAACCCCCAGCAGCAGCAGCAGCAGCAGGCCATGGCCCAGCAGGCCGGCCAGCAGGCCCTGCCCCCGCCCCAGCCGGGCCAGCCCGAACCCCCGAAAGCCGCCCAGACCCCCGCCTCCAAGAAGAAGTCCACCAAGAAGGAGAAGAAGTAGAAAGGGAGGCGGCGGAATGCTCAATGAGGTCTGACGAGAGATGAAACCCCCCACACCCCACCATGAGGTATCGCACGATGGACGGTTCTGATGGTTCTTTGGAAGCGAGGAGAAAGTGCAAACATGCCGAATGCTTCTGCGTGTAATCAGTCGATACTTACTGGCTGGGTATGGGGGGTTATTGTGTTTTCTTTGTTTTGTTTTTTTCATTTAGCTAAGACAAGAAACTTCTCAAGGTTGACAAGGCTGAGAAGCAGATGTATTCAGAGAAACTTTTTTGTCTTTCATGTTGGATTTCTTGTGCTCTTTCCCTCAAGCGGGAAGTCAGCTGTTGTGCGTACGCTAGTCGCCATGATATTTCGATGTAGGCTCGGCCTTTGCAGGATCTCCAAGCATACCTTCTTACAAGGCCGTTCTTTTATCGCTATTACAAACTCGTCTGCATGCTCTTTCAAGGTTCAAACCACATTGTACTAGTTTAGAGTTGCAAACTATGCATTGCAAAAGCAAAAGAGGAGGATGCCACGCCCCCCGGCCCCGCCCCCCTGCTAAATCGCTGGTAAACGGAATGCACATGTAGCATTTAGCTGGTAAAAAAAAAATACTTTTGTTGTTTGAAAAAGTAAGACTTCCTGAGCATGTGTCCACAATGAGAGGCAACAGCTGCCCCCAAAACCCCCAACGCAGCCCCACACTGCGCCATATTGAGAGCCAACCTGAAGTATTGCACTGACGTCGGGTATGAATCACATTCAGATGAAGTATTTGACCTTATTTTGTTTGCTACACTAGCATGAGATATGAAGTCCGGCTGGTGATTGGGGGTTGTGGTGACAGATAGCAAATCTTCGTGCCATTGGCCCATCAGGGTGGGCAACCCGGGCTCAAACCACTGAATGTACAGAGGAACCACTGTAGCCCCGCCCACCACTCGCCCAAATGCACTTGTCCTTAGCCACTATTCAAAATCCCCTATCCACTCGCTTGTAAATAAACACAAGTCCTGTTGATGGTATGAGCCGGGTGTTTGTGTTGTAGGGACCGCCGCCGTCCAACGTTTTCCAAAATCAAAAGTCCTTCTCCACAAAAGCGTGGCTCACTACTGGAATGTGTTGCATTTTGTTTTCCAAGAAAATTGAGAAAACAACAGATAAAAAAAAAAAATACAAAAAAAATTATAAATGAAAATCTGAGATGTTCTTCAACAGTTTGTGTTGCAATGTAGTAACTAAACACCATGCCAACTAACTCTTCAGTGTAAATAAACTAAAGATAACATTAGATAAGTGACACACGTAGACTAGTTAACTTGTGATATATGTGTTGCGCATATTTTTGTGTTCATTTTCTCTTCTATCTTTTATCACCCTGTAAAGAAACGACAAAAAATATGAGTATGTTTCTATCCTTCTGTAACCTCTCAATGTTCTTTTTGCGGTGATTTGATCTTGTGCATTCTCTTTCTGTCCATATGAACAAATGACTATAAATATTATATACGTGTACGTCCGTCCGCTGCTGAATTAATACTACTCTATCCTGCTGTATTATCTTTCTTATCAAATGCTTAACCTCCTCCCCTCCCCACGCTTTATCCCTGTGTTACTCTTATTTTTATGCTAATATTTATATTGCTGTTTTATTTTCTCTTGAACACTGACGTTTCAAATAAAAAGATTATGAAATCAGCTACATTTGCCTTTGTCTCGTTTTCTTTCCGTAACAAAGTAACCATGCAAATACTGAAATAATGATGACCTCATCTTAATTTATGCACAAAGTGAATCAATGTGAAATCTGGGCCTGTTTAGTTGAACAAAAAAGGTGAAATACTTGATGACTTGGTGAATAATTCTGTCACTTTAAGGTGCTGTCATAGGAGGATGAACAAAGATTTAGGTGTGCTTAATCATCATTTTCAGACAAATTAAGTTATATTGGATAATTCCCCGCGGCACTTGTGATGATCTATCACGGTTCCCTGGTTGGGAAGTTCTAATGCGTCCCAGAATTCTTTGCTATTTCACTTCTGATAAAATTTTCAAACACGAGGCCACAAAAAAAACATTTGACTCACAAATGATAATAGAAAAAAACTATTTATTTACTCACACTCTGTTACTGTCAAGGTGTTTCTAGGCCGAACAATTACACATTAGAGGCAACCAGAGATGTTGAAAAGTAATAATAATAATAAAGTACCAGTAATGTATCGGCATGTTTATGTTGGCTGCCCTCAGTATGATGCAGTACAATTGCAGTAAAGAACAAAATATTACTATCTTTATGACAGTTTTCACTCATGAACATGTTTAAACTTCAATAAAATATATGTTAATATAATGGCAGTGGCTCACATAAGGAACAAACAGGATTGGACAAAAACAACGTCAATGTTATACAACCAACAAAATCAATCTAAATACTAACACAGAGAAAAGTTTTAAAGACACACATAATGTTTTTAGTAGCCACTGCAAGGATAATAAAACATTCGTTGGATTTGATCTTTTTGCCGCCATCTTACACAATAACATAGGAAGCTAAAAATAGCCTCCCCCGATGTCGCGGTGCAGGAGCGAACCCGCGGGCTTTGACTGGCTGCATGCTGCAGATGTTGGGGGATGGAAGCACGGACGAGATGTGGAGTGAGGGCGGAGTCCTGATGCAGCTTGTGAAACGTGTACAGTCCACACTTCCTGTTCCTCTGCACACTGGGCAAATGGCAAGGGTATATATCTAGGACACCTGGATGATGCAATATTATTATTATTATTATTATTATTATTATTATTATTATTATTATTATTATTCGGCTTCACCTATATTCTATATGGATCGACTATAGAAACAAGATTCCATTTTCTTGATGGAAAAAAAGACTAATCCCAACATAGGGACTTCAGCCACAGCTATTTGCATACCCAAAATGGCCGACTCCCTTTTCTCCGCCTCTGTCATTGTGTTCCATGGTTGCTATGGCAACTGTCAGCCTCAGTGAGCACGCTGTTCTCCCCTCCGCGTTAAATCTGTGCAGCAGCCATGTTGGTGTGGTCCTGCTGAGCTGCAGGAAGACAAACACATTGAACCATTAGTCAGAGCTGAAATACAGGAAACACACACTCACATGCGCCCACACACACACGGATGAGTCAGACATAGTAAAGCACTATGGTCCAGTTTGATTGGAATGTGGAATGTAGATGTTCTAACACCTAATTCACATTAAGAAAAAAAATAACATTCCCGTTGTATGTAATGACACACAATGACATTTTATTCCTGAATGTAATTACTTGTCCAGCCAACCCATGAGTACTGCAGCTACATGCTACAGTAGCACATGACTGATATAGTGTCGAGGGGGTTCGGAGGGGGATAAAAAGGATCTTTATTGTGGCGCGTCTAATGTATAGCTTCAAAGTCACTTCATCAGATGATGACTCACAAAGACTGCTCGCTGTGTCCCCATGTAGTCTCTCAATGTGGCGACAGAGAAGAGAGAAGCGCTTGTTCTCATGTGGCCCCTTTACAGCCCCCACCCCATCTCGCACAATTAAGCACATTCCCACTCATTAGACACGGCAACACAAATGTGCATTAGAAATAAATCCAGTGACGTATAGCAGAATTATCCAATATCACGGATGACCTCTTTCACTTAATAACATTAAGCAGAAAACAAAGACATAACAGAGGGGAACAAATATACATAGTTAGATTCCTCCCTCCCCCCTCTTTTAATATCACCAGGCCCAAGTGGTGAGCACATCTGCGTCACAGTCAAAAGGTTCAGAGTTCAAATGTCAGGTCAGGTCTTCCTGTGTGGAGCTTGCATACCTTGCTCACGATTTTGTGTTTTTAAAAACATCTATGTGACCGACGTTGTGGATTCAAAATTGTCCAATTTGATTGTGAGTGTGAAACTTGCAAGTATGTGTAAATAAAATGTTTAGGAAAAACAAATACTTGAACTATCCTTCAGCTATCCGAAGAACTATCCTTCAAGCTCGTTTCCCGCCACTGAGGCTGACATCTGATTCTCATTAGAAAAGAACAGGAAGTGATGTCATGCCGGGAGTGTGGCGGGATAGGAAGTTGGCACCTCCTCCCCCTGTGTGTCCGGTGAGAAGGAAGGAGCCCACCCCCTACACACTTCCTCTCTTCTTCCTTCCCTTGATCCCCCTATAACCCCCACCCACCCAACTATTTCCCCCACTTTGCTGCAGCTGCCTGTCATGGTGGCTCCACACATGTTGGAGGACACAGAGCTCTTCTGTCCGTGAACAATGTGCAGGATTTCCTCCCGGCAGACACGAATGACTTTGTCATAACTCTTGGTTGGCATGTAGTGTGTATTGTTTACAATGCCACCATTGACTTAAGTGACACACTTTGGGCAAATTGCGCGTTAATGCTTTTTTTCTTTTCAGAAGATGAAGTCTGCACTCCTTTTCTTCGGATGGATACGCCTTATCAAAAATTTAACACTAGGAACCAATTTTCTCCTGACTCACTCAGCCATCTCCAAAAATACACTTTTGAGAATCCGGCAAGATCTCAGTTATTTTTAAAAAGACCCAGTGACCACTTTGTAAGGCACACATGTACAAGAATCTCTTATTATGACACATAATAGACTCTGGCTTTATAACAATAATCTAATTTGATCTCTTTGTGTCTGTAAATCAGTTTTAACGACTGTTGTTGTTGCTATGGTTGCACCACTCTTTAATGCCTTGGAAATTATTCCATACCCTTCTCGTGAGTGATACCTTTGAGCAGTGAGATCTCTCTGGTGCAGTAGAAGCTCTTTGTGGACCATGGCTTGTGCTTTAAGATGTAACAACAAAATGACAAAAAAAAAAAAAGCCTGGTTAAAACACCTGAATTTTATTTGGGGTTAATCAGAGGCGCTTTAACTGGTGACAGGTGTGTGCTGAGTCATCTTTAACCTGAGTTTAAATGTGACTGGTTAATTTTGAACAGATACAGCCCAAGTATAGGAGGGTGTGCACACTTGTGCAACATTATCTCAGCTGTTTATTTGTATCCCCTCACTAAAACAATTATTATTATTATTATTATTTTACAATTGAGCTGTAATAGGTCACATTAATGGTATAAAAAAATATATTAAATAATCTCGGTTTTGGTCTCATTTTGTTACATCACACAAACCTGGTATTTGAACAGTGGTGTGTAGACTTTTTATGGTTACTGTAACAGCAAAATTGAAGTATATCTTATTTATGCTTCATGTGGATTAAATTAAAACCAATTAAAAAATGAATACTGTATAATAATAATAATAATAATGTTTCCATACAACAAACACTTCAAAGAAAATTATAAATTCACTAATACAAATTTTTTTAAATAATAATTATTTGTTTCAAGTTGTTCATCTTGACCATTGCACAGTTCCAAACAGTACATTATTAGTTAAATTGAAAAAAAAAAAAGTATAGCATGACGACTAAAATGCTACAGTCTCCTTAAGTCCTCGGTTTAGTCAACAACAAATTTAGCATCTTACTCACACACTATTCTAATTTGTCTTCTCTTTCACTCAAAGAAAATGCGGCACCAATTAAACTGGAGCACTGGAGCCTGCATGTTGCTATGGCTAACACTAGCCTGATTTCAAGCGACACAGTAATGTGCTGGCTGCAGACTGGCCTGAATCACAGCAAAGAGCACAATGCTCCCTTTCAAGGCTCTTTTTCCCTCTTCATGTGAAAAGGCCCCTTTTTGCACTTTCTTACTGCAGTCATCTTCTGGCCTCGTCTCTTCTGCCAAGAGCCCTCGCGCCGGTTTTCTCAGCTGGGAGGATGGAAATCAGACTGGGGGAGAGCAACTGAGAGACAGGAAAGGCGAGAGGGGAAAGAGCTTGTGAGGGAGGGCTGAATTTAGACTCAGAGAGAAGGGCGTGTAAATGCTTTGTTGTGAGTGCTTTACAATGCAACGTGACATGACACTAGCCAGGTGTGTACAAGGTCATGTGATCTAAAGGAAGTGTGTGTGTGGGGGGGGGGGGGGTTATGCAAGTTACGCAATGAGAAGGTGAAATGCTAGTGGGGCGCATGGAGCAGTAGTAGAGTGGTTGTCTCCCAACTCAGAGGTTGCAGGTTTGATCCCATGCCATTGTGGCCATGTTGAAGTATCCTTAAGCAAGATACTAAGCACAGCTGCTCCTGATGCTGTGTCACCAGTAATTGAATGTAAAGTGCTTTGTGGACATATTTGGCCAAAAATTAGACCATTAGTGTGCCTAGCCTTAAATACAATAAAAGCAAATGTTTTTATTTTATGTTTTTATTGTATGTATTTATATATATATATATATATATATGTATTTATTTTTAAATTGTTATTTATTTGGGGGGGGGGGTATTCTGTCTTTGTCCCAGCTAACATGAACTACAATTAGCAGAATATACTTTATTTTATGTTTTTGTCTGTATGACTATCAACTGGGCACTCACTGCTGTACAATATTGTTGATGCCATCGATTGATCAGCTTGCCTATCTTTTCATTATATTTTATTATAATAGCTTTAAAAAATACATTTGTCACTCTTGATGACTGGGCATTAGTAACACACTTTGGGTGTGATGGTCTCACATGATCTAATCTCAAGATGGGACTGACTTGTTGACCAGAAACATTTCATGTAATTGTAAGTTGTCTATTTAGTAAACATTTAGATTTGTTTATCTTCCGTCAGTGAAAATATGACTTTACATGAAACCAGTCTGTAATGCAAAACAAGCTTGGAGACCCCGCTTTTAGGGCATCAGGAGTGTCCATCTGGTGCAGTAAGGTTTTTGGCATGCTCTTCCCCCACCCTTACCACACACACTTAACCCCAATCCTTCTTTAACAATCCTTAAACCCCATGAACATACACACACACACACACACACATACACACCCCCACACACACATTCAGCCCCTGCAGCCATCACACCCCCAGTACAGTCCTCAGTATCTCATCAGCTTCTCTTTACTGCTGCCGTCGTCATGGAAACAGAAAATTCCCCCATGCGATCCATGAAAATGTGCAGCAGTGACAACTCTTGCGCCACGGCGACAGGTGTTGCCGCAGAAATAGCGCAGCTGCTGCATGGATATTACAGACTAATAGGCATGTATAAGTTCTTCTTTTCTCCTTGTGGCTCAAATGGACAAAAGTATTGAGACAGCAGTTTATTTGAGTGTGAGGCTAGGGTTAGGTTGGGGTTGGACATCATTCGCCATCTAGCACCAGACACAAATATACTGACAACCCTATCCAGATGATGCGATAAGAAGAAAAAAACTTTACTCGTTTTTTTTTCAAGTAAAATGACTCCCAATTTTTACAGTGTATGTAAATTGCGTCACTTAAAAAAAAAAGCCTATGGAATGTCCTTTGAATGAAAGCAAGCCTATTCTTGAATTGAATCCTTCCGCAGTACTTCCTTGTCATATAACCCAGATAAAAATGTCCTAGATAAAAAGAAGTGGAGGTCCACCACTCATTTTTGAGACCTCTCCTCCTCCTATCATCATCATCATCATCATCATCATCATCATCTCCCCCTGCCTCACTGTGTGTTCCGCTCAGGAGATACAGGAGGTCAGCAGTCATGTGTGTCACCGTGTCTGTGTCCATGAATGTCAAATATTCATGCGGCTCTTCAGAACCTCACAAGAAGAGATGATGTCTGCACCGGGGCACAGCAGACTGCCAGTTTCCATGGAAACCTTCACCCCCACCCCCCACCCCCCACCCCCCTTTTCCAGACTCAGTTGGGTGGCAGCCGCACCTCCCTGGAGATTTGTATGAGATGCATCTGCATCTGCGTTAGCAGCAGGAGGGCACATCGGAAATTTAAATAAATAAATAAATAAATAAAAGTGTAATCAATGGGAAATGTATGGTGGATTAAAAAATGTTGCAAGTAGACACGTCCCTTCCTGTCTGTTTGTCTAAGCAGACTCACATAGCCAGCATAAGCTGCTTACTCTAATACTGCTGCACAATAGCTTCTGCTACTCCCTATTTACCACAAGCAGACCCCCACCCACCAAGGATGTCTGCTAAACGTGCTTTCATTCAAAACGGTCTTTTTGGACCTTTCATCTTCATCATTGCCCTTAGCGGCCACAACATTTGATTAAACACATGCTGTATCAACAGATAGTTGTTCTTGTTTCATTCAAATGTGCAGGTGTACCTAATGTTATGTCTCACTGTGCAGCTGTGCTTCTCCTCTCTGTGCAGCCCTTGTTTCCAAGCCCCGCCCATTCTTCCCATCACATTTGCCATCCTGCATGCCAAAGTGAGTTGAAATCACATGATTGACAGGAACGTCTGCAAGATGGCTGACGGTGGATGGTCTGTAGGAGCAAAACATGCCTCAATTCAACCATGGAACAAAGGAGAAAAATATTCAGGGAAGCTGGTGCAAATATCTCATTTCCCCTGGCTGGATAACCATGGCAACCGAGCAAAGGAATGATGTCATTGCCTCTGTCTTTACCTTCAGCATTTTATTGTCTCCTATCAGGGGGGAAATGGCTTCTCTCTTGAACCTCCTTGTTAACATGTACTCTATATTATGCATCAATTCAAATCAATCTATTGAACCAGAAGCACTTTATGAGTTTGGAATGTCTGCTAGAAGCAATTTCAGCCTCCAAATGTCACCGTGATGCAGCGTCTCACATAAACCCCTCCCCGCACGGGATTTGGAAGACAGAGGACGAGTGATCCCAGTGGAAATCAGATTGCTGCAGGCTCATCATGATGTAGGTCAATTGACTGTTTACTGCCCAGGGGGCCTTCGGTCATAGGAGACAGACAGATAGGGGGCAGCAGGGAGGGCCCACGCAAACAAACTTCAAAAACAAGACCTCGAAATTGAAAAAGGATGTTCAACAATAAACATGCCGTGAAGTGGGTCAGGGTCTGAGACCTTTGTGATCAGCGCCAGACAGCAATAATATCCTGAAGGGGTTGTCAGTGGGACCATCATGAATTTGAATGAACACATTTCTGGATCTGACAGCAGCATAGAAACAGTGTGACGATCCAGTATGCTATACACAAAATGAGCATAAAAAGTCTACACACCCTTGTTCAAATGCCACATTCTTATGACGTTGATAACCTCAAACAAAAGGAGACCAAGATAAGACAAGAACATTTGAAAACTTTTTTGCAATATAACAACATCCAACTCACTGGACCACTCTGAATCAATATTTATATTATTTCATTTATTTCCTTTAACATGACATCATACTCACCAAAGGTCCTGATTAATACAGTAAATGCATTACTTTGTGCAGATTGCTACTGATTGCTACTGATGAGTAAAACTAGTCGAAGTTGGAAGTTAGAAATGTTGCCCGAAAAATGGAGGACCGAAATATGCTGACGTTATCAAGGACCAGAGTGCAGGCCTGTGAGAATGAAAACAACAACAAACAGTCCCATTGCTAATTTGGGATGGTTCGAGTAGGCATAGGTATCGTATCGGGTAGCCTTATTTCATGGTATCGGTACCATATTGTGAAGGCAGCCAACACCAATATCAGCTGCCAGTGGCCATTTTATTTCAGGAATTAGACATTTGAAATGAGAAGAATAGAAAATTGCCAATAATTTCATGCTATTTTAAAGGGAATATACCACAGTATTTTAAGCCCTTCCACAGTTAAATCTAACCTTTGACACCATGGCGATGTAATTTTTAATTAAATATTAGGTACATTGCTAGTTTTCTAATGCGGAAGTAAAACACCCGGTTCAGTAACATCCCTCACCCCGTGTGCTTGCCGCGCCCCCGGCGAGCTGGCTGCAGTGTGCTGTTGGGATTCCGCGTTTGAAAACTCATCTGAATGGCCACGCAACGCAAGCCATCAATTATTCAATAAACATTTGAAACAAAACGTCTCCTTGCCGCAAGAAATCGTGGCGGAGAGGTCGCAAACCACCGACCTGCTGCTTATGGGGCGAGCGTACTAACCACTTATTGCAAATGTGAAGCGTAATTGGTTGCTTTGAATTCATTTGGACAGAATGTTTACTGATAAAGGCTATTTTTGTCACTATCCTGCGAGCATGGAGGTCTCAGAGAAAGTGGGCATGTGTTTTGTCCGCAGAGGCGGTGCGGGGGTGGATCCGCTCCTAATGACGTCAAAAAGTGCCGACAGCTTGTTTTCTCAGGTTGGGAGGGGCTGGTGCTTGGAGAGCAGAATAATCTAGACTAGAATTTCTCATAGAGAGGCAAATGGAGGAAAACACCACTTTGGTGATGTTTTTGGTGAGGACTTGGCATTTTAACATGGCTAAAAGCTTCAAAAAGTTGATTTTTCACATTGCTGTCTCTTTAAGTAAAAATGCAGAATTGGCATATAGGTCTTTATTTATTGGAAATAGATGGATTTTTATTTTTATTTTTAAAGAAATTTTATGCATTATTAGTAGTATTGGGCCTTCATCCGTATCGGTAACTACTGAAGAGTTGATACTCAAACTTGTATCAGTCCCTGGAAAAAAAAAAGGGGGTTATTAAATACCCTTATTGCTAATATAAAACATCGTCCAGGACTTTGGATTCTGAAGGTCCTGGGCAGATTGGCATGGCAACACAGAGGCTGAAATCTGATTGAGCAAAAATATATCACATACATGCACATCATACAGGAAGCAACCAAGAGAAATGCTATGAAAAGAAGAGATTTCACGCAACAATTGAATATTCTATTATGCTGTAAATGGTCCGTGTTTCTGATTTAGCATTTCTGCATTTAGATCCAGCTGAGATTACTGACTACATGAAAATAGCAGGAAAGAAACAACTAAGAGGTAATAAGGGGATAAGGAATAGAGATGACATCATCAGTCAACAGAGTTGTAGTTTGTTCGAGCGTGGCTGTGCTGATGGAGACGTCCCTTATCAGAGTGATGGCACAGCCAATCGGTTGACACTTTGGTGGCCCATGTTAATTGTCTCCTAATGTCGTGTCACACACAGAATGTCATACAAGCAGCCATGTCATTTCATCAAGGGAACAACATTAAGATATGATGACCAGGCCGGGAGCAGGTGCGTGAATGCATTTGCTGTCTTGGAAGCAAATTAAGTCATTTAGTCACATGTTATAGAAAAAAAGGGCTATTGGCAGTATCCAGACCTCTTTTGTAAAGATTGTGTTCTTGCCTGTTGGAAAGTTGAAAAGCGTCCAACATGAACAAATGAGGGCAGGCTTGCATCCAAACTTGTCTGAAAGAGAAAAGACGAGCGAGAACAGTCCAGGAGTGTTCAGCCAAGTTCAAGCTAAAATGAAACCTTTTATTTCACGGCGCTGCTGGCAACACCAATAAAAGACGGATACACAAATATATGTTTGAAACAAAACATACAGGATGACGGTCCAAAATACATTAATTAGCCTATGTGTGGATTTATTGTTTTCATTCATCCACAGCTGAGGACATGTCTCCTCCTCTGCCCTCCCTCCATCCTTTTTTCCTCCGAGATTCACTTCGCTACCTGGAGACCGACAGCCTGCCCGGGGCAGCCAATCACAGGCTGAGAAAAACATCATTCTGTGCCTTCATTGGTCGCCTGTTCCTGCTATCAATGGCCGTGTCATTGTGTAGTCTGGCACATAATACTGCCCCCTTTCTTTGTTTCAGACTATAAGGTCACACACATACATGCATACAAACACACACACAGATTTTCCCACAAGCACAATACAGTACAATAACAAGAGACTGAAGCATTCTGGGAAATCAGAAGGTGGCTGAGATGTCTTGACGGATTAGAATGTTTTTAATCTGAATTTCTCATTAGGTCAAATTAGCATTTGTACACCATCCAAAAGGCCTCTCTTAACTGAGACACTGCTAGGTTAAAATAACAGGAGAAAAAACATTGTTATATGTATGACATTCCTTGTCCTCAAACTATTTAAAGTTCATTAGTTAACATCTAAACAGATTGAATACCAGAGCTGCTAAAATGACTACAGCTCGTATAGTTAGTGCCAATCACAAAATAAAGTATATATTACACAAAAAATGGCGGACCTATTATTTGGTGTAAATATCGTGCCGATTGGTACAAATACTGCACATCTGTACTATACTCTTTCTTAAACAAACAAAAAAGCTCTGATATTACAACACTGATACCACTTTACTTGCCTGATAGGAGCTATGTTTTTTGTACTCTCTTGGCTCATATACATGTACTGCTTTTTTAAATAGCGCCCTTAGTGTTTAGACTGAGACGCCACATAACTAAGATACCTTGTGTTACAGGCTACATTTAAGTGAAATGTTTTGCACTCTGTGTGAAAAAAAATGGCATCAGTGCAATCATATATATAACTCAGTCCATGGTCCACTCACTTATTGTAAAAAAAAAAGAAAAAAAAAGGGGGGGGGGTGATTTTGTTCAAGATAACTCTTTTGAACTTTGAAGTCATACAAAAATATCAGCACTTCCCTTCCTCCAAATTGAAGAAATAATTAATTTTATCCCAAGGTGCAACAGAAACTTTTTCTGCTAAAAACACAGACTAGTTTCCCTCTTATGCAAGTCTAAAAGTTGGAGAGGTCTTCTATTCTGACGTTGAGGTCAGGCAGAGTCTCCAGATGCTTTTCCTGGCATATTTGTGCAGTTCTGCAGTGACACGTGGGATTTCTGACATATTCCAAGCAGACAGGAAGAAGGCTGGCGGAGTCCTTGGAGGAGATGACTGGCTGACTTGTGTGAGACCGGCCATATCTGGATCACAGTTAAGGACGCAAGTTTGGCACACCTGGCAATCACACTAAGAGGTAAATAGAGACGAAAATAGGAGGCAGCTATACTGCAAATAATATTATTACAGGGCTTTTGTCTGTGGAAATTGTGTTTGATGGAGTTGTGGTCTGGTTCTTCCACATGAATCATGCCTTTGCTGGTACAGCAGACAGCCTTCCACAAACTGGAAGCACAACAAGGCAATTGGCATAAATGTAGGCAAAGACAAATGTTAGCATAAAGGAGATCAAACATACACACACTGTATAATGTTACATGTCAGTGAAAGGCCGAGAATCCATGCTGGAAAAAAACATTTTGAATCTTTGGAGCTGCAGCGAGCTCTGGAATGCATCTGTGAAACTAAGTAGTTTCCACTGTTTAAACATTCCTCCGCTGTCTTCTGGCAATTAAATAATGGCTTTGCAGAGTGCACCATAACTTTCTGCCATTTTCACTTCAAAATGTGCTTTTATGGGAGGCTGAGGAGGAGATGGGGAAATAAATTAAGGCGTCTCACCTAAAAAAACTAGAGATTATGTTGAATTTAGTTGGAATAGACACTAAGTTATCTTCAGTGTGATATAACATCCTTAAAGGGTGATCAACCCAAACAATATAATGTTCTATGCAACCCCACTAGTCTAAACATTGTATATTGTGTTTATGGAATATGAACAAAATCCAGCCTTTTTTTCATCCATCTCAGGGGGTGGCCATTTTGCCACTTACTCTCAACTGAAAATGACATAATTGCTCAAGACTCAGGTAACAGCCAATCACGGCTCACCTGTTCTCTGAAGCTGAGCCATGACTGGTTGTTACCTGAGCAACTGTGATGTAATTTTCAGTTGACAGTAAGTAGCAAAATGGCCGCCCCGAGATGGATGAAAAAAAAAAAAAGGCTGGATTTTGCTGCTTAACTCATATTCCACAAATGCAGTATTAATTAGAATGTCGTGTTTAGGCTAGTCGGGGCACATACAACATAGTGTGTAAAAATAAGAATAAAATAAATAAAATGACTTCCCCTCTAAGATACTTAACATATTGACCACATTGAGAACATTCACATGCCCAAAAATGACTAAAAACAAAAACTTGAATTACCGAAAGACATTTTAATGATACAACAGAAATATTATGTGCATTGTTCTGAATACATAAAGAAATCTCTGCAAAAAAAAAAAGAGCAAAGCAAATGCATTTAATAAGAAAAAAAAATCAACTGTAAAAATTGACATAGAAAATCTCTTACAAAGGGGGGGAATTCAAATTAGAAAAACAGAACATATATTCCAGTAATGCTTTTCCTTCTTATTTTGTATCTCCCTCTCTAATGACGAAAAGAGCCACATTCCAGTATCTGGCACACACACACAGACATTAACATCCAGCAGGTTTTTGTATTTCAATGAGATCCGGTGTGCCGTTATCATTAAACGTGTGCAACTAACAGCAACTCCAGCAGGTGACAACAAGGATTCTTCCCTGAACGACACCTTTTTCCAGCCTCACTCCTCCATGACACTTGTTGAAGGTGTGATTAAGTAGTGGAGGAGTGAGATGTTGAATCAGCAAGTTGATATCAGTCCATGCAGCAGAAGCTAGCAGAAGATGGCAAAAAAAGGACAAATGACAGTATTTGTTTGCATAGGAATATAACATACATTGCATATGCTGATGACTCGTGATAAAGTTGCAGATTGTACTCGTGTGGGTAAGTAGGCGGGTGATGGGTAAGGAGTTCATCCGCCATTTCATCATTTTACTCTCGTAAACAACATCAAACCCCTCATATATGAATCCCCCTGATTTTAAAACCCCACCAATACACACAGACGTGAATTTTTGGCCAGCTTTTCAAGTGTGCGACCTCGGCAGATACCGCACAACTGCTTACAAAATGTAGAATTTATGACAGGGTGGTGGGTACCATAATTACAGAAACCACACGCACACACAAGTAGGTACTAAAAATAGATGCCTCACATTACGCACTCATAAAAGCACACAGGCATGTAAACTGCTTTTTGAAAGGCTGTTTCCAAATACGTGTGGCCCAAGCAGACATTCGGGATCTGCTTACTCTGTGCAAAAACTCTCTCAAATAACACAGCTGGAAAATTGAATGGAATGTTTATCATTTGACTGTGCTGTTATTCTCCGTTTAGGTGTGTCATCCCTTGAACAAATTACAACAACAAAAAATCTCACACAGGTGCGTATACAGCCCCGCACTAAATCATTCACCCACTGTGAGCTGACTGAGTGAAATGGACTCTTACTCAATGGCACTTTTTGCAGCAACACAGCAGAATTATCAGCATTTACAAACAGCAATGTACAATGTATCAAAAAAACAAAAAACAAACACAATCAATTTAAGGATTACAAAATGTGGCCAATATTTGGCGCAACACAACTAACCATTTGAAGCAACTCTTATGTGCCTGACTTTCTTTGAAACAAATTGGGAAATAACAGTTAATACCTACTCTCTTGTTCAATGCTGGAGCAGTGAAGTGATTAAGAACTATAGTGAAGAAACATATATGGACAAGTGCAGCGCATGTTAGCAAAAACAGTTTGTATGAAAGTGACAACATTTCATTGGCTGAATGACGGACATCTTTCATCCAGACTACAAGTGTGTGATGATGCTGAACTTAAATTTAAGATCAATATTGACTGAAGCAATGAGAAAAGAAATCTGCTTGGATGCATGTGACAATTATACATAAAACAAAAAAAGTGCCCTCATAGCCTAACTGGAACGAGTAGGCGTGGCTTCCAGTAGCTCCTCTAATGAATCTCCCGCTTCGATTTTGTGCTCATCCTTCTCATCAAACTTCCCCTTCTTGATGGGCACCTTGCTGGATGAAGATGCGTCTTCCTGCATCAGTTCTTTAGCCAGGATGTTGGTGAGGGCATGACCAGCTCTTCTGTGGTTGGCTGAGAAAGAGCAGCAAACACAACATGAGGCAGTGACATCAGCAAATACGCAGGCCGGATAAAATCGTGTTGAACTCATAACAAGGCAATGCAGGCAGGACAGGGGTGTCGTGTGTGTGTGTGGCCATTTTCATCACTGCAAACTATTCAAACAGTTTCAATTCTCAACACTGACGTTTGAGCTACATGCACACATGCACACAAACACGCAAACATGAACATACGTATACAATTTTTAAAAGGTCCACTCCAAGTCTAAATCTGCTTGAACAACGAATGTCATCTGCTTTTCTATTATGATGCTCACTTATTTAAATTAAATTAATTAATTAATGCCCATATTTAATTGACCAAGTCAGTCCTGTGGCTCATTTTTTTTAAATTCAGATTTTTGACCTGAGTCCAAAATTGAATTATGATGATAAATCTGTAACTTTGTTTTTGTGTGTATTAGATCGAAAAAGAAATTAAATAATGAGTCACTTTTTCTTTTTTCTGATTGCCTATTACAAATAGATAGAATAATAATTAAAAAAAAGACCAAAAAAAAAGTTTTGATAAGAGTTCTTGTATTGTGTTGGTGTACCTAATCTTGTGGACGGCATCTTGGCACATGCATTACCATGACACATGTACTGAACAGTTTAGCGGCACACTCATATATGCGGATATATGCGGATTAGTGCCAAACAGATACACGGAGAGCATCAAAGGAGTAACAAGTCGTGCGGAGCCATCATGGATGACAGCAGTAAGTGGTTGAAGAGCTGACAGAGGACGCGATGAAGAAACGCTGTCGTCTCTTCTCCGACCTGATCTCCCACACACTCTTCGGCAGCTGTGCAGCAGCAGCAGCCATTTTGAATTAAATAGGTCAGGAGGAGATTGCATTGGGGTGTTTATATTTGTTTAATGTCAGATGCTTTATCACAGGAAGTCACTGTCAGTGTTGTGACGACGCAAACCACACATGCAAAATGAACCATGGTAACACAAATGTCAACCCAAAACACAACACATGGTTCTCACTTTATGGAGGTTAAACAACAGAACACAGTTACCGATTCATGTCTCCAGAATAAGCTGCGACAAAGACACTACTGAGTCTGGCAAGGAAAGAGGAGAGGAGGATTGTGAGATGCTTAAAAATAAATGTATTTCCACAGACATTTTTTTCACAGCTCATTTTCACTAATGATTTTCTTCAAACACATTTTAGCAAGCATTCCATTTCCAGTCCCTAAATGACCCACAAATGACAGACATTATGTGTCAGTGTCGGTGGTGCTTCTTCATGGGAACAGGAAGACATATTTGGATACAACTCAGGAACAAGAGGGCTGTATGGAATAGTGATGAATATTGACAGACTGCTTGGAAAGTGGCAAGTGAAAGAATGAGAGTAGAATTGCATTCTAAATAGCTAAAGGAAAGAAATTATGTTACTTGAGCAACCCTGGGAGCACCTAAGTGACAGGTTTCTTTCAAAGTGAGCCATCTTCAGAATTGAATGGAAAGTCCCTTTAAGAACTCAAAAGTTTTGAGTTTTACAATATTTTTGGACATTAGATATTTGCAATATATGATTATTTTTGTATATTATTTTCCCAGTTTCAATAATTCCTGCTAATCGTGTCAATAGTTCAGAACACCATTTTTGAGTGACGCTCAATCACTATTGGACATGTGGTAGAGGATATAATATAAATAGACTATGATCAAACCACTTACACTTAACAATTTCAAGAATGTTAGCCTTGCTTTTACACTCGAGGAAAAGGCTCAGCATATTCAGCATGCAAATTGTGCTCGTACAGAATGATGTCTTTTGTGGGCTCTGAATGAGGGTTAGGTGGGAAAAATGCAGTACAAAATTATTTCCCTAATCTTTGCACACTACAAAGGACAACCTCAGCATGTCTAACAAAGTAACTGGTACTTTGACTAAATGATCCACAGGCTTGACATGACGCCTGGTTGCGCAGCAGGAGCAAAATGGGGCGTCGAGACTCGGCTCAAAAGATTAGTTGATAGGTGGGTGTGGCTTTGTACGGGTTTGTTTGAACACTGAGCTGAAGAGAAAACATCATCTGTAACACATTTTTCTCCAGCAGACTGCATGGTGAGGTAAATAATGTTTGACTACAAGATACAAAGAACACACAGCAATGATGAGGTGTGAAGTAAGCCAATGCAAAACTTAATTTAAGATTACCAAAGCCTAATAACGTATAAAGAATCCATCTCTATGGCTTTTGTGTACTAGAACAGAAACTATGATGAACCCAGAGTCAAACTTTGGCACAGCATGTACTGTCCATACACATGTTCCTTTTAGCAGGGATCTATCTGTAGCACCCTCCTCTGGCCCCACTGAGTAACACGCAGCTTCAAGAGGGAAATCATCAAACAATGGCCATTGCTAGAGCATGTAGGTAGGTACAGTGTCTAAGAGTCTACATACACAACACTGTTCAAATGCCAGGATTTTGTGAAATAATAAATACATCTTTACATTATAGGGTCCCACAAGCACTGTGGAGGGAGGACTAGGTCTCTGTTAATTAAGACTACCGTTACATTTGTGGCCCACAACTATTACGTCACACAGTGTGCTTGTTTCCTCTCGAGGTGTCCCCATTTCAGTTAGAACAATTATAAAACTTATAGTGGTGTACAGAATAATTGTCTCATTAACAGTCAGCTCGTCTATGACAAACACACAGCTATTAAGTTGCACCAAGGTTGGTAATGCCTTTTTTTTTAATCAATACTTTATGTTTTTGATACAAGAGACGCCAAGTTTAAACTGAAATTTAAATTAAATTAATTCCAAAATTAACCCATAATTAAATTTAATATATATATATATTGCAATCGTGTGCAATTGAAGCATTTTTAGAAATTGGTCAACAATTCAATTTGTAATGTTAAATTGGTTCAATAATTCTCTTTTTAGAGTGTGGAAAACATTGCTCCCCAAAAGTACAAAGCTGCACCTAAAATAAAGTCACTGATAGCAAAACTGCTCTCAAAGAAGAAAAATAGTTTAACATTAATTGTGGAAAAACATTTAAAACTTTATCTTGGTTTGGTCACAAAAACCTGGCATTTGACTTTTTATAACCATTGTATGTGAGTTATTGCACTGATTGT
This sequence comes from Leptonotus elevatus, assembly GCF_054856555.1. NCBI lineage: Eukaryota > Metazoa > Chordata > Actinopteri > Syngnathiformes > Syngnathidae > Leptonotus > Leptonotus elevatus. The sequence continues at coordinate 13,560,999 of NC_141247.1, read as the reverse complement.
CTTGTGTTAAAAGTGTGTGTGATGCCATCCCTGCTTCAACCATGATGTGATCAATGACAGCCCTCCCAAATAGACTGAATGAATTCCCTTGTTTGTGTGTCCCAGTGTGGACATCAGTGAAAAGAGCATGTCCTTTCTATAGGGGCAGACGGTGTGCAGAGACAGCGTGTGCCTCCATTGTTGCCATCCGCATCATCTGTGCTGCTTTGTTCTGATTGGTGCTTTGTCAACTGGTTGCGGCACTGATTGGATGTGGGCCATGACCGAGCAGATGGTTTGGTGGTGAGTGATTAGACACATTCCTCCACATAAAAAGTGCTAATGTAAGGCGCTAGCTGCCAGGTTTCAGGTCTGTATTGACATGACATGAACAAGTCTTGAAGTAACAACCTGAAGAAGATTGTGAGAGTTTGAAAAAGTACACAGTGGAAAGTGCCCTGTGCAAAATGATGGAGAGGTGGTATTGGTATGCAAACACCCATGTGTGCCTTTGTGTTGTCACGCAGACATCTGTTGCATGTGTTTTGTCTGCTCATGTTTGAGCAGTGGGCAGAGGGAGGGTGTTAGACAGCTGGGAGTACCCGAGGCTGCCTGCCCACTCATTCTATGCAAGCAGCACAAATACCCACAGTGATCTGAGGTACAGGTCAAAGGTGAAGACTATATAATTTGCGCAGCCTCGTGGCTTCACATTCAGTCACAGTGCTGGAACACAATGAGCTTGGCAACAAACTCAATAGGCCCTCGTTTTGGTCTTTTACCTCATGTAGATGACATTTGTTGCAGTCTGCACAACTGTGTGTGGGGGTGGGGGGGGGGGTGGAGGCGTGAATAAGACAGCTTTGCGACGCGTATGACGTCAAAGTTATTTCTATATTGTATCTTGTTTTAATCCAGAATATCTAGACCAATGGCAATAGTCGATAATTTATTGAGGTACGTTATAACATTGTAGGGAACATATACAAGACGGAGACTATAACCACAAACACATTTAAATCAGGAATCTAATCCATCAGGGCAAGACTTCTTAGGCCGTGTTTACACATAGCTGGGGTTTTTGCAAACGGGAGATATTTTTTCTGCATTTTGCCCTGTCATCCACACGGTCACGGGGATTATTTTCATTAAAAACGTAGTTTTCAAAAAACTCCGGCCAAAATGAAGATTTTTCATCCTTAGTTGTCCCTGAATCTTAATTATTCAGCATTTTGGACAAGTTTTTGGAAGACTCTTTTCTGTTCTAGCATGTTTGTGCACTAATTGAGGGGCGGAAAGGGTTGAATGGTCCAAAAAGTCATGCTTGTATGAGGTAGCTGTTGAAAAATGCTATGCCCCGTTATCAAAACCGTCTTATTCAACATCAGGTTGAACTTCACAAATTCTAATTAATTTGGTCAAATTTGGTGTAAACATTCACATTAGGGGCAAAACTATTCTTCCATATTACAGTTCTAGTTTTTACAACCTTGTGTCTCAATGTATTTGTCTGTATATAGAACATCAAATCAATATCAATGCTTACAAGCAGAGCACAGCTTTTTTTTTTTTTATATATATGTCTACTGATGGAGGAAGCCTGTGGCTCCTGTGGTGTGCCATACATATCAGTTCAGCCAAAGACTGAATGAATCTCCTCCGTCACTTTTGCTAAATTAAGCACTCTCACTCGCACACTGCAAAAGCCAAAAAGGAAAAGCCTGCTCTTTATGGTGTGCAGCCCCTCCCACACAGTCTGCAAGATGAGGAGTACTTGCAAGTTGTTGTAAAATAGTAGCTACATACTCGAGACAAAACTGATACAGAACACCGCCCCCATACAAGCGTGGAAATTACTGACCAGTGGTTAAAAAGACTTCACGGTCAAAGCGAGAAATTAGGGAGGGTTTAAGATGAAATGTGATCTCCGTCGACATATTTTTTTTCCTTTCTACCACAGCTATGCACTCTCTCTCACACATGCTCTGCTTTTTCCTGTGAGGAATGAGGCAGCAAACAGTATTCTGCGGGACTGACTATAAACCTAGCCTGTTTTTCATTTCTGTCAGGCTCGCTGAAATGTATTCAAAAAGAATAACTTTCCTAAAGTTTACTTGCAGACCACAGAAAAACACTAGCAACAGCAACTGTGTTAATGTTAACACACATTTTTCTTTGATTTTGCACTTCACTTTACAAAAGGCACATAAAACAAGAAGGCAGAAAGAATGCAGTCTACCCTCCAACTCTGAGGCACCGCTTCACATCTGGCTTCTATTGACGGCGGGATAGGGTTCCACACACTCATACCCTCATGTGTGAATGCTCGCGCACGCACACAATCGGGCTTCTCTCAACAATGGACACTTAGCAACTCACATTTCAAAGCTTGCTGCAAAGTTAAACTTGATTACTTTGGAAATACAGACTCAACAACAATGGCTAAAAAATTTTAATTGAGTACAGTGGAACCCCACTATTTGTGAGGGATAGGGGCCGAGAAATAATAATAATTGTTGGTGCCTTCAAAGTGATTAAAATTCCCTATATTATCAATCTACTGGACTTGTCATCAATTCTGATGATGATGAATTACCGCAGTGATGTCCGATGAGAAAGATCGAACAATTAACTGCACAGCAAAGCAGAGTTTAATCAATATTGGCAATTTTCTCATAGGTCGAGGTTGCGTAGAATGGCTGAGTGTGTCAGTGATTATTGACCGCAGTGTCAACACTAACTAGTTGCCGTACACAGGTTTGTCATGTTCCTGAGCTGTTCCTATAAATTCCAATTGTTTGATGTTGTGTTTAGTCCTAGTTTGGCAAAACTACAGTGAGCCAAAGCCGCCACCATTTTTATCTTTGCTCTCCTACTGAAATGTAACATGGCCACAGTCGGATTTGTGATAGCATAAGCCATTGTAACAACATTCTACTGAGCGTACTAACAGGTTGGTGTTTTTATTTTGTTTTTCCCATTTTTACAGCAACAGTAACTAGGGATGCACCGAAATTATTTTTTTTGTCTGAAACCGAAAACCAAAAATGAGAAATGCTTGGCCGAAAACCAATTATGCCAAAAAAATTTTTTTTTTTACCATCATTGCATTTAATATAATTAATTAAAACTATAATATTACTGTTATAAAATATTTATTTAGCACTGGCATTTTAACAAAGCATAATATAAATTGAAATGCGTTCACACCACAAGACATGTTGGCTAATGGTAGCCTACATTAAACACCAAATGTGGGGTAAGCATTTTTGGGCGGTGCAATTGCACTTTATAGTCAATGTACAGTAGTTCGCACGGGTGGGCACGGATGTGTGCGGTGCGGATGACGTGTTTGTATTTAGAGCGGGACACGGTGCGGCACACTTAAAATCCGCACATTCACATAATTACCAACATTTAAAAATAAAAATACATTTCTTGGCACCAGCATCCTGTACAGTTCTGTAGTCACCCGGAGATATTGGTAAGTGTTTACTTGTTTAAAACTGCTGATAGCAATAGTGCTAGCATTAGCTAAACTATTTAGCACGGCCACCGAAAAGCCAGTGGAAAAAGTGGAACCGCTCGAGGGGCTCGAATCAAAGAAAAAAAGGAAGGCGCTGCAGGAGAAAGAGTGGCTCACCTGAAGTGCAGTAATCGGCAGCGCTCTCTTATTATGGCCCGCTGAAATGCTGTACAATAGTTTACCAAGCGACGCCCCTCTCCATCTCTGGTGTGCGGTGTTACTCACATGGTGAAACGCCAGCGATCAGCGAGGTGGACACGCAAACAGACGCTTGCTTGCAGCGGTTTTTTGCTTGCGTGACCACAACATCCTATTTCGACCATATTCTTTCGGCTTTAATTTTATTTCGGCCGAATGACAAAAATGCAGATTTTTGCCATTTTTGGCCGTATATTTTCGATGGCTGAAAATTTGGTGCATCACTAACAGTAACCATTCACTGTCTCAAAGAGATGCTACACGACAAAACATCACTGGTTTGACATTAAACCTTTTTTTTTACGCATTACATAAACTCACTAGTAGTTTTTCGGTCACTAAAGGGGGTAAAAACAAAAAAACGAATGCTGAACGGCAAATACTGTACATGGGGGTCCACTACCCATGAGTTCCTTACAATTTGAGATTTTCCTATTGTAGCTTTCATGCCTATTTAATGTACAACATATTCAAATAATGTCTTACATTGTGAATTGATACATAAGATATGTTAAAAAATGGTGGTACTTGTATCGCCCCACTTCCTCAACTTTTTGATCCATGTAATGACCCCCGGCACCCACTAAAAGATGGTATTGAGAGTTGCAAGGTGACAAAAGTAAGAGTGCTTAAGAAAAGATCCATAGCACAAATTACGAAAACACAAATAATATATTAAACAACAACTATGTAACAAAGAAATGCATGTGCACAGTAGTTAAGTGTACCTGCTTGCCGGGGTCCTCTCTTTCTCCTGAAGGCAGCGCCAGACTGCAATGCCTCCAAGAGGCCATCCATGATGCCAGTTTCATCACCCTCTGAAAGCACATCAAAACATAACATGAGCTATGCATCAAAAAACAACCATTCATGTCATTTGTAATCAACACAGCACATAAATACATTCTAATTTTGAGTAGCTTTGCTTTACTGTCTGCCTATCAGTGATTTTCTTAGACCCACGTGGGCTGGCCATGTTGGAAGATTTGCCATATTAACCCAGATAGGCACTGACCTAGTGCTGTCACTGGAGTTTCATGCTGTATTTTTCAAGCAGCAGAATGCTAAAATTTTTGTTGAACTGAAAAACATCTACACACTGGGAACTGTTGCCTACAGTTGATGAGGTATTGGCAGGAAAATAATCATATAGAATTATATTGACATTTCTTTAATTCCCCCGTTAGTTCTCAATCAGGCTGTGTGCGAGTGTTTTTGACTGCCCCTTGACTGTGTAAAAGTGTGTGTGAGTCAGTCAGTGGGAGGATTTAGTAGTACAGCTCTGCAGCCAGGCAGATGGTTTTAATTATTTCTGAATAGAACGAGAGGGGTCTGGAAAAGAAGGCAGTAGGGTTAAAGGTTTATGTCGCCACCCGCCAACCCCCACAGTTGTATGCGTGCGCACACACAGGCACGCACATACATCTTGCAATAAGCCATGTGGCAGATGGCTTGCGGCTTCCCCTGTCATGCCAGATAACGCCTCACACGTTTCCTTTCCATGGCTCACATACACCACTCTGTGCCGATATCCGGTAACTACACTGATGCTTGGTGATGTAGGCTATGTTTTTCTCCTTTGAGTGAAGCACATTCGACACAAGTCTGCTTACACTAATCACATGATTGCTTTAAACCACTAGTGCAAGCACGCTGCATGACAGTGTAAACATAGTTGTTTTGGCGCTGACTGGCCTTGAGCAAAACTGTTAGATAAAGACAACTCTCTTTCACTGAATGGAGGCATTCATTTGCTTTGTCGAGGCTCAACAACAAGGCTTATTATGCCAGCATGCAATGATAAACATGCATTCTTTTAATTCAATTGCTTTCTGTGTGCGATCCAGTTAATAGAGTTGCAGATGAAAGAGTTAAGTCAACATGAAGAGAGGTTATAAAAAGACACGTCCAAAGTTAAGTAAAAGCTTGTCACATGTCCACACTTGCACCAAAAGTGTTGTTTGGAAGGACTTGCCTGAGGCCATTAAGAACGTAAGACAGATTAGTTTGTGTAATAACATTAGACCATGAGAGATCTAAAAGATGATAGTCTGGATCCAATTGATTCAAACAATTTAGCACACACATAAATACAATGTGGGGGCAATCTCTTGCGTGGAGCAATAGCCCCCCTAGTGGATGTTAATTTACATACATTGTAAAAGAAGCTGGTGAAAATCAGAGACACGATGAACAGTACAGAGAACTTGTGGAGTGATTGTGATTTTCTTCAAAGTCCCTCTATCACCCCATGTCTTCTTGTCCTCGTCTCAATCGTTTCCCTTAACCTCTACACATCGAGACAACTGTGCGTGTGTGTGTGTGTAAGCCTCAGCAGAGCAGCTGCTGCAACCTCCGCTTCCATATACCCTCCCCCACTCTGGTCACACAAGCACTTGCATGGAGCGTGAGCACTCCCAGTGGTGGTTCCCATAACAGCATCTGAGTGGGTGTGGAGGTCACACATGCGCACACCCCTTTCTCGCAAAGCCATGCAGTATTTTTTGCTGACTCTGGTGACACCTAGTTGCGAGAATATGGTATATTCAATTTCCAAGTAGATGGGACGAGACCACAGTGTTTTTCCACTGCATGTGGGAAGTTCCATGTCAGAACATTGAGGATACTGTGGAAGATCCCTGGTACTAATACAACCACATTACATGATAATACGTTGTTGTTGTTTTTTTAAAATCAACTTTAAGTACATATAATTTACAGAGGACTGAAATATATTCTACAGGAAAAAAAAGGGTGGGGGGTGGGGGAGAAGAACCATCCACCACGGCCTTCACTACTATCTGACTCACATTGTCATGGCCAAACTCACTGCCTGACCTTCCAGGGTTTAATCAACAACTGGCGTGCTATGCAGACAGAGACAGCGTGTGAAGGAAGAACATTTGGTGATTTCATGAGATAAGACTACAATAGTAGACTAGAGTGACAGAAACAAAACGGGGGAAACAAGGAAGAAAGGATGTGTAAATGTGTCATTGCAGAAAGCAACCATTGTGTCATAGCCATCCACTGTGAGGGTTATAAACAAATACACACACCTGCTCTCTGTGCTGTATTTGTGTGTGGTTGAATTCAAATAGGGGGGTTTAAGTGACCTGAGGCACTCAAATATGCCACCTGTATGTAAATGAGCTCCAATCCTCACAGACACACGCACACACCTTTGATGCTCTATTATTTTCCACTCGCATGCCTCTAGATGCACAATCCAAACTATGAATACTTCCTGCTTTCAACATCGAAACCTTAGCACCATATGGCTAACGCACAGACGACATATTGCATGCATAATTCTCTAGGTGGACTGTACCTATAATAGCGAATTAATTGAAAGGCACACAAAGGAATAGACAAAGAAAAAAGCTTAATGGAACAAAAGAAAGTGAGGAGAAACTAAATGGAACTTTAGACAACTTAGTTATTGAACGGTGTCCACACAAGACAGATAAGCACACACATACATTCACAAGGTTAATGTGATTTAACTTAAGCTGTAGTGAATCTGAAATTGTGGAATCCTTGGAGATGCCAAAGTGGAGCCACAGAGAAGGAATGTACTCAAACTAGGTCACACTTAGAGAGAGGGATAAAAAGTGTCTGAATGAATATAATCGGCCAAGGAGGATTATTTCTGTGTATAAAGGGATGACTACGGAAATACATATTTGAGCACAGTACATTTTTTGTCATGAAAACCATGTTCTTTGAAATTATTTGTGTGGAAGCAGCTCTCTTATTTGCTAGAAGAGTTACAAATAGGCCAGGCAGTTTCTTGCTAATGTATCCTCTCTGAACTCGCTTTCTGAAGAGATTTATTGATACTTTTTTAAAGCAAGTCATCTCTATTAGATTAGCTCTGGTCTTCAAATTGTTATGTGTTTATTAAAGTTGCACACACACACATACAGGCACACACACACATACAGGCACACACAGCCACTCTCCACTGATGTGTGGACTCTGACTGCCCCCAACTGGAGTATGAAGGAAATAACAAAAAATAAGTGTATTTTTCTCCTAAAATTACACATTTAAGAGCAAAATTTTAACCTGTGTTGATGTCCAGGAGCTGATTCCTTTTGAGTTTCTCTTCCTTTTCCCTCTCAGCCTTTTCCCTCGCCAGCTTGGCTCTTCTGATCTTTTCTTCTGCCTCCTTCCTCTTCCGATTATCCTTCACTGCTTGCTGATGGAGGGACAAAGAAAAATACCTCATGTGACAGAAAATATGTAGCTTTGACAAAGAATATCATAGAATGTCAGATTAAAATTTATCTTAAAATTAACTAGATATATTTGGGAAACACTTTAAAACCAGGATGTCAGTTAATCATAATAGTTGGCAAAAAAAAGTCACCTCCGACAGTAAGCCTTTCAAGTCAGTTGATGCATAAACAATACATGAATCAGACTCTTCCAACTTCATGTCAATAAACAGAGGCTCCTTGGTCTAGTTAACTAAATTAGGGCTATGCATGGATAAAAACATACCTGGAACATGTTGTTAAAGGTGTGGAGGTCCCCAAAGAACTCTTCCACTGAAAGTTTTCTCGGGTCAAAGACAAAATAGTCTCCCAGGTCGGTATACTGCTTCTCCATATTTGTATGCATTAGATCCAGCTTCTCATACTGCTCATGGGCACTGCTTACAAAATTGTGAACACATTAAGTTAAGGAACACAGAATAAATATCCCCACCTTAACATATGTAAGGAATAATTCAACTGCTGAATTATTATAATCTTGCAGATAAGAAGGATATCGACATCTTCTCCACAAATAAGTCATTGTCACTTTGTGCAGGAGGGAAGGTTTCTATTTCTTTCTCCAGGTTCTTGATCTGACGACCCATCATTTCGACATTCTTCTGAAGTACCTCTGCAGAAACTATGACGAGAGAAATATTGAAGATTGTAATTTTTTTTTTTAAATCCATATGGCATTATTACGAATGAAGTGAGAACAGAATAGATCACTTTGACGTCCAGTGTACCTCTGCTGGCCTTCTCCACATGGATGAGCTCGTCAGTAAAGTTCATGACTTCCGGATACTGCTCCATGCACACATCAGCGAGAAAGTGGAGCAGAGTCTGCTTCAGGTCCGCTGATTTGGTGTCACGTAGCTGGTTGGATGAACATTTAGTTTAAAAATAGTCATTTAATGAAGTGATTGATCAAAAATCTATACAATAGCCAGTGCTGCCAAAATTGGAAAATGGAGCAGGAGCATTTCTAAATGAACTAACAGTATGTAGTAAATAAGCCTGAATCTGTTTGTGAGAACACTGCCTTCCAGGTAACATAGTAACCATGCTCTCACTCTGGAAGAATTCTTAAACTAAATCAGGTTGTATTTTCTTTCCTCTCAAGCAGATCCCCTGGATTGGCTGGCAACTAGTTCAGGGTGTAACCCGCCTACTGCCCGAAGCCAGCTGGGATAGGCTCCAGCGCCCCCCGCAACCCTTGTGAGGACTAAGCAGTTAAGAAAATGGATGGATGGATAAAGCAGATCCCACTTATAAAAAAACCTGCAAGGCAAATAGAAACTGTGGATATAAAACACAAACAAGACACACAAGATCATCCAGTTGAAAATGCCAAGAAAGAGTTTAGTTAATGGAAGGGTCGAAATGCTAATGTTAGCAGCAGTTTCTGTTATCAAACTAGAAAGTATCTTTAGAAAACACATCTTTTCAGTAGTAGGTCTGTAAAGATCTGTAAAAGCATATGAGAAAAGGCCTGACATGGGGATGCGTCTTAAAAGATCATGTACACTAGTCATTTTTTTTTTTACCTTGCAAAGGTATGATATGGAAAAGCCGAAGGCCTTGCCATTGCGGGAGCCTGCGTTCATATAATTGCCAACAAGGAGAATGATCTGCAACAGCTTGGAGAAGGACGTGCTTTTCCTGAGCTCCTCGCAGGCTGCCGTCACAGACACCACATCCGGTTTAACGTTGTTTAACTGTTCCTCAAACTGTAGCTTGAACAGGATGGCCCGAAGCCGTGGCCCCAACCGCTTCACACTAGACATCTGGGAAAGGATATGGATGAAGGATGTGTGGGGGCTTGCATGACTGAGGGGGATTTCATCCATTAGACATCTTCCACGGTTGAACAAAACAGTGTCTGTTTTGTAAGATGAACCATTACTGTGACTAATATATCAACAAGAATGTTACTTCATTATCAGTATATCTTCATTTGCTATGTCTCATTTTGCATCACATGCATACAGTATGGCTAGTTATTTACAAGTACCCAAAAACAACAATGTTCTGTATATTGTATAATGGCATGCCTTCTTACCACCACTCCAAACTGTTCAGCTTCAGCCAAGTCGTCATATTCATCTTTCATCTCTCCTAGGACACTTAGCTGCTCTGGTGAGGGGAGCAGTTTGACCAGGTTCTACAAGACACAAACAAATCACACAAATGCAAAATAAAAAAATAAAAAATTGTTTTAATATTTTGACGAGATTGCAGTATGATGGAGACCCCCTCGATAGCCATAATAAGCATTGTTAAACTGATTGCGCTGTCAATCAAAAGTAAGCAATATACATTTTGTAAAGACAAAACTCAAAAATTGTCCAGACACTTCATATTACTGTATATGCTATAGAGTGGATCTAATCTGTTCAGGGGGGGGAATAAGAACCAGGCCGGCCTGCGGACAGCAAAAATCCGCATATTAATTCAAGGCTCAAAATGACTGTTTTTCCTTTGAGAAACATTTTTGAGAATTAATTTCATTTAGAGATCAACTATTTTTAGGTGTGTGAGTTAAGCCCAGGAACACTAAGCAAGGGTTTAATTAAACAATAAAAATATGACAATACAGCAGGAGTTGTAGGGATGCAGCTATTGAATATTTTAGAGTATCATATACTGAAATGCTTTCAAATATATGGATACAATACATTCTTGCTCGATTAAAGCATAATCATAAATAAAATGGATAACATAAAACATTATACGTAGCCCTTTAAGCCCTAGCGCCCCCAATTGGGTCCTCTCCTACTTTGAAGAAGAAATTATGTGAAACAATACACCACTCATGAAATAATTTAATGATGTCACACAACAAATTAAACTGCAGAACCGGGGCTACAAGAATATAGAAGCAATTTTTACATTTCCCAAACATAGCTCAAACGCCAAATAATTTAATGATCAAATATAGAAATCGTATTGAGTCACACAGTGAAATAACTTGTCTCTCCCGCTGTGCTACTTCATGCAAAACACACAAGTGTTTTAGTTTTTTTCTCACATTTTTGCTGTGTGCCATCTTTATTTACCTTTAACCAGTAACATATATTACACCTTTGAACAAATCTCACAAGTGTTCCCTTTACTATGACACAATAATTATTCAAATGGAGCTTGTGGATGCAAAGCTTTCCTCTTTTTATTTGGGTACGTGTTCTAGCAAAAACCTGAAAAATAGCTTAGGGCTTAATTTATAAGGAACTGATGAGAATTTGTACCTGAACCATGGACTCTGCGAGGACTTTCTCGTTAACTTCCAGGATGCAGTTCTTGATTTCTTCATATGGAAGACGGAACGATCCAAGAAATATTGCTATGTGAACACAAAAAAAGTTAATATTGCATATAAAGTAATAGTCATAACTTGTTTTGTGTGTCTTTTTAAGCCAACTATTTAGACGTACACAGGTTTTGTGATGACTTTGAATCCAGAACCTTGAGCTCCTTGACTTTCTTCTTCTGCAACTGCTTTTCATCAGCACCTTCGAGTTCCTTTTTGGCTAGGAATGAGGACAGACAAGGCAAATTGAAGAGCAACTCAAATGAAGAATTTTGTTAGAAACACAATTTCCCCCAAAAACTTTATACAGGACATACAGCTAAACAGGAAATCAAAGCAAGAAAGGGAAATTAGCTACCGAGGCGATGCTAATCTCTGCTGTAGTTCACCTCAAAGGTGTTGGATGTGGTTGAAATAGGGGCACTAAAGTTCTTCCACACCAAACTCATATCAGGATGCCCTAAGGACCTTATATATATAGTCATGCTTGAAAAGGAGAGAGCCTGACCCAAACTGTTTCTTTAATTAGGAAGATTAGTCCAAACTTTTTTGTTTATAAAAAGATGAAGTTGAGGAGGGATGAAGGCGTAAGGGGCCCAGTAGTACAAATATTTGAGTCCACACAGTGTGGGAAGTGACTCACTAACTTTGCAATTTGGTAAAGTGAATAAAAACAATCCTTCCTTAATAGCAAAAGTATATACAATGCCAGTAAATAATAACCAGGGATTTAATACAAAGAATACCTTGCCAACAATTATATCATCATTTAGAAACTTCTCATATTACTTGGTTGTCTTTGTGAGATGTTAAAACTGGTTAGATCTGAAACATTTAAATGTGATAAATATGCAAAAGAAAAACAAATACTTGAATGAATGAATAAATGAAATACTTTTTCATAGCACTGTACACAACTAACACAAATGCTAACTGCATTCAGATTGAGTCATCTCACCAAGCCATCTAATACTCACTCTATATAAAAATCACCAGAGTTAATCTTTTTCCATCAGCGTTGCACACAGAAAACTGCCATTTGTGTGCGAGACCATGGTGTGAGATGATAATGTTGGGTAAGAAGTACCCATGCCCTGCTAAATGTGCTTGGACGTTTGTTAGCTGTGAGGCATGTTAACTTTTGCAATAGGCTTGCAGATACAGTACGTTTTATGACACACTTGACAAACACATTTGTGTTAACATGCTCGGACAAGGTCACATTTATGACTAAGGATGTGCAATTTTCTGTGGGGCTGAAAAGAATTAGGCCTGAAAGATGAACAAGTACATTGGATTGGTTCACACCACATTGCAAGCAAAAACTGCCCCGAGGAAAGGTCAATTTGATTTTAACGTCAGCAGGACTAGGTCTATTTGATGGAAGAAAAAAAAACTTTTAACAGTTTTCTTTATCAGACGGTACAGAAACAGATTAATATACACAAAAAGGTACACATATAGTGTACGTACTTATTCACAATTCACCAAATATCTAGGCCCACATCTATTTTGTCAGAATTTAGTGACTGTTGCTTTACAACAGCAGGCCAGACTACAGACCTCTAATTACATATTATCGAATGAAATGTTTAAGGGCTTTCAAGACTAACAGGAAAAAGCTTGATGCCATAGAAAAACTTAAAAAAATAATAACTTTTAATTAATTTTTTAATGGATGTGAGATCACACATTAATACATAAAATGATGTCAAATTATAGTATTTACACCAATTTTTTTTAATCATACAGCAACAATCCCCTTGGACAACAAAGATATATATCTACCTCTTAAAATATGGCATCCATGTGGCAAGCCCATTTTGAAGTCTAGTCAAAAGCTACTTTGTTTCCCGAGAGGCCACACAGTTCCCCATTTCAGGCCTCCTAATGAGATCCTCAAACCATCTTTTGACCACCGAATTAGAACAAACAGTCTGTGGTCTCAGTAAGTGTGATTGTTTTCCTGCATATCCGCTGACACGTTTTTACCCTCATGAAACTTCAACAATCATCTATGTATCATTTTACTACAATAAACTGATAGGCATTTCTTCGTTGTACCATATGCTGAATCTGTATATCCTGACACAAATCAACAACACAATGTCCTTAATGTTGATATAACAAACTGAGAGGTGGATGACAAAACAGGAAGACAGACACACACAAAGATATAAATATATCCGCACAGGTAGGAGGGGACAAGGGAAGTGACCATCATACATGGATAAACATCACAGGATACAGACAGAAAAAAAAATAGACTGAATATTAAGCAATTGAAATAGTGGCATCCACACAATATGACAAATAAGACTAAAAAGAATATTATCAGTTTTAATCAATTAAAAGCAATCAGCCCACTACTCCATTTTGAAGACGCACACACATTCTGCAACACATAAACCTCTAATCTGGGTGACCTATAATCTCAAACAATCCAGTTAATCTGTGAGGAGACTTTTGCAACATGTCACTAGGTTAATGTGTGAAAAATGATGAGGGAGTGTGTATGTGTTTGTATGCATGTTTGTGTGCTCCAACTACAGTGCGGCTGCTCGCTAGCCTATGAAAAGAGAGCACGACGTGCTGACATCACGGCTGATTCATGAAATGGGGGTTTGGAGTAATACGATTTGTAAAATGGCTGCTCTGTGGTTTCCACATGCCTGTCTGGCTTCCATTTTTAAGCCAATGGCACCTCTAGTGGCGGCTATGGAGCACTGCTCCACGTTGCACTTAGTCACTGTGGGGGAGGTGAGGAGCAGACTGAGCACATGTGCTGAGATGCACACAAACTTCAGCGCATTATAGACTAAGTTAAAGACAGAGAAAATTATATATGTATATAGTAAATTAACATTTCACTTTGATCAAGAAACTTATCATATGAAAAATAATTACGTCACAGATGCTTTTCCAGGAACAACTCCCCCCTCGTCTTCTTTAGTCTGACCAACAGCTGCTTGGCATTGAGTGATGGAGAGGAAATGTGTGTGTGTGTGGGGGGGGGGGGGGGGGGGGGGCAATGAGGGGGTTGTGCGTGTGTGTTGTATGTATGCCAACACATGTGTGTGCCATAAAAGACACACAAAATTCTTAATTTCTGCATCTTACTTTTATTAGAACTAAAAAACAAGACGTGGATGAGGAGAGCGGGGGGTGCACAAGATCACGAGGTGCCACGTCATGCAGAGGTCTCTGTCAATAGTGTGTGTGTGTGTGTGTGTGTGCACGCGCACACAAAGAGGAGTCTGTTAGTCAGTCAGCAGACCAGTGCCCCTAACCCCCCCTCCTATTCTCTTCCTCTATCCTTAAAAGGAAAAAAAGTGTGGTGGAGAAGGTAGCCAGGCTTTGTGTGAACAAAGGGAAAATATGGCCATATCGAAACTAAAACAAAGTTGGATAACAGTATAAGCATTTTCATGGCCTCTTCATTTTTCGCTCTCGTTCTACGAGGTCTATTCATCACTGCTGCCTGTAGTTTATTTTTAACCTGATAAAAGCTTTCAGATGATGTGCTCTATTGAATACCACACGGCAATGTTTTCCATGAGCCCTCGGGAGCCACAAAGGGAGTAAAAAAACAACTTTTAACACTTATATAACTTTTTTTCCATTCCTGAAAGCATTCCAGCCTGGAGATTGTCGTAACTGGGACGGAGGAGAGGGTTTTAAGTTTCAACATGAATGTGTGCACGCGTGCGCAAGATGAGAGCTTCTTTGGAAAAATCTGCTCAGAAAAAGAAAACGACACAAACAAATGTTTTGCCAACTATTTAAAAAAGAAGAAGTTTTTTTTAAAGGAGAACAAAGAGGGAAAGTTGTGCTTTTTATTGTGAAAAGTTAACTTTGCAACTGGAAAAAAAACCCTGCATCAAATTCTTTGTGTAACGTAAACAAGAGGCCAGAAGTATGGCAAACAGGGGAACAGCTGTAGTCTTGGTTCCTTTAAACATTAAATGTCCCACTCTCTATAGAAGTGTGTGTACGTGTCACAATCGAAGTGTGTTTGACAGAAGAAGAATAAGGGGGTTTCCACGGTAACTGTGCGCCTCAAAGAGCCCCTTCATCCTGTTTTTCTCTGTGAAAGGAAACGGGAAGAAAAGACTGGACTGTGTATGTGTGTGTGCGTGCACGACTGATTGTGTGAAAAGGACCAGATGGCAGGGTGGGGCAAAGGGGAGGGGGTATGGGGGCAGGATGTGGGAGGGCTATAATGCAGGGGGAAGGCTTAAGGGAGGGGCTTAGACTGTGCTCCCTTGCGCTCCCCTGGCGCATGTACATCGTAACTGCAGTCAAGACTGTTCAAATAAACAACTTTGATGTTATCCTCAAAATTGGACTGTATAAATTTGTAAAAAATAATTCATTATTTATACCAGTGGCTTACTGTACATGACTTTAGTTTAATATCAGTGTTTTTACTCACTGATGATCATACGAGGCTGGTTGGAGCTAATTAAAAGGTCATGCAACATAGTATCACTTTTTGTTTTTTTTTAGATGTTTTCATTCGCATTTGAAATAAAAAATACTAGGCATAATTACCTCGGTTCTTACAACAAAATATACATTAATCATATACCGATCCACTTCATGATTGTTAATTAATTTACTAAACTGTCTGTTCAAATACCAACATCAATTTTTTTGTATACTGTAAATTATTTTGCATTCCTAATAAATGCACCAAGAAGGAATGTTAGCAATATATAAATCCAAATGTTATCTGAATTGTGTTTATTATTTATTTAAAAAAAAAAACCCACACCTACTATTGCAATTAAATTGACTTAAAAAATATATATAAAAAGCAGATTGCAAAACTATGTTTTGAATTAGTAATCAGTTGTTTCATATCTGGGATGTGCTGCAAATAGTAGTTTTTTTTGTAGATGTGCACCTTTTTAAAGCACTAAATGTTCATTTATATGATACAAAAGTGAATACAGGAGACAAAAAGTCAGGAGCAGTCAGTGAGTGGCTGTTTATCCGTGGAGCCACAGTGCCCTCCACTGGACATATTTCTGTACTGCAAGTATACCACTACTCTCCAACACGACACAATGTTTATTACCCACACTCTCATCTACTCCATCACCCAAGTTGTGTGTGAGTGAGAAGAGAAGGGCAAAAGGCTGTGCGTGAAGTAAAAAATAAGGTCGGCAGACAAGAAAGAACGTCCACGTAAGCGTTTGGGATAGAGAATTGGAGGACACAGAATTGGATAGTGTGAGTGTGTTCTCTCAGGGCCGTTGTGACCTCTCTCTGCTCTTCTGGCCATGAAGGTCCTCAGCAATGACGCACACAACAGCATTACTGATGACACCCACACATGAACACACAAACACACAGGATACGCAGGCTGCATTGCTGATTAGGGCAACTACATTTGACGTACCAATACACCACCACCTTGAACTCGAAATTCACACATGCTGAAACCACACAAAAAGCCCATAAATCCCCATTCCGAATAACACACACACACACGCACACACACAGTGAGGTGAGCTGCAAGGGTGTCCTTATTAAATCAGTCCTATATCAGCCAGTCTCATTGGGAAAGCAGAAAAAGATTTACTACAGCAATTACACCAGCTAATTACAAGGAGAGAAGATAGAGAGAGCAGAGGAGAAGGATGGAGAGTTAGAGTGCAAGGAGGGGAAGGAAATCAAATCAAGGAACAGGAGGAAAATAAAGACGGGAGGGAGCAGCAGATACAGAGAACTTAGTTTAAAGGACAAAGATGATGAGGAAGTGACCTTGAGTGATTTACAGCAGGCAGGCAACGAACAGAGTAAACACAAAAACACACACCCGGCACACAGTTTAACCTTGTCTGACTTCAATTGTGAGTGGGTGACTGACTAACAAAATGACTCACTGAGAGGGGGCAGGGGTGGGGGCGTAGTAGCGATGCTGTGGTACCCTGATAGTCTGTGTGGCACTTTGGTATTCTATTTTTGAAAAGTCAACGTCCTTGATGGAGGAGCCTTTGTAGCAGAGTGCTCTCTCTAGCGGGAGGAGAGTGAATAGCAACAGAAGCATGGCATATGTTGATATTAATATTTGACACTAACAATGTTCGTATAAAAATGTGGTTGCCAAATTTTGGATGTTGACAACTAAATTCTGATAAGATGAGATGCATTGAGAGAATAAGTTTTATTTATTCATTTACATGTGTGCAGTGGAGGAACTGATGACCTTCAAACTGAGTAAAAAAAAAAAAAATCTAAATTAAAAAGTGAGATGACCTGGAAGACATGCAGCCCGTGAGTATCATTTTGCCCTGAACAAAAAGGATTAGGTGTTCAGCTCCTGTCAACTGTCAAATTTAAAATATCACCAGAAGGGAAAGAGAGAGCTACAAAAAATAGCCTACTTCTCCAATGCAAGGAGCTTGGATTTATGTGAAGCAAAAGAGATGAAAGGCGGACAGAGAAAAGTGGACGTCGTGACAGTGTCATGCCATGGAGGACAGTTAAAAGCCCGTTGTCGAACGGGGCGGACACGCTCATCCTCTGCTAATCCTTCACTTTCTGTCCTCTCGTCTCCAGCCATCCATCCCGTTAGCCGTCTTTATCTCTGCTTCAGTGATGAGGACAAAGAAAAGCACTCACTCATTTGCTACCTCCTTCCCTCATTCCCTCCATCTTAGTCTCTCCAGGCAAAGGCTTCCAGGCCTGATTAGTAATTGTGACTTGACCGCATGGTGGAAGGATTGGCACTCACGCACAAACACACACAGGAGCATGTACAGACACACAAATGCTTGCAAGTTTAAGTGTGTGTGTGTGTGTATATGCGTGGCAAAGATGACAACAAGGGCCAGTTTTGCTTGGTCTAATTAACCCTTGAGCAGACCCCCGAGACACCAAGGGACTGGAGAGGTGGAGGGAATTTTGCCCTTCATAATGTCAGCCGTTGCTTGCAGGAAAAACACACAGACACTTGGAAAAAGTGCACGTGTCCACGGGCGCACAGATCAGGCTGATTTCTGGTGCTCGCCGTGATGTTTTTCTTCCAGGCAACATTGCTAACATGATCAAGCCTAGTAAAATGAAACAGAAACACTGGGAGGAAAGAAAGTTAAAAGAAAAAGTGCTTGAGGAAGGATGAAGATGATGTACTGCCAAGTAGAGCATTTGTGAAAGATATATATTATTGTGAGGAAGATTAAGGAGCAAAAAGGTTCAGAGGCGAGGTAAAAGATGAGGTCAATAAAGTAGGAGTAATGAGTGGAAAGGAGATAGCTTGTCATGAATGTGATTTACACACTGAAGACACACTCAATCCTGTATAACAGTTCTTTCCATGAACTACATTACACTGTATTTTATTTACTGCTTTAAATAAAATACTACAAGTGTTCTGAATCTGGAATAACTATTGCAAAGAGCACAATGCAAGCCTTATTTGCATTGGTGAATTTCTGTCATTGCAAATGCCATCGGGAAACTTCTGCAGGTGTTTGAACTACATCAATAACGCTGGATCATAGCCAAACTAAGTAGCTAGAGGGGGTGATAACCGTTATCTGACAACTTCCACCTCTATGTGGGAACCTGGGGAAAAGTGTCTCTCATCAAAGACTTTATGGTTTGCTGCAGGGTTTCCAGGTTGTGAAATCTGTTTCACCCCATACCCAAGAGAAAAAAAAGCACCAAACCTCAAAATAAATTAAACAAGAGGATCAGATATTTAAAGAGGGAGACAAAAATGCAAATCCTCTCTGAGAACATCTGTCTGTTGCCCTCTCTCAGGAATTGGCAGCGCTGTGGTTTGACAAAAAGATGCACTCGCATGCACACAAAGACAAAGACACAAACAAAAGCGCACACAATACAAGTACACACCTAATCCTGTCATGTGCTTAGCGAGCCATCGGGGAACGTGTTGCCAATCAGACAGCTATGTGAGGCTGGGCAAATGAAAACAATCAAGGAACACACAATATGGCTCACAGATTGGTGGTGGGTGTGTGTGTGTGTGTGCTGGAGCACGACTGAGTTCAGATTCATACACACATACTGCCAACTAGACTCATCAGTCAGATCCAATGCATTCCTACAGAGACCCCATAACTAGAGACCTTTTTAGGTGTTCTGTAACTAAAAATTATTGATGTCAGGAGTAGCACAGACCAAAAAAAACACTTTATATCCTCTCCATCAAACACATCATCAAGATGTAAATGGTACATGCTTATAATTAATACAATTACAGCTACAAGTATGTATTATACTACACATTTCTCCCTCTGAGTAAATGAACTGATTAATCAGGATGGAGCTTGTCCTGGATCTCAATGCTAATCATATATATATTTTAAAAAAGGGGGGAAAAAGCCATTTTGCTACTTGCTGTGGACTTAAAATGACTCCACAGTGCCTAGGGAGGCTCAGGTAACGATCAATCACGGCTCACCTGTTTTCTGAAGTGCAGGACGGAGTTCTGTTCTCTCTTTCTAAAGTTGAGTCATAATTGACCAATACCTGAGCCCTGAGCAACTGTGATGTCATTTTCAGTTTACAGCAAGTCCCAAAGATGGCTCAAAACTGACTTTGCTGCTTAACCCATATTCCACAAACACAATATTGATCAGAATGCCGTGTTTAGTGGGGTACATCCAATATTATTTAAAGACATTTTTGGGGTTTGACTTCCTCTTTAAAGATGTTGATGACATCAAAATGGCCGTGACAACAAAGCTGTGGAAGATACAGGGAGAATCCTTCAAGGAATGCATGAAGGCATGGTAGAGGAAGGTAGAAAAGTGTGTCAGATTCCAGACTCTATGGCAAAACTTAAATTACATAGTTTAATTCAAAATATACCCCCCTCAACACTTGCTACACTTAATAAATGTAAATTTTAAAATGCAAAATGTAGAATATAATAGACCTGTTGATTATAGTCTGCAATCATAAATTAATGTGAGCAGATGGACGCTTTGCACCTGGGCAGCACAAAAATGACAATGACAAGCTTATTAACTACTTTCCCCCCCTTCTTTTTAATCTTAAAAAAATGGCTTACCTTAACCAGAAACCGTACAACAACAATATTTAAATCAGGTATAAGTCAGTACAAATGGAGAAAATAGAGTGCAATTAAAAATTTATGTGTAAGCCTTTGTGCTGATTTATACATCTGTAAAAATGTTAGCTTACCAACTAAATGTACGTTTGTTATTTTTTTTGTAAGGGGGTAGGACTCGATACGTTTTTTACTTCTTCCTACTCCCCTTTGAATATGTAAGCTGTGCTTAATGATGACCATGTATGTAAAAAAACCAACTTTTGTTTTAAATCTTATGTTCAATAAACCAACAAACTAAATTGTGAATTAGCGAGGGAACACTGCATTTTTTTCCACAGTATACTGTATATTAGCCCAAATAAAATGCCAGTAAATTATAAAAAAATCCTTTCATACTGTAGAAGCCAAGCCATTGGGAAATTCTCACCCCCCAAATTCTCAACGTTATAGGAGATGAATAATTCCTTTATTCCACCTGTTGTGAATGCTTAGCACTTGTGAGCAAGCATGTGAGGGTATGTCAAGCTGGCTATCGCTCTGCTGGCTGTCTTGTCTCTTCTCATGGCTCACTGAGTGTGTCAGCCTGCATTGGCCCTCGTTCAGCAGCAAGTGAAAGATGGCAGCACCATTAAAATTTAACCCACTCTCTCTCCACTCACTGTCAAGAGCGTTAGAAAGCGAGCGAGTGCGAGCAAATGGCAGGGACAGAGAAAGCAGCCAAATAAGGATATAGTAGCATTTATGCCACCACAGATATGCGCGCACACACAAGCACACAAACCAACTCATTCCCTCCGAGTCAGTCAGATGTGATAGTGAGAGATGGGGAGCGACGGAGCGAAAGATCCTATACAGATGGAAAGTAAAGAACAAGATGGAACAGATTACCACTCGGAAAGCCGCACACACACCTGATGCATGGGCGGCTATGGAAATGAGTGACATCAATTCAGCAGTGGAAATGGAGAAGGTGAGTGGGCCTCATAGCGTATCAGCCTACTCTTATCCCCCCCACTGCCACACTAACGCCACACTTTCTATAACTAGAACCCATCAGATTTCGGCTTCTCACTTCTCCAAAAGCAATCATACTTTTGCTTTCCTTTCTAAATCCATCCTCCTTTCTGTTGAATACATTTTGACACGTTCCTTTTTCATTTCTCAGTGCCTTCGTGCTCTGTCTGTCTGCATCTCTCTCCTGCTGTTCCTGTCATTTCCTTGCCCGATGAAGTGTGGGAAAGCAGGCGGCGCTCGGAGGCCTATGGGTTCTTAATTAAGAATCAAGACGGAACACGGTCAAGTTAACAAGGATGCATTTGCATTAGTTTGCATTTGTAAGGCCCCTTGCTTTCAAAATCCTCCTGCATCATCCGATCGTGTCTGACCTGAACCTTGATACTTCAAATATTAATATAAAGCCAATTATAACCTCAATCCAATTCCTTCAATTTCATCTCCACCAAACATAAATAATCAGTATGTTCAGATGCTTGTTTTAGTCCTTAAGGCCTAAAACAGGAATTGGACTCTTGCACACACGCACACCCCTAATCAGAGGCTGAGGCTGGTGGAAATCAGTGGGACTTAATCAGCAAGTGTTTGTGCAAGTGTAATCAGACACAAGATAAACACATACAGCTAAAATTATACATACAGGGACACAGACAATAAGCTTTGCCCATGGTATTGAGTTTATCTCATCACCATTGTAAAAGCGCGCACACACACAAACAGAGGCGGGAAGAAGGTAGCTATTTCTAGTGTGTGTGCGTATATTCCCCACGAAGGTGACTTTGGGCTGGCTGGAGTGGTAATTGGGAACACATACACATCATGCCTTTTTCTTCCTTATCCCTGCGTTCATGTCAAATTGTCTTGCCAGCCTCACAACCACCACCACACTTGTACCTCCCACTCTACCCCTCCTCTTCCTCTTGGCGAGGCTCTGAATGTGATTACATTTCTGACACGAGTGAGGGATGGACCAAAAAGAAGAGGAATGGGGGGGGGGGGGGGGGGGAGTCCAACAAATGATTGACTTGAAGAACAAAAGACTGACTACATCTTTTGTACCGGATAGAAAAAACATTAGCAGTTAATCCACATCCAGCATACAAAAAAAAAATCCAGATACAAATGCATGGCTCCAAAAGTGAAACTTGGCAAGATGGAGTAAAAGTAAAGTACACCTGTCAACCTGATCTTTTCTGTGGAGGAAAATGCAGACCTCGCACTGGCCAGCTCATTTCCTCAGACGAGTGAATATTGGTACCCCCCCCCCCCCCCCACACACACACACTCGCTCGCTCTCCTCCCACACTGTTGCTGTGGTGATAAAATTAGCATTCCTTTCCTTCCGTCTCTCCCTCGACAACTGGACAGGAGGTGAGGACCACGGGGACAGAAGAGAGGAGTGAGAGCGCATGAGAAAGCAAGACAAAAGAAGACATTATGAGGAAGAGAGGGAAAAAAGATGGACAGACTTAAAACAGAGAAACAAGTGAGCGGGGTTTGACTGGCAGGTGAAGAAAGGGAGAGAAGAAAGATGTAATGAGGGCAAGGAGGACAAGGAAATAGAGGATGACAGGATGTGAACTCGTGGAGAAAGTAAATAGGGCGCAAGTGGTGGGTATACCCCCTGAAGGTGTTATCACCATGACAACAGCTCTATTGTCTCCTTCACTGTCCAGTTGCATGATGAACTCTACTACTTGTGTGGAAAGACAAAGCCCACACAGTGATCGTGTTGGTGAAACAATTAGCATTAAGTGACAGTAAACTTCATAAGGCTTCTTGGACACAAGAATCTACCTATTGCTCAACCCATGAGGGCATACAATTACAAATTTGTGTTTCTGGAGGTGTAATGCAAAAGCTACAGGAAAGGGAAAAAATATAGGGGTAGGGGAGGGAGCTAAAATTAAAACAAAGGAAGACTGACCTTTAAAAATACAAACTAATACAAAAAAATGCTAAGAAATGAAAGAGGTGGAGATGAGACAGTGGGGGATAGACTGAATTAGATTATCCTGAATAGAATGCGGCAAAAAGTCAAAGAAAACAGGGAAGAAGAGTCATTATTGGAAGGAGTTCTTCATGGGGGAGAGCTCGTGAAGGGGTCGGGAGAGAGGCAGAGAGACAGTGGACCTACACAGACAGAAAGCCAGAGAATCTTAATCAGAAATCTGACAAAGGGAATAATAAGGCTATCTGACAGCAAATGTCAGTTCAGGGAGGGTAAGGAAATGAAGGAAGAGAACAGAGGTTGGTAAGTGGGGAGAATAGAAACAGAAGGAGACAGGGGACACCACCTACCAGGAGGAAGGAAGACAATATTTCTGTTGCTCAGACGCAACACACCGCAAGGAAAGAAATATTCCCTAGATCCCACCAGGGGGGAAATAGTAGCCTCAGGTCAGGTAGGTGAATCCTCAGATAAGAATGTAGACCTCTGTGCATGTACACCAAAACATTAAGTGCCTGTCTGAGAAATGTTGCCCTTGAGCCATCCTTGACTGATGCTTTCCTCAAGTTCAGCTCCGCTCTTAACGCCAAACCTTACCTTAATGTAGGGCTGTAGCTTTCGGATATTGTTTAGATTTGATTATTCTACAGATGATCATATCGACTTATCGACTAAAAGGATAAGTAAACCGAATTAACTAGCAAACATTTTTGCATCTGACGTGGAGCTATTATTATTGTCCAGTTGGAGTCAACATCCTCATGTTTCACACCTGTATAATCTGTGACGTTGAGCGTGCATGGTTTTAAAAGGCGGGGCCTGGCTTGGTGAATGATGTGAGCTTCGGCGAATGAAAGAATTGGCAGTTGGGAACTCAGATTAGCGCCTGGTTGCTAACCGGGAGACAGCCTGGGCATCAGTAGAGATTATTTTGTTACTATTTGTTATTGTTACAATAAAGCGATTGAAAGCTAATGTCTTTTCATCACAATAGGTTAAAACTATTGATGCTAGGCTTACTGTATTTTCACAACCATAAGGCGCATTGTCACATAAGGTGCAGTCACAGTTACTGGTGCTATTTCTGTTTAACACACACATAAGGCACACCACACTATTGGGCGCACGCATGGTAACTATACGCTAGCTCAAAACATATGGTAGCAAGCTATTATGCTAAAACATATGCTAGTGCTAGCACATGTTTTTAAAAAGGCAGCGAACGGAACTAAACTTAGTTTGGTTGAAGTAACAATGTAAACAATGAGTTCATTTGTACTTGAAGTATATAACAATGTACTCACGTTGCTTTTAATCAATCCTAATCCACAAATCATCATGATCTTTTGTATCAGAAACAAGAGAGAGAGGGAGATGAGGGGCTGAAAAACTCGCCACCAAGTCGACTCCGTGCTCTCATGTCTGTCCTCAGTCAGGTCCGCCTTTCTTGTATATAAGCATTATGTGTGGGAAGTCCTCTCACACAGTGAGATTTTGGACCTTGCTCCACACACAAGGCACACTTCCCTTTTAGGCATACCGTCGATTTTTGAGAAAATGTAAGACTTTAAAGTGCGCCTTATAGTCGTGAAAATACGGTAAGTGCAAAATGAGCTCAATCTTTGGACATTTTCTGACTTTCTCCTCGCACCAACATATTTCTACAGAGTAGTTTTGTGAGTTTGTAGTAACATTAGTCCCGTAGAAAACTTTACAGTTTTAACAGAAATACATTTATATCACAACTAGTCAATGACCAGCATGTTTAATTTCCAGTAAACCATATTATTTTCAAAATATTGTGAAATTGCGCTACAATTCGAAAAGTTCACAGATGACTGGTGACAACTGAAAAGCAAAACATTAAAGCCACATGTCCATATCTTGCCATTAGGGTAATGACCTATGGCCTTTGTCCTGAAATTTTAAACACTCCAGTGTTAAAAGGCCAGGCAAAACTGACTAATTAATTAGCGGTTATATGCATTAAGGGGGCATGAGTGGTATGAATCTTAACTAGGAAATCAAACTTTAATGAATTTAGGTTTTTTTTCTTTTTTCAAGTCAACCTAAGGTCACCAGGGTGGTCATTGACATTCAAAGACAGAAGTTAGAGACAGTGAATTGCATTAAATTGAACTGATTAAAGACGTGACATCGGTTGTCTAAACGCCATCGGGCACAAACACTGGTGAATCTTGATCTTGGTGCAGTTGCAAGCCTCATTTAGCATGTTTGGGAATTTGGCAGACTGCACTGCACCATACTGGATGTTCTGATAGATTGAAGGTGTTTTCACACAACGATCGGGTTGGAAGGAAGTCTCCAAGTGCCCACTTTCAAAGATGTAAATATGGGACTGGCCAACTTTAAATCAACCACCCGTGTGGAAGTCAAATTGCAGTTCCTTATCACACTTTGCATACTTCGATTGCCTGCAAGGGGGCTCCAGCCAGTGAGTTTCTGCTTAGCCATACCAAAGTCTCTAAGCCTCTGGTGCGCCTCTCCCGCATGGATTCAAAGGGAATGAGAGGAGCCGCTTCAACTGGTCGCAAAGCTAGTAGACTGTGTTCAGGCCCACAACGGCACAATAAGATGTTTCTAACTGCATGTCTGCGAAAATACTAAAATGAAGTTAACTCTTTACTGCACTATGCACACAATTAGCGATTTGTGCTAAACTTGCACTCTGCACCAAATAGAGACTTAAATGGTAAAATCATTACCAATGATTATGCAAAGTTGACAATACAATATTAATATATTTTTTGTTGTTTTCTTCAAGGGCAGCAGAACATGTGTTCATCTTTCATATATATTCCAGCAGTCAATTGTTTTGTTAAGTCAGCCTGCTGAGTTTGTGTTGTGACATTTGCAAATAATAATACAACGTTAAATCTTTCATTGTTTACAAACTGTATACCTATGTGGACAAGACTGCAGTCTATCTTTGCTTTTGTTGGCATATTACAGTCACCTTTAGAATGATGGGATTTCTTAGAAATCCTTGAAAAGGCTGTATGTCACATCTGAATGTGAATAGAACTGAGAACCATTATGCTTCATAGTGCTTCTACAAAAGGTCAAAAATCTCAGACTTAACATCTCAATGATGTTACTCGAAGACTTTTATATATAATAACTACATACATAAATCTTTTGCCTTTACTGTGAAATAAAACTGACATTTTAGAACACAGTTTATATATAGCTGCTTGGCTGAAACTGCCCGCTAAAAGGGCAAAATTAAATTTTACAAAGCTTATGTGATCTCATTGTTCGAAGGCATCAGTCAGGAGGAGGGTACAAAAAAAATTCTAGAGGCCATTAATCGTCAACTAACAGATTATCAAGTTAAAAGATAATTATTTTTGATAGTCGACTTAGCATTAAACTTGATTTAAAATTGTCCAAATCCTCGGAATTTCAATTTCTCAAACGTAAATATTCTCCTATTTCTGTAATCCTCCATGAAAGCAGACTGATAATCTTTGTGTTGCATTAAAAAATAAAACATTTGCTTTAACTTTGGAAAGCAATGAGTTGATACGCTGCGTCAACGTGCCGGTGTAGGCTACACTTCAACATGTTTGAATGAGATAAGTGAATAGGGCTTTGCAAATGTATGATGAAGATTAAGAGCAATAAGGGCACTCCATTTATCATTTAAATAAAATTTGATTTTTCATTTGTAAGACTGACGTGTTTTTTCGGAGAAGTGCAAGAAGATGCAAATTGATTCAAAGTTCATTCGCTGATGGTAATACCAAAGGCGATTGGAGATTTTGGATGAGAGTACTTTTCCTTTCGGCTTTTCCCTTCAGGGGTCGCCACAGCGAATCAGTTGCCTCCATCTAACCCTGTCCTCTGCTCTCACACAGACTACCTTCATGCCCTTTAACTACATCCATAAGCCAAGCTCTAGTAATCGCTGTTTAATACATGTGACAACAATGTCCCGTCTTCTTCATATACAGTGCTGCCAAAAGTTTGTGAACCCTGCAGGCATGGTATGTGAACCTCTCACTTAATCAGACATTACACCATCTTTTGCAATGATAACTTCATCCAAACACTTTCTTTAGTGACTTATCAAGTCTTTCACATCTACTTTGGAGGATATTTGCCACTCTTCCTTGCAAAATGCAGCCAATTGAGAGAGATTGGATGGGCGTTTAGCATAAACTGCCAGCTTCAGGTCCCGCCACAGTATTTTGAAATAATTTAAGTTAGGATTTTAACTGGGCACATCCAGAACACGAATCTTGTTGTTCTTCAGACATTCCTTGGTTGTATTGCTGGAATGCTTTGGATTATTGTCATGTTGCGTGATCCATCTTCTACCAGGCTGTAACTTCACAAAGAACAGCTTCAGGTTATGATCCAGGATTTCACAATATTCCTTTGAATTCATGATTCCCTGGACTATGTGGAGTTGTCCAGGTCCTGAGGATGAAAAGCCAGCCCAGAACTTAACATTCTCACCACCCTGCTTCACTGTAGGGAGAAGGTTCTTTTGATGGTATGCAGTGTTGACTTTTCACCAAACATGACTGTTTTAGTGACCAGTTCAATTTTTGACTCATCTGTCCACAGAAGGGACTTCCAAAAAGCTTTAGGTTTGTCCAGGTACTCTTTGGGAAACTTGAGATGGGCAGCTTAGATCTTTTTTTGTGAGCAGAGGTTTCTACCTAGCAAGCCTTCCATGAAAGCCTTGTTGATTGACTTTTCTTCTGATTGTTGAAGCATGCACATGTGTCCCAGATGCAGCAAAAGAGATCTGCAAATCCCTCGGTGATGCAGAGGTTGGCTTTCACCTAAATTATCATTTGTCTTGTGGGTCTTGCTGATATTTTAGAAGGTCATCCACTTCAAGGCTGGATTGTAGTAATTTTCAGTGTTCTCTAGTTGCAGATGATCTGCTTCACAGTGGAATGATGAAGCTACATTTTTTTTAGATGACTTAATAGCTCTCCCTAGACAGATGTGCTGTCACTACCCACTTCCTGAGGTCCCCTGAGATGTATTTTCCTCTCAGAACGACTGACCTGTATGGGTTCACCTGGGTAAGACTAAAGTGATGTGGTTTTGTCTCTGTTTGTCAGTGATGCACAATTTCTTTGCTAAACCTCTCTCATTTCATTGGTCCATTTCAGTGGTTAGTTTAGCTACCAATTTGTCCTACCTGATCCTACTTGACTGCTTGTTTTAAGCAATGCAGCTCATGGTTCACTTACTTTTGCACCTATATGAATTGAGCAAAAACTCTTTTAAATTTAGTTTTGACTACACAATTGATTTAAAAAGCTAAACACCTACACCTGTTATTTCATATAAAATGTAATGGTTCAGATTGAACAACAAAATCAGGTTGCTCAAGAGGTTCACAAACTTTTGAGCAGCACTGTATCTGGGCTATGGGGTAAGGTATAGACAAGATGCAAGCTTTATTTTACAAAGAAAAATATTCATGCTCACATTGCTGTCAGTCATTCTGCTAAAACACAATTGTAATCTCACAAACACGACGTGAGAAAATGTGTTATTGTCCGATGAAACCAAAGCTTATATTCATGACCATAATTCCAATATTTGGCACAAACAACACTGTCCCATCACCAAAAGACAACCATACTTGCATTTATTTTCAATTGAGTTGTAGACATTAGTGTAGATAACATACATTAATAGTGCCCAAAAAATGACAATGATTTATCATCACAACACGGCACTTAAACAGGGGTTTCGAATCAGATTTTTTTTAAGAATGTTAAAAATGTTTAAAAACAACAACAACAAAAAAAGCTTGATTTTCTTTTCCAAAAGAAATGGTTAGAAAAGTTTGATACACACACTTCCCTTGCTGTATCTCATTTGATATCAAGAACATGTAAATGTAGGAGCATCTTGAAATCCTATATTTAAGCATACCTATCGAGCACATGAGCAGATGTAATCATCAGCAAGTACACACACAGATGGGAATCTTGACAAATATCCCCGGGGATGATAACGGCATTCATCCTTGAACTTCATCTTTGTAACAAGGTCAAAGTAAGACAGAGGTTATCCTTCTACTTAAAATGCTGCACCTGCATTTTCTCATAAACAGGTTTTACCACCACACCTCCACCATGTTTCTCGCTAAGGACATCTTCCCAATCACTTGTTCTCTCCCTGCACTCGTTTCCCTCTCTCTAGACACCCACAGTGAGTAATGACGGGAGCAAAGGATAGTGGCAGAGAGCTATAAAAGTGTAATTTGCTCCATTTTACTGAGGAAACCAAATTCACTCTGTGTTGCGTTGTAAGCAGTTAACAATCAAGAGACCAGCATTACACACAATGCAAGCTCACATGCAATCAGCGGAAGGGGACCATAGATGTCAGTGCGTAAAAAGCACAAGTAAACACAATCTTTTGTCTTCAGAATTCCAGACTTAAGACTTATTTCTTTCTCCTCACTAAATCTTTTACATTTGGGTTCACCTGTTCAACCCTTTCTTTGCTCTCTGCTTAAATCTTTCCCCCCAATTTGTTTCCTTCCTCCATATCTTTGTCACTTCTCATCCCTCACATCTGCACTTATTCTTCCCCTCTCATCAGGCCACCCTTACAGCAGTCTTTTCTTTCCATGTCCCTCTCCATTTCCACCACTGCACTCACAGGGAGCTAATAGCTTCCTCCTTTGTTCTTGGTGAACAGCGGGGAACAATGGTGTAGTGGGGCTTGTCGTTGTGGCAACTGCATGTGGCAAGAGAGAGTGGAGAGGCAGAAAAAGTAGTGGGGTGGGGGGCAAAGACGAAAGGCAAAAAAAGAACGAGCAGGCACAGAGGGGATGATGATTGTTAGCCGGGCAGCAGGGAAGGAGCACCGGCTAATTACACTCGTTTCTATGCACACCACAATTAAACCCTGATGTACACATGTATACATCACCTGCTAGAAGCACACTTACTCTACTACTCTACTACATCAGACAGAGTGGAGGTGGCAGGGAGGTTGAGGGAAGAGGCTTGCAATATAGGGAAAATATTCCAATAATGTATCATTGATCATATCATCAAATTTACACATTCTTACCCAACCCAAATTAGTAGTCTAATTATCACAGTCAAGATTATATTTTTGTCATCGTTCATTTGTTAGGACTAGGCAATCTGATTTAAGTTTGGGCATTTGACCATTTCCATGACTGTGGAAACATGAAAAATTAACAATTCATAAAAAAAAAATAAAAAAAGAACCTTTGTCTACATTTTCTGAACTCCTAGTTCAATTCCAGAGTTGTATTGGGTAGACTATTGTTGCCCAAAGATGTTGCCATAGTGGTGTCTGCCTGGATGCTGCTCACCTTTTTATAGTAATAATTACGTCTCACATAGTGTGCAGTTTAAGGAACAACAACATGTCAATCAGTATATTTTTCTCTATATGTTAAGACTTTACAGTTCACACAAATCCATTCTGAGAAGGCACCAAATGATTGATGAGTTTTATGACAGACAGTGACAGAAAACCGGGAAACATCTTTGCAGGTCAAAGCACGCTGTATGATAAAAGTTACTTCCCACATACACTCTTTTCCCTGCTTCCTTTATCCTTCACCCATGGCTTAACACTATTTTCCATTAACACACATCTCAGAGTAACATGTGTTCCACGCAATGTGCCTGTCTATTGTATTATTCATGCAGTTTAATGCTAGGCCAGAGTCTGTGCATGTGGGAGTTAAGGGATGAAACTTGTTGTTGAGGAGCAGTAATGTCTCGCAATATGTGCGAAGACCAACTGACAAACATATTGCACGCCGCACGCTCACACACAACAAAGCAAAGGGTGTTGTGAGAGTATGGCAACACGCTTGCTAAAACCACAATGGGAGCATGGATATTCTAACATGACCACGCACACACGGACTTACACGCACACAGAGGCTGCCAATGAGCAAGATGAGGAGTGAAAGGAGTCACATTAAACAGCCAAACTTGTCCTGTTTCACTTTCATAGCCTCAGTCCAGTTTCATAATGCATTAAAACCAAAGCTGAAAAGAGAGGGAGACATGTAGCACAGAAGAGAAGGATGAGGGGTGTGTGCATGTGTGTGTATAAAGACAAAGTGGGAAATGAAAAGGGAGCGAGGGGACAAGAACCATCCTGAAAGTATCCTAAAGCTTCTGGATGTGTGAGGGAGGGAGGAAACAAGATAAGGATGAAGGGAATGAAGGAGTAAGAAAAGGGGAGTTTGTCTCTGAGGCAAGATATGGGAATAGAAAGTGTCAGGAGGAGGCAGAGACAGATTGGAAAGACAGCGAAAAGAAGATGGGATGCAGTGATAAAAAGTACGAGAGATGGGGAGGATGATTTACTAAAACTTTGATTGTGTGTGTGATGAAAGAATGCAAGTTTCTTTGTGCATGCTCGTGCACTTGCCCCTGGCATTTCATACTGTGTGTGTGCGTGCCTGCGTGTGTGTGTTACAAAGGGGGCAGAAGGTTCTCTGTTTCAGCACCAGCAGGCTGGTGAGTGTTCGAGGCCAAACTGCCTGGAGGAAGAGATGCCCTTGTTATTCGCTCATTTTTTACTCTTTCCCCAACAACACAGTTACACATTTCAAATAATAAAATGTTGTGAAATAATCATTTTCAACTTTCACCTGGAGATTATAATGAATACATACTACCATGAAAAAATCATTGCAATAAATTAATGAAATGCATTCACCCTGATTCAAGAATTGATTTTTCCCTGTCACCAGGCATGTCAAAGGCAATCATTAGTAGAGCAGCACTCTACACCATTGCAGCGCCAAACCAAATTATAAAATTTAACAAACCATAAAAAAGTTTTTAAAAAAAGAAAAAAATAGTCAATAAGAATCATGCATTATTCATTGAGAAAACATTGTATTTTCTTTCTAACAAAAAAAAAAACAATGGAAAGAAAAAGTATTTCCTTACACAACTCACACCTCCAAAAACTTACAGTAATTTCTGGACTATAAGCTACAACTTTTTTTACTTGCATTCGACCCTGCGGCTAATACAAAGTGTGGCTTATCCATCAGATCACAAGGGGGCGCACTATAAAGGAAGCACAAGAGCGTTAGGCAGAGCAAAACAAACCAAGTGAGCCCAAATAGAGTAGGAGAACCAACGGGAGCGAGACAATTTGCGCCCTCATTATGGAAAATAAAGTAGCGAGAACCCGGTGCGGTAATATTAAAACACCTGCAACTTATATCTGTAACAAATTCGAGTATTCACCAAATTTAGCTAGCGCGGCTTATAGTCAGGTGCGTCTTATAGTCCAGAAATTACTGTACTTACTGTAAATTACATTTATATGCTGTGTACAACACACACCCACAACAAACGGAGATTCAAACCTCACTGCAAAATGTATTTACTGAGAGGGATGAAAAAACAATGAACCAACACAAGTATAATAGCAGACATTATTTTTTGAGAGTGGCCATTAATTGTATTTTTGCAAATACAGTACATTTAATTAATAATAACTTTATGCATGAGCCAAACATTCAAACATATTTTCGTTTACATTACGTCAGTTCAAGATATTAAAAAAGAGAGACTGATGAGAACATAAGAAAAAGACAATTGCTATGGTTTGGTGTAGAGCTTTTGGAGAGACCCCAAAACACAAGTCCATGCCACAACCCATGTCTAATTATCTTAAATGACTAATGAAGTATCTGCCTTGACTAATAAGCTTAGAAGCTAAAAGAAAAAAAATCAGTTAAATGAGGACTGAAATGTCTTCCACAAGAAAGTGGGGTGACTTTTGCACATGCCTGATCGAGACAAGGCTACCAGTAGTGCTGGGGGAAAATAGGGAGCAAGTAAAGGCAGCAGGGGGAAAAAAGACATTGGAGCCAGGCTACTAAAAAGGAAACCAATAAACAGAGCATAAACTAGAGATAGATGGATAATATTGTGTAAGTGGACCCAGAATGAAAATTGGAAACCCACTGCTGCTCAAATGAATGTTTTGTAGCTCATTATGGGAGAAAATGGAGGAGAGAGTTGAGAGGCAGCGTTGTATATTTGCGTGTTTAGAGGACTGATGACTGAAAGAGAGGCACACTGTTATAAACCACTGAGTGCTCCATGAGCCACATATTGAAAATGTAATCAGCCATGAATAGAAACAATATCAAATATCACCATACCTCACTGAATCTGGACAGACTGGTACACAAAAAGCATCTCAGCGTGAGGAATCACATATGAGCATAAACACATTTTTTCCCTCTGTTGTAACTCCATCTCTATTCACAACCTTTCTATCAGGATATAGACAAAGTAGAGCACAAATGAGCAGCAAAATGAGCGGAGCAGTGGGGGGGGGGGGGTGGACACGACTTGAAAGCTTCATCTCAAGGACAAAAGGAAGCCACTCTGTTCTGCTTCATACAGCAAAGGGTTTTAAACCCATTTCAAGCAATCCTGCTTGCAATGACTATGAAACAAAATGGACAACCAGAGAGGCGTACCAGGCACGCGTCGTCTTGAAAGCGCGGCAGGGGTTTTGAAATATCGCTCATTCTCTTTCCATAAAAAACAGGCAGGCACTTAGGTTTCAAGTTTTGTTTTTTTAAACATAAATGACAATACTAAAAGAGAAAGCAGAGAAGAAGAAGAGTAAAATATTTACATTCATACTCGAGAATTACTACATGCACACAGTATTTCTACCTATCTTTGGCTCTTTTCTCATGTAGAATTCAACTTCAAAAGCTACATCCACAAGTTTGTTCTGGTACTCAGCTTCTGTGGTTTAGAAAAAGTTTGATTTAAAGGGGAAGTCAACCCCCTTTTTTTTTTCTTTTTTTTTTTACAATAATATGGTCTATGCAGCCCCACTAGCTTAAACAAGATATTCTGATAAATTTTGTGCTTGTGGAATATGAATTAAACAAAAAAATCCACCCGTTTTTATCTATCCGAAGTTGCGGCAATTTTGCTACTTGCTGTCAACCTTCTTAGGTAGCGACCAATCACGGTTCAGCTTGCGAACATCACATGACCAAACTCAGAAAACAGTTCAGCCGTGATTGGTCCTTACCTGAGCCCTGAGCAACTGTCATTTTCAGTCGAAAGCAGTGGCAAAATGGCCGTCCCCCGAGATGGATGAAAACAGGTGGATTTTGCTGCTTAATTCATATTCCACAAACATAATATTAATCAGAATAGCGTGTTTAGAACATATTACTGTAAAGACAATTTTTGGGTTTACTTTGTCTTTAAGAAATAATAATAAAAATAACTCGCCCTTCACTTAGGTGTGTGTTGTACCTGTATTTTTATTTTATGTGTAAACAAATTTCATACTATCATTGCTTGATAATTTATGTTATTTGATATATTTACATTGCATAATTGCACTATTTTATTGTTGTGTGAAGGAATAAGACTTCAGCAAAGCCATTCATTTTCAATCATCTCAAAACACTATATTCATAATTTCCAAGTTGTCTGCTTAAAAAAAAAGTAACAAAGATAACCAAAGTCACCATTCACGACAATATTGTGACTCACTATTTGCTTGAATAGAGCACTCTGGAGCAGCAGCCAAATGTAAAAAAAATATATATATTTTTTAAACGTCATATAACACTGCCATAATATCGATATCTGATGCTGGTGTATTGATACTGTAGCATGCAAAATAATGCAATATGTTGCCAGAGCAATATTTTATCCCACATGCACAAAGTAAAGTAAAGTTACACCTTAAACAAACATAACTCCCTCTTCCACTACACCCACTGGAATTGGTTTGCGGCGACTTCCTCCAATTCCCCCAAACGTAATAGAAAACGAAGGGTCCAGTCGCATGGAGGCGAATCAATAGTGTGATCTTATTTCGATTAGCTCCACAGCTCCGGTTAAAGTACAAGAAAAGGAACAGAGGGTAAGCAGAATTAGAAAGCAATAAAGTCAAACAAATCCTGGAAATTACTTTTCATTTTTGTGAATAAAGTTTTTCCCATGTACACACTCTTAAACACACAATGCATGTGGACGAAAGAGTATGTGTGTGAACAGAACACGTACCAATAACATTACACTCCTTAATTCCTAATTAATCCTCCTAAACTGGATTACGGCATAGAGCATGACAAGGCCAGAATTCCCCCTGATTACCCTGTCTTTCTTTGTGTGTGTGTGTGTGTGTGTGTGTGTGTGTATAAGGGCACATGTGTTTCTCTTTTTTAGCTTTTGATCTCATAAAGCTTGCCTGTGCGGCCTAACATGTTGGAAAATGAAAGCTGGCACACTTGAGAACTCTAATGAGACAAAATCACTTGTTCAGCAACACCCTCTTAACCTCACAATAACACACATAACCAAGTGCGTAGAACATAGGCCTTGAAGAGCCCCCAAAATTTCATAGAGTCAAGAAGTCCTCACATTACATGACACATTTTTTAAATCTTGACTGGACTAGATGGCAGTTAACGGAACGTTCAGGACCAGATGGCAGTTACCAGAACCTTAATTTTTTCTTCCACTTCTCACCGTGAATCCTCAAAAGTGACAATGACGTAAACTACATTACGAATCTGCTACACCAATGAGCGACCACCACTGGTTTTAGTCAGCTGTATGGTATTGCTCTGCACCCTTAGTCCCTGGATGACCAGGTAATGATTACAGAAAGGGTGAGTTGATATTGACTAAATTATGAACACAGTTTAGTACTTTATTAAACTGTCTTGTAGTAGTAGTAGTAGTAGTAGCAGCAGCTGTAGTAGTAATAGTAGTAAATAAACTCAAATAAGAATAGCTTGAAAAAAAAGTGTAATAAGATGCATGGGTTTGGTGATTACAAGGGGCCATCAACAAAGGCGAAGATGGAATGAGTTGGGAAAAATTAACAGGCTTTCATGCACACTACGCCTTGTTGGAGAAGCACCACAGAGCTGCTTGATGCCTTTAAGTGCCATGAAGTATTAAACAGCCAATCTCTAAGGAGTCCCATTGGCTGTGTATGTGTGTGCGTGCGTACATGTGCATGAGTGTGTTGACTGACCATTAACTGTAAGTTAAGTACCAAGACCTAAATAACCTATTTGGAGAGAGGGGGAAAAGAAAGATTGAGTGGAGTGCCAAACAACAAGAGAGGAAAAAATGCTTTCTGTGACGTCGTCAAGCTCTTAGACAATAAAAGCACACAAGCAACAAAGAGGTCACAAAGCAAAGCATTTGCCCAGTCCGCCTGTAGTGCCCTACATATTGTTTAACAATAGCACACAAGAGGCATTCTACTTTCAGTTACCTTTTTGTCCAACATTTGTGTGATATGTAACAGTATGGCAAATTAAGAAATACTGCACCTGGCAAGGAAACTAAAATAAATAAATAAATAACGCCCGGTCTTTATAGCCTGTGAACAAACACACAATGCTGAGAAGCACATGCCCCTTGGTCAGATTGCTTACTTTTTTGCATCGTTTCCTCACTTCAATGTTAAAGATTATCAAAAACAAATCAAAGCTACCTGACCCTGTGTGGAAAAAGTACTTGCACCCTAGCCTAAGCCTAAGAACTGGTCGGGTCACCCTTAGCAGCAACAACATAAATGTGTTTTCTCTAAGCAACAATGGGACTTTCAGATCCCTATGGAGATACTACCCACTCTTTATTACAGATTTGCCTGCAGCACAAGAGGATTTTCAACCATCAATGACCTTTTGAAGGTTATAAATTTATGCCACAGCATTTCAATCAAATTCAAGTCTGCACATCGGCTAAGCCACTCCAAAACCCTCATTTTGTTGTTTTAAGTCATCCAGAACAGTGTTATGAAAAAAATATTGATCATAATCACAATTTCACATCATTTTGAAATTGCCAGTTTTAAAGCATCTTTACTGAAAAATAAGGGTAACTAAGAGAATACAACATATGGGGTTTATTTGTAAAGCAAAATGAAAAACATGACCTGAGAAATAATTTTTTTTGTTACTCAACAGTACAACAAATGTACAATACGAATACAATAAATAACTGAACTACTACAAAATGTCTGTAAACATAATTTTGACACTACATAGAGTTAACCATCACGAGATGACATGATTGATTGCTGCTTTTGTCTCGTGGATGCACGGCTAGTTAGTAGTGACTAAACGGTTAGTTTACATGGGCAGGTTGTGCAAATTCTGCTCACATTTTCATGTTTTCAACATCATCATTTGGGTGGTATTTTCAAATGATTCAAGCAGATTGTTGTTGCCTGTTTTTCTGGACATATCTTACATAACCGCTTCATTAACTCGTCGTCGAGGAACTTCTCTTTACAAAAGCGCTTCACCTTTGGAAGATAACGCCAAGCCATGGATGCCCATTTCGTGTTTAGCTGTATGTTCGATCATTGTTTACTACCTTCTTATTATGTCT
The DNA here is from genome assembly GCF_054856555.1 of Leptonotus elevatus. NCBI lineage: Eukaryota > Metazoa > Chordata > Actinopteri > Syngnathiformes > Syngnathidae > Leptonotus > Leptonotus elevatus. Next base: position 13,523,272 of record NC_141247.1, on the reverse strand, counting down.
TTCTGTTTACTTCAACGTGCAAACCAAAGTACAGAGGGAAAGGGTCAACTCTGATTGGCTGCTGCCACAAATTTCTGTGTCTTTCAATTGCGGAAAAATAGATGGCTTAAATATTGTGTGCAATAAAAATGATATTATTCCGAAGCACCAATCACATATATATTGTTCAGTAATTATTACCAATATCGTCGTCACTAATTTCCTTGAAATATTGTAATACAATTTTCAAGCTGTATCACCCACCCCTAGTAGGGAGTAGTTCATTATATTGGTCACAAAATGTGTACAGAAATGAGCAGTTACGTTGTACTATTCCCATTGAAACACAGAACAGAAGTAACAATTCTCCAAAAGTACACTCAGCAAAAAGAGCAAAATAGTTTTGAAAAATGCTCTGTTAAACTTCACTGTAATTTTCAAGATCAGTGAAGCTTTCTCGCTCAGTTGAACTGCTATCACTCCAAAGCCAACTCCCACAGTTCCAAACTTATAACTTCTTTCCCAGGATGACAAATTAGGGATGTCTGTCTTCCACTAGTGATCCCCAATGCTACCATCACCCTGCCTTGACAGTCTCAGTTTCACCCTACATTTAATCTGCTAGGTGCGGTGATGAGCACTTGGGGAACTGATAAAATGAAGATGAAGGGGATGAAGGAAGAGCAGAATGAGTAAAAAAAAAAAAAAAAAAGTAAAAAAAAAAAGAGTGGTGGGTGTGTGACAGAGAAATGGCCATGCATTATTGAACGTACAGAGTGAAGTTTTACGAGGATAAATGTGAAAGCGTGTTTAGGGAAAACCTTTACCCTTCAGCCTCCTCACCTACCCTCCTTCCTTCATTACATGCCCACCCCTCCATTCCAATCCCTTTCCCCATGAGATCAGCCACATATCTTATTCAGAAGGGAGGTTAAAAATTCAAAGCTGGGAAGGAGGCGGTGGAGACACATGGGGGAGACGCTACCTGAAACTGGTCAAAATATGAGAATGTCTGAAGGGAGTTTTCAGAAGTATTAATCTAGAGAGCACCCTGCTTTGATTATGCATGCACGTGTGTGGTAAGGGGTGGGTGATGATTGCAGTGGAGGAGTGTGATGATGACAGGGGTGGGAGATGAATAGGCAGAGGGTGTAGAAGTACAGCATGGTGAAAAATTAAGTTGCCTTCTGGGCAAAGCAGAACCTACATCTCATAGAACACGACATACGAAGATATCACGTAATAGAACAAGGTTTGGTATCCAAATCCACCCACATACACACCTAAACTGTGCTCACAGACACAGCAAAATAGCACTCATAAAATGTGCATTCAAGTAAAACATTAGCTCAATTCATGACAAAAGAACTCCAGTGAAGGCGAATAACAGGGCATGGTAAAATGCCTGTAGTAGAATGTAGCAGATTAAGGGCAGAAAGTGGATCATGGCCTAGTGTAAATGCCACCGGGTTACCCATATTTGCACTCAGGCTTCAAAACTAGAAACTACAGGGCAATTTGCCCTCACGGGCAAAATGATTGGAATGAAATTAAAAAGATTGAGAGGTTGGGTAGACAATTTATCTGTGTGATTAGCTACCTAACTCCAAATGAGTAGCTTGACTGAGATAAGACACTTTTCGATGCTTTTGCAACTTTAATCTTTCCGTTATCAAATTACATCTTGCTTAGGCCCCTCACCCATCCTCCCCCATCAGCCATTCTGCAAATGGATATATGCTTCCCTTGTTCACTAGTTTTCTTTTTGCATATGAATCGCCAACTATCAGGCATAGAGATAAGAGAAGAGAGATGAGTAAATCTGGAGACATATGAAAAGAAGAAAAGCAAATGGGGGTTAATGTTCCTATCTTGTCAACCTAATCTTTGAAGTTGTTGGCGTTTAAAGCGGGGTTTTTTTTTTTTGGGGGGGGGGGTATGTTATCAATGACATCCATGTGTATGCGTGTGCGTATATTCCACAGTCGGTAGCTAAAATTATGACAAAGTAAACGGAACAATGTATGAATATATACATTTCATTTAAGTGGATTTGGGTGGTAGATCGGTTCAAGACCACTTAAAGATACACCCACGTTTACATTTAATAATAATTCAATTCATATCTTTCTGACAATCTCACCCTCACACACAGTTTTTTTTTATTAAATAAATGATATAGTACGCATGTATAATGGCTGACAATGGGGTAACAATTCACAATGCAAAAAAAAAAAAAACAATTTCTAGCTACAATTTGCCTTTTATCTAGCAATCTAGCAAGTCATTGCTCTGCTTTGAGATTGTGTGCGTCAAGAGTTCACGTATCAAACAGCCTGTGGAGAGATGTCCTTACACTTAAGACTCTGGTCTCCTTGGGAGGGGTTTGAAGGAGGAGTGTGAGGGTTCTGCGCCCTGTGTCTGATACGTGTGGCATTTATGGATAAGAGTACAAGGTCATGCCTGGTAATCTTGAATGTGCATTCAACACTCTTCCTAAACCTCTCTCCTCAGGGTTGGGGGTGTTGCGAGATTCCAGGCAGACAGTGATGTCACTAAAACAGAGCAGCATAGCCGCTGTTGTGTTATCTGCTATTTTAAATAATCTGCAGGAAGGATGCAGGGATGTTGGTATTTTGAGTAGAACGTGAGATACGGCCAGTGCCATCATCTAGACGAGCAAGCATTATAATCATAGCAATGGCTTAGCTTTGACTTATCTTTCTTTGGTACACCATGAATATCAAAATGAAAACACCTCTACCTTGACGAACACGCAATACCTCATAGATGAAACGAAGCAAACATAAAAAAAGCACAAATAATGAAAACAGAGTGGGAGGAATAAGAATACGTTGCTATGACCAATAGGAGCACAACGTGAAAGAGGAGTGGGCGGAAGGAGTGTAGGTATGTATACATTTCTCTCTTCAGACACTGACATCCTAAGATCGGCTTTTATGATTTTTTTCCCTGTATGGCCTAAAGATTGAATACACAGAATGGCAAACAAGTTCCAAATTTAGCATTGCTAACAAGATTTTGTGCTTATTACTCATTCCCTCAATGTAACCCATACACAGATTACAAAATACAGACACATATGCTCTAAAGAGCTGCTAAAATGTCATATTACTGAATACATTTACATGCTAATAGGTGTTGCAGATTTGAAAACAGGTTGGCTGACTGACTGGCAGTCTAGAAGAGGAGGGAGAGCAAAGAGAAGAGGCCCTATTCCAATTAAAAAACGGTATAAGCAGCAAGGGGATTAGGAACAAACAGCTGCAGCAGGAGTAAACTTTATTTGCATGTAAAACAGACTTGATATGTAACGAGGAAGTGATTGAATAAAGAGAACGAATGGGACAAAAGCGTATGTTTGTATGTGTGGGTATCTGTGTATCTGTATGTGCTTACATGTGTATGCACATGCACGTGATTGTGCTAGCATATGTGAGCGGGTGCCTGTGTGGGCAGATGTGTTTAAACCTGATAAGGCCTGATGAATGAGCAGTGCTTTAAGGTTCTTCCTTAACCATAAAGCGACGGTGAAAAAGGGAGCGCTTGCAACTGCAACACTAAGAATACATACAAGGGCTTAGCAATCGAACAAAGCCAATCTAATTCACCACTACTGATCAGGTGGGCTTAAGCAGTATATTTAGGATTTAAACTT